>NW_028261384.1:66613669-66966169 GCF_051295495.1 Thamnophis sirtalis
CCCCTCCCCCGGGAAGAGCTCTGCAGCAGGACAGACGAATGGAGGCGGAGATTGCCCCTTCCTCCTCCGCGCCCCCAAAATCTGTCTTCCCTGGCCTGCACCCCTGCGCCCAGGCTCCTTTGGGTTCGGGGGTAATTCGAAGGGGGGGAGCGGGAGATCCCCGGGGCTGAGGCCTCCCAGTGAAACGGTCTTCCAGAGCGAACCTTCGCCTTCCCCGCCCAGGATTGCAAGGCTGGAGGCCTCGGCAGCAGCCCCCAGCCAGCCAACCCTTGCCCGTACCATCAGCGGCGGGACCCGCGCAGTTCCTCTCTTCCCCGGCACCGTCCGGTGGGCGTGCGAGCGCTGGGTGCGAGCGCTGAATGGCCGGCTGGCCCAGAAGGCATGCTGGCACTTTAGAGTGGCGGCAGGGCTTGGCCACCATTCAGCAAAACATGTTTCGCTGAATGGCGGCCGAGCTCTAAAGTGTCGGCTTGCCTTCCGGGCCGGCCGGCATGGAAGGCAAGCCGGCACTTTAAAGGCATGCCGGCACTTTAGAGTCCTGGCAGGGCTTGGCCACCATTCAGCGAAACATGTTTCACTGAATGGTGGCCGAGCTCTAAAGTACCGGCTTGCCTTCTGGGCCGGCCGGCGTGGAAGGCAAGCCGGCACTTTAAAGGCATGCCGGCACTTTAGAGTGCTGGCAGGGCTCGGCCGCCATTCAGTGAAACATGTCCTGGTTTGTGGGCCGGGTGGCACGCTTGCACTTTAAAGTGCATGCCGCCCGGCCACAAACCAGGACATGTTTCGCTCTATGGCATCCCGAGGTGGCATGGCTTTAAAAAATAAAATAAATAAAAAATAAAATAAATAAAATAAAAAATAAAAAATGAAAAATAAAAATAGATGTGCCAACCCACGCGCAAGCAGAGGTGGCTAAAAAAAAAACCACACACACACACGCACATACACATAATAAAAACAAATTACAATTTCTTACATTACAAATAAATTGAATTCCTCCCCCATGCCCCCTCCCTCTGACCTACATACCTTCCAGCTGCGTCAAAAATGCTAGATTTGGTCTAGCCAGGGCCAGGCAGGCTAGGCTACTTGCTGCTGGATGACTCTGCTTAAATGTTTTAAAATGGGCTCTAAACAAAGTGCCCTCTGCAGGAGGAGGCGGGAAAATCACGTGCCTCATTTGCATACATAATTTTTTGCTTTTTAACCCTTGGTTAACTCTTAAAAGATGAAAAATTCCTTATGCAAAGGAGGCCCATAGTTCTCTAGCCTCCTCCTCCTAACTGCACTAAGCAGACTCAGAGTCACTGTGACTTAGAGTTTGGGAGCAACTACCTTAGCCTTTTTAATTATTTTAAAAATTGTTTCCTTTTCCTCAGGAGACTGGTGAGGCCCCGCCTCCCCTGCCTCTAGTGAGGGCACGTCACTGATAATGAACATATCATCCACCCCCAACACAATCCTGGGAATTGAGTTGATTGAGTGAGAGTAATTGGCTCAAAATCACCTAGCGGACTTTCATGCCTAAAGCCTAGGCATGCTTAAGTCATGGTCTCCTCTTTATAAGTCCACTGGGTGACTTTGAGCCAATTACTCTCACTCAATCAACTCAATTCACAGGATTGTGTTGGGGGTGGGTGGGGGAGGAATTGAGAGGAGAAATGTTAGATATTTCATCACCTCGAGTTATTACAATAATAATAAAACTGGGATATAAAATAAACAAACAGAATTTCTAAAGTGATACAACTGTAAAGCACATCACGCAACCACATCATTTCATGAAATGGGTGATGTTAAAAGGAATCTGCTTGTTGAACATTTGAGGGAAACAATTACAGTCTTATTACTGAAATACTTACTTAGTTCGTCTCAGGCACCAAGAATCTTCTAAAATGTAGTAATTTACTCCCATCTTTAATAGTTCTCTTTTAACTTCTTTTGCAGGTTTTCGGCTATACATGGAATAAACGATTTTTGTTCTTGCCCTTTGCAGAAAAACAAAATATTACGATTGAAGAAGTGATAGAAGAGGTAGCCTAGATAATTTATTCTTGCATTCGTTTTTATAGAACAAAATGCCTTCTCATTTGTGTAAAACAAACCTAGATATCTATTAAATTATAAAGGAGATAAATAAAATTAATAATAGAGAAACTAAGAAATTAGGAAATATATTAGTGTATAATATTTTGCTAGAAAATCAGAAAATGGATACTGAACATAATAATTTAATAGTCTGTAAATGAAATTCTGCAAGTGGTCATATATGAATTAACATGTAAAGAGTTATGGATCTACCAAAGATCTTTTGAATGGTGAAATATAATCAATACACGCTGGGAGATATACCTGAGTTCAACCAGGTGGTATATGGAGCAGTTTCCATGGTTTAATGGCAAAACAAAAGGCTTAGGTTGAAGGCTTAGGCGTCTCTGAAGTGATTAAGGAATGATAGTAATCCTTGGGCAAAAGATCATACAAGGCTGCAAATTGCATATGAGGTCTCCTTGAAAAATTTATTTTCATTAAAATGTATATGATTGCTTAATTCACAGTGACTCCAGGAAGATTACAGAAATAAAACCCCAAATACAAAACCCAATAAACCATTACCCCACCCCACCCGCAACAATGAGCACAATAGGGGTAGGGGGACAATTTTATGATGTTCCACTGGGTTGGAGATTGCACAGAAAAATACCTTCTTCTTGGTTCCACTAAATAGACCTCCTTAAGTGAGGGGACTTGTAACATACCTGCCTCTCCAATTTGGTGGGCAGGGTAGACAACTATATAATGAAGTTTTTAAGTTCACTGAAGTTTTGATGTTTCTTGCTGGAAATTGATTGCTACATAGTTGGGTTGTAGCTAGAAATGCAAGGCTAGTATATAATGGAAGACCAATATATGAAAAGCGCTTTCATAAGAGATATGAGTCAGCTAATTACGACCTAAGCAAAACTGTTTCCATGAACATCAATGGACAACTAAAGAAAAGCTAAGGACCAACAAAAAATAGTGTAAGAGTATATTTTAAAAAATAAACTAGGACTAACTGCAATATGCAAACTGTGCGGAACTTGGTCCTAGTCATCTTTAAGTGAAGAAGAGTGGTCTAAAAAACTAGGTCTCAAAGAAGGTCTGTCACAAATCTTCTGAGACTGAAGTCCATGTCAAAAAAGAACCTAGTGGAGACTGGTCAGGAAAGGTAGAATAAGCAAAATACAATTGGAAAAAGCATATGTGACAAAGGGCTTGATATTACCACGGATGACATTAGGTAGTTACCTCTTCATCTTTTCCCCGTCAAAGAGTATTTAAAGGGCAAACACAAAAAATGGAAAGAGGGACACATAACTAAGGCTGATTATCAGCAGATATCCAGAATATGCAAAGATTAAGTCAAGAAAGCAAAGGCTCAGAATAAACTAAGGCTTGCTACAAAAGTCAAAGATAATAAAAAACATTTCTTTCAACATATTAATAACAAGAAAAATATCAAGGAAACAGTAGGTCCACTAAAGAGAGAAGATGGCAAGGAGCTAACAGGCAGCAGGGAGAAAGAAGGGGCATTTTTACTCATTCTTTGCATCAGTGTTCATGCAAAAAGAAATTATAGCCCAACATACCAAAAAACCAACTGTAAAAGATGAATCAAAAATAAAAATTAAAATAAACAAGAAAATTGTCTTCTTCTTCTTCTTCTTCTTCTTCTTCTTCTTCTTCTTCTTCTTCTTCTTCTTCTTCTTCTTCTTCTTCTTCCTCCTCCTCCTCCTCCTCCTCCTCCTCCTCCTCCTCTTCTTCCTCCTCCTCCTCTTCCTCCTCTTCTGCCATATCCGTCATCGGATGTTGGCGATCATGTTGGCAATCCTATTTTTGTCAATAGTTGCATGAAAAAGTGAGTGCTGAGTTTTGTCCAGTCCCTTAGGTTTTGAAGCCTTCGTAGTTTTGGGTATATCATGCTTCCAGAGGACCGGGACAGTCTTCGCACTCCTGCCCTATTTAAGGGGCGCCCGTGTTTGGGGCCATTGTTAGGTTTTGCCACATTATTTTCCTGGAAAATATATCGGGTAGTAGTCTTCCCTTTGCTTTCTACACTGCTGTGCACACACTATTCATCTATCTGATTTAGATGAATATAAATCACTGGGACTTGACAGATTATATCCCAGAGTTCTGAAGGAGCTGGCAGACGTTATTTCAGAACCATTGTACCATATCTTTCAAAAATCCTGGAGCACAGGGGAAGTACCTGAAGATTGGAAAAGGGCTGATGTGGTTCCCATCTTCAAGAAAGGGGAAAAAACAGACTCAGGAAATATAGACCAATCAGTCTAACATCAATAACTGGGAAGATCCTGGAAAAGATAATAAAAAAACAGATCTGCGAACAACTAGAAGCAAATAAAGTTATAACTAGTAGTCAGCATAGGTTTTTTAAAAACAGATCATGCCAACCCAATTTTATTTCATTCTTTGATAAAGTCACTAAATTAGTAGACCAGCAAAATGCCTGTGAACATAGTATACTTAGATTTCAGTAAGGCATTTGACAAAGTAGACCCCAATCTACTTCTGGTAAGCTAGAAAAATATGGAATAGACAATATAACCACCAGATGGATTTGTAGCTGGCTGACAAACCATACTCAATGAGTAGTCCTTAATGGTACTACATCCACATGGAGAGAAGTAAGCAGTGGGGTACCACAAGGCTCCATCTCAGGTCCAGTACTCTTCAATATCTTCATAAATAACTTAGATGAAGGAATAGAAGGGGAACTCATCAAATTTGCAGATGATATAAACTGGCAAGTATAGCCAATACCCCAGAAGACAAGCTCAGGATCTGAAAAGATCTTGACAAACTTGAACAATGGGCCCTATCCAACAAAATGAATTTCAATGTGTAGAAAAGCAAAGTATTATATTTAGGCAAGAAAAATCAAAGGTATAAATACAGATTAGACAAGACCTGGCTCAAACACAGTAACTGTGAGAGGGACCTTGGAGTCCTAGTGGATAATCATTTGAATATGAGCCGGCAGTGTGCAGCAGCAGCCAAAAAAGCTAATACAATCCTGGTGTCTATAAACAGAGGGTGCAGAATCAAGATCATGTGAAGTACTAGTACCATTTTATAAAACCTTAGTAAGACCACATCTGGAATACTTCAACCAATTTTGGTCACCATATTACAAAAAAGATGTTTAGACTTTAGAAAAAATTCAAAGAACAACAACTAAGACGATCAAAGGCCTAGAGACTAAAGCATATGACGAACAGCTGGTTTTGGGTTTGGCTAATCTAAAGAAAAGAAGAATTAGGGGTGACAGGATAGCAGTATTCCAGGGGCTTGAGGGGCTGCCACAAAGCACAGAGGATCAAATTATTCTCCAAAGCACTGGAGGGCAGGACAAAAACAATGGTTGGAAATTAATCAAAGAGAGAAACAACCTGGAATTAAGGAGAAACTTCCTAACAGTGAGGACAATTAACCAGTGAAACAGCTTGCCTGCAGAAATCGTGGGTGCTCTATCATTGGAGCTTTTTAAGAAGAGACTAGACAATCACTTCTCTGAAATGGCATAGGTTCTCCTGTTTGAGTGAGGGTTGGACTAGAACACCTCCAAGGTCTCTTTCCTATTCTAAGTCTAAGTGTTATTGCTATAATACTTTATTAAAAGTATTCATAAAATATTGATTGGATGAATTGCTATATAGGATTTGCTGTACACTATCACATTCTTTTGGACCCAGACAGTAGTACTTATTACATTTAAATGTATCTGTCTACTGAGGCAGGCTAGATTTAGCTTCAAACGGAAGGGAAGCATATCTTTTATGTCAAAATCAGTTGTTTGAAAAAAGCAATATAAAGCTGCTACAGTAGAACATATGTAGAAATGAATAGAACTTTTGTCCATTGTCCTTTTTCTTTCTACCAATTTTCAAATTTCTTTTGAACAAGGTGCTAATTAAATCATGGCAATCAAGACCAGGCAAAATTATCAGATATAAACTAGATTTGTTAATATATTCATGGTGCACAATTGCTAAATTTAATTTGAACTGACCTTTATATTGGTTATATTAATTCTATTAATAATTTTAATTAAATACAAATATTCATTTTGTTAATAATTAATTGGTTTTACATACCTAGAGTTTAAGGTTTTATAATTTTAAAAGAATCTGTTTTTAGAGAAAAAAGAACTTTCTTATCTATATTTGCTGCTCATATGACCAGAAACATCACATAATGATGTTTATAATAATAAGCAGCAAATAAAAATAAAAAACCAATGGCAGTAAAGAGCTGTTTCCTGTAAATCAAAATTGAGAGTAACATTAATTTAAAGGAGAAGGGTAAAGAAAAGAAAATAATTTTAGACATTATGTTTTATATATTTTCCCCTTTAATAATGGATGTTCTTGCAAAGTCACAAATCTTGTGCTTTCCTGTCTTAAATAGAGTAATTCTTAGAGTTTGTTATCCTAAATGAAACCAAATATTTATCAATTCATTCAACTCTCCATGATAAAGTTTTATCTAAATCAGTCACTATTATTTATTTAATTATCTGATTGCTGAAACAAACCAACTCTACAAGTGACATGGGACAGCATTCATTACAAAATATAAAAACAAATAAAATATTGAAATAATTAAAGCAGTACAAAATAAATATATACAACACCAAGCAAAACTATTACTATTGATAAAAATACATGCCCTTAACACATTTGAAATTCCAAGCCTGGGCCCATGACCAAGTCTTCATGAGCTTATGAAAGGCCGTTGGAATCATTCTTGTATCTGGGGAAAATTCCAGAAGACAGGGGCTACAGCAGAGATGGCACATTTCCTGATTCCCAAACCCAACATTCCTTGATAGGATCCACACAACACGCCCAACATGCCTGACCAAATTGGGCTAGTAGAAATAACTGGAAGAAGATGGTCCCTTAGTATCCTTAATGTTTATGTTATGTTAATGTATGTTTATCCATCTATTTGAAACAAATGAATAACAATACATAATCCTACTTACTATAATGTTTTAGTAAATTAATGCATTTACTTGAAATTGGCTAACTGATTTGACGCAAATTCCCTATTTAAACCTTATAGCAGCAGTAGCAGTTACTTATATACCGCTTCATAGGGCTTTCAGCCCTCTCTAAGCGGTTTACAGAGTCAGCATATTGCCCCCACAGTCTGGGTCCTCATTTCACCCACCTCGGAAGGATGGAAGGCTGAGTCAACCTTGAGCCGGTGAGATTTGAACCGCTGAACTGCTGATAACAGTCAGCTGAAGTGGCCTGCAGTACTGCACCCTAACCACTGCGTCACCTCGGCTCTTCATTCTAAATAATCCTTCATTCCAAATAAATAAACCTTCATTCCAAATAATCAAAATTAAAATAAATATCTAAGGGAGAGGTTGTTCATTCATAAAATTACTCTTACAGTAGTCTGAGTATTACTTTTCACAAAACACTTTTATCTTTTTCTAAAAGATAAAATGATGAAGTTGCTGCCTATAATAAATGCATTCTAAAATATCATCTTCTACTTATTATATTTCCTTCCACCATATTTAAAGGAAAATATTAATTGTACCTGTTTTCTTTTAAATTCTACTACAAATTAAAATATTTTAAAATATTACAAATAGAAGGAGACAGGAGATTGGTAAGTACCAAGAATTATTCATGGGCATATTGGTATCCTACAACTAACAGCAATAATATGTTTTATTATGAACATAACTTTTTCTCTCCTTGTTCTTATACCTTCATATTAATAGTTACAATTAGTTTAGTTTAGTTTAGTTTAGTGTAGAAATTTCCTATACTGCATCAATCACAACAAACCTTAAAATATGTAAATATTTATATAATTTATATAAAAATCTATAATATTTATAAAATATATAAAGCCTTACCGTAAACCTGCATCCTCATAATGGGGATGATTCACAATAGGTCGTTGTGCAGATAATTTTACGCTTGCCATTGTAGGCATTGCACCGGCAAAAACAGCATCTGAAATAACAGGATATCTAAAAATGCAGGAATAATTGGAAAAAGAACTAGAAACTACCATACATTTTAGGTTGTAAAATTGATTAAAAATCTTATTCTCCCTCCAAACCACAAAAATTAAAAAAATTAAAATAAACATAATATTATAAAGGTTTTCTTTCTATTTAAAACATGCTATTCCATTAAAATGAATTTTTAATTCCACAAAATAGTATTTATAAAGACAGTTTTTTCTTAAACTGTATCATTTACATGGCAGTCACAAGAAATCAAGGCATCAGGAAAACCTGTTCAGTGTTAAAAGTGCTAAGCCTTTTACATACTGCATTGCATGGAATAAGATGAGTTGTTCTACTCTGATTTTACCTGGTTTAGTATTTGCTTTTATCCACAACAGTAATTCTTCCTGGGGCAAATTGCTAAATTCTCCCACAATACTCCATTCTTTTTGAAGATTTGCTATTCCCTCAAATGCCATCATTGCCAAAATTGCAAGAACAAGTGTTCCAGGTTGGATTTTGTGAAAAATCCATCCAAACAACTGTGAAAAGAAATGGTTAAGCACTTAATCAAGGTGATTATTAATTTCAGTTTTAAGTTTTAAAACACTACATCAAGCTATTTTAAAACACAGTTCATGCTGATTTAATCATTAAAGTTAATCTCAGTAATTATAAATATTCACATCATTATGACTACTTAATTTTATATTGATTTTAAAAGACTTGAAAACTATCACTAATGCTAATAGAAGAGTGTGTTTCAAAAGTGCTTTTTCAAATGGCAACTGGACTGACTTTATTTTTTCTTGAAGGAAAAACAAAGTTCAATTGCCTTTAAAAAAAAAAAACCACTTTTGAGACAGCCATGACCTGGATGACTAAGAATCTCTATAGACAAATAGAAGAGAATATAATAACTCAAAATTGAACTGTGTATAGGGTAACCAGACGTCCCGCATTTGGCAGGACAGGCACGCCTTCTCATAATTTTTCCCGCATCCCAGGCCATTCCCAAAAGATCCCGCTTAATTTTGGCGCCTTCGACTCGCTTCCCTGCCCATCCGCTGCCGCTAGCATGGGTGGGGTAGCGTAGCGAGTGAGCGGGCGGATGGGTGGGGGAGCAAGCTCGCCTTTCCAGCCCCACTTCCGGACAAGCCATGGGAAAGCCTCTGCGAAAAGAGCCACCTGGGGCCGCCGCTTCTTCTCCGAACTCAGAGTAAGTGACGGGCGGGGCGAGTGAGCGGGAGGATGGTGGTGGGATTGCTTCCCGCTGCACTGCAGCTGACTCGCCCCGGGCCGGGCGGGCTGGGAGGTTTTGGGTGTCCGGGCGGGAAGAGCGCGGAGGAAGGCAGAGCGGCGCTCGACGCGACTCTGCTACTTCTGCTGGAGGAGCCCCTAGATAGGGAAGGCGGGTGGCGGGGCGGAGCAAGGGAGCGCAAGCGGCGGATCCTGGGCTCATATGCAGATGGAGCTCTCCAGGCACAGGAGCGCTGGAAAAGTGCTCAGCTCATGCACCCACTGGGACGGAGTACGCTCGCTCGCTCCAGCCCTGCCTGCCGGCACGCTAAAGTACCAGCATGACTTTGAGGTGCTGGCTTGCGCGGAAGGCAAGCCAGCCCTTCAAAGTCATGCCGGCAGTTTAGAACTCGGCCGCCATTCAGCGAAACATGTTTCGCTGGATGGCGGCCGAGGGGCACGCTAAAGTGCCGGCATGACTTTGAAGGGCTGGCTTGCCTTCCATGTCGACCCGCGCAGAAGGCGAGCCAGCCCTTCAAAGTCATGCCGGCAGTTTAGAACTCGGCCGCCATTCAGCGAAACATGTTTCGCTGAATGGCGGCCGAGGGGCACACTAAAGTGCCGGCATGACTTTGAAGGGCTGGCTTGCCTTCCACATCGGCCCGCGCGGAAGGCAAGCCGGCCCTTCAAAGTCATGCCAGCAGTTTAGAACTCGGCCGCCATTCAGCGAAACATGTTTCGCTGAATGGCGGCCGAGGGGCACGCTAAAGTGCCGGCATGACTTTGAAGGGCTGGCTTGCCTTCCACATCGGCCCGCGCGGAAGGCAAGCCGGCCCTTCAAAGTCATGCCGGCAGTTTAGAACTCGGCCGCCATTCAGCGAAACATGTTTCGCTGAATGGCGGCCGAGGGGCACGCTAAAGTGCCAGCATGACTTTGAAGGGCTGGCTTGCCTTCCACATCGGCCCGCGCGGAAGGCAAGCCGGCCCTTCAAAGTCATGCCGGCAGTTTAGCGTGCCCCTCGGCCACCTTTCAGCGAAACATGTGTTGCTGAATGGCGGCCGAGCCCTGCCGGCAGCCTTCTAGGCTGGCCGGCCATTCAGCGCTCGCACCCAGCGCCCACGGGGAGGAGAGGAACTGCGTGGGTCCCGCCGCTCATTGTATGGGCGAGGGTTGGCCAGCTGGGAGTGGGGGTGGCTGCTGCCGAGGCCTCCAGCCTTGCAATCCTTGGTGGGGAAGACGAAGGTTCGCTCCGGAGCTGCGGAAGACCGTTGCTGCACCGGGAGGCCTCCGCCCCGGGGATCCCCCGCTCCACCCATTCGGATTACCCCCAAACCCAAAGGAGCCTGGGCGCAGGGGTGCAGGCCAGGGAAGACGGGGTTTGGGGGCTCGGAGGCAGAAGGGGCGATCTCCCCCTCCATTCGTCTGTTCCGTTGAAGAGCTCCTCCCGGGGGAGGGGGAGGTGGCAAGTGCACTGATCCCCGTTTGCAAGACCAGCCCTCCGCCTTCTTGTCCCATTGGGAAGGGGGTAGGTGGGAGACAAGAAGGGGGCAGGCTGGCCTCGCTGCTTGCATTTCCCCTGTTCCCCCGCTCCCAATATAGGTGCAGAGAAAGAGCCAGGCTTCAGAAAGGAAAGGATATTTTAAATAATTTTCTTTGTCTGAATATGATTTCCCATTGAGGAAAAGGGGACTTTTAATTCCCCACCAGTAAAAAAAACTGTTTAGTCTTTGAAGGGCCCTTGTGTGATATCTGCCTAGGATCCCACCTCACACACCTCCTCTTTCAGAAAGAGCTTGGTGCACCTTGGATCCCACCTCACACACCTCCTCTTTCAGAAAGAGCTTGGTGCACCTAGGATCCCACCTCACACACCTCCTCTTTCAGAAAGAGCTTGGTGCACCTAGGATCCCACCTCACACACATCCTCTTTCAGAAAGAGCTTGGTGCACCTAGGATCCCACCTCACACACCTCCTCTTTCAGAAAGAGCTTGGTGCACCTAGGATCCTCCACCTCACACACCTCCTCTTTCAGAAAGAGCTTGGTGCACCTAGGATCCCACCTCACAGACCTCCTCTTTCAGAAAGAGCTTGGTGCACCTAGGATCCCTCACCTCACACACCTCCTCTTTCAGAAAGAGCTTGGTGCACCT
This sequence comes from Thamnophis sirtalis, assembly GCF_051295495.1. Taxonomy (NCBI): domain Eukaryota; kingdom Metazoa; phylum Chordata; class Lepidosauria; order Squamata; family Natricidae; genus Thamnophis; species Thamnophis sirtalis. The sequence continues at coordinate 66,625,114 of NW_028261384.1, forward strand.
AGGATCCCCCACCTCACACACCTCCTCTTTCAGAAAGAGCTTGGTGCACCTAGGATCCCCCACCTCACACACCTCCTCTTTCAGAAAGAGCTTGGTGCACCTAGGATCCCACCTCACACACCTCCTCTTTCAGAAAGAGCTTGGTGCACCTAGGATCCCTCACCTCACACACCTCTACCCAGCTTGGGAAATGGTGGGATCTCCTGCTTTCTGAGCTTGGTGCAGCAAGGATCCCACTATCCTACTATTTTATTTTTCTTTATGTACACTGAGAGCATATTTACCAAAGACAAATTCATTGTGTGTCCAATCACACTTGGCTAATAAACTATTCTATTCTACTTTACTCTACTCTACTCATTTCTATTTCAATTCTAACAAGTTTAGCTTCTCTCTCTTGAAAATGTAAGCTAGCATAAGGCATTATAATGCAAACTAGCCTTAACTTTCAAACAGTTCATTTAGTGACCAAAGTTACAATGGCAATGAAAAAAGTGACTGATGACCATTTTTCACACTTAGCGACCATTTTCACACTTAGCGACCGTTGCAGTATCCTCATGGTCACGTGATCAAAATTTTGATGTTTGGTATTTATGATGGTTTCAGTGTCCTGGGGTCATGTAATTGCCTTTTGTGACCTTTTGACAAAATATAAAATTTTTAATCAAGCCCCCCCGGTCAATGGTATCCCTCTTTACCAATCTGAAAATCTGGTCACTTTAACTGTGTAATCCTTGGTTCTCTCTGAACCTGGTTATTTGCTTGAAGACATTTCATTAGTCAATTATGTAATATCCTGATGATATTACCTAGTCAGTAATAAAACATCTACAAGCAAGCAATCAAGCTCAGAAAATAACAAGGCCCTTTCATTCAAAGATGGGGTAAATAAAACAATAGTATCAGTAATAAAATATGCCAAACTTTAAGTCACAATAACAAGGAGCAAAATATTACTTTCAGGTCCATATTTTAAAAAGTATTATTTATTTTCAAAATTCACGGCTACCAATTTAAGCAGCTTTTAAAGTGGACTGAACAAAATCACACAGAAAAGGCCTAATTATGTCTATCAATTCTGATAGCCAAATTCTCTTGAAAATCAAAGGTATCATTAAGGAACAAGAATGAAAAGGAATAATCTTATGTTCCATTTATGTATTTCTTGATACATCTGGTTGATAGTTGTATGAAAAAGTCACTTTCACAAAATCAGACAAACAATAGAATAGAAATATAGAGCTGGAAAGGACCTTGGAGGTCTTCTAGTCCAACCCCTTGCTCAGGCAGAAAATTCTATACCATTTCAGACAAATGGTTGTCCAATCTCTTCCAGTGTATGTTTTGAACGAATAATTTAAGTATTAGTTTTATGTTATCCATAATCTTTGATGGAATGCAAGAATGATACATTACTTATGCCTCACTCCTTTATTAGAATCTACTGAAACAGGAGGAAAGAAAACAGATTCAGATGTATTCTACTGCTTTAAAAAAAACATTTTTTCCAACTGTTCATCTATCTTTTTCAGATTTATATCTATCCTGCAATATATTCCCTATTCATTTTTATTCAAATTGACCAATCCCTTCAACATTTATAATCCTTTCAATCACTTATTTTCAATCTCCTTATTCCCTCCAAAACAATCCTGTATTCCTTCTATTGTTTGCCTTGCAATAAATGAGTTTTCTTTATCACTTGAGCAAGTTTGAGATGTTTCTTGACAGTGTTGCATATGTAGGAGGACATATGCATGATATATTACATGATATGTAATATATCATATGTAGCGCTGGCTACCTGTTGATCTCCGGGTGCGCTTCAAGGTGCTACTTGTCACTCATAAAGCCCTCCATGGTAGTGGATCTGCGTACTTGAGAGACCGCCTCCTGCCAATTACCTCCCTGCGACCAATTAGATCGCATAGATTAGGCCTCCTCCGAGTCCCATCTGCCAGTCAGTGCCGACTGGCAACTACACGGAGGAGAGCCTTTTCAGTAGTAGCTCCGACCCTTTGGAACAATCTCCCCGTGGAGATTCGTACCCTCACCACCGTCCAGACCTTCCGCACAGCCCTTAAGACCTGGCTAGCCCGTCAGGCCTGGGGATAAAGATAATTTGTCCCCACCCGAATGATGAATGAATGTTGCTTACTATTTTACTTCTGTGTATTGTTTGTGTCTATAGTCTGTACCCTCCCTTCCTTATTTTATGTAAGCCGCCCTGAGTCCCCTCAGGGAAAAGGGCGGCCTATAAATACTAATAAAATCCTAAATCCTAAATATATTCCACAATGCATATTAGTGATGATACACATACTTTATGCCACACAAATAGAAGCTTTATGTCAAGCTTTGCATAACATTTAATTACCCAAGCATTTAACTAGCACTTTTACCTCTTTATTAGAATCCCTACGTGTGGGTTGAAAATAATTCATGTTTCTTAAAACTGGAAAGAAACTTATTATTATCATGCACAATATAGAAAAAATGGTACTATATATTTCAAATATAATATATTGATATAATTCTATCCATGATTCTATACATTCATATATAGCAACTTTTCAATCAGCAGTTACTTCATTTAACAACCATTACAAATACAACAAATTTAAAAACATTTTCTGATCAATGTGCAAAATTAAAAACAAATTTTATGTGCCTCACAACAATGTAAATTGGGGTAAAAATAAGGCTGGTATTGCGGCATGAGAGAATTTTTGCAGTTTTTCTCTCTCTCTGTCAAATTGTTCACTTAGCAAACATTTCACTTCTGATTTAGGGAATAAATTGTGTTTCCAAAGTAAGAGATGGTGTACTCTATTACAAAGACAATTTAAACTATTAAAAAAATTGCATAGATGTAGTTCCTGACTTATATCTACAACTGAGCCCAAACTTAAATCATGTCAGTAGTAAGTGGGTTATCATGTGATTGGCCTGATTTTATGATTTACTTTGTGGTGCTCATTAAGTGAGCAAGTGAGAAGTAAACATCAATTTCTGGCAAAAATGTAAATTATAATTACATCATCAAGGGTGTTGCAATGATTGTAAATATTTGCTGGTTGCTGAGCATCTCAAATGCAGTCACATCATGGAAGGCTGCCACTGGAATTTCAAATCATTTGAAAAGTGCCCTTTTAAGCTCTGTTAAGGAATACGTGTATATCACTTCATAAAATATGTTATGCCACTATACTAATAATAGTATGACAATGAAACAATAATTTACCTGTTTTGAGCATATCAAGGATGCCATAATGCACATATGTGGAGTCAGGAACAACTTTAGTCTCATTATTAAAATGGCAAGTATAGTAAAAAAAATTAGTTGCAATGCATGGTATACAATCTGCAAATAAAGGAGAGCATAAGAAAATACAATTGTTTTTAAATGTGGCATATGGTACATAAGCATTAAGTAACATCTAATTTTTACTGAATCCTATTCTCCTGGGCATAATTTTTAAAATGTAAACTATTTGAAGTTTTAACTAAAATTATGCATTTTAGAAAAAAACAGCAACAGGATTTCCAGAAAGATAGCCAACTAAAATACACGCCTGGGGAGAGATCTGTGAAGGATTTTTTCCTAGGGTGCAGCTCTTCAGCCTTTAACTAAAGGGACTGACATTCCTTCAATTTTTATGACTGAGATAAATAAAATTTGGTTATTTGTGTAAAAAAGAAATGAACTGACAGACTCCATTTTGAATAGACTCCATTTTACATTTTAGTTAAAAGCTACAGCTAAATATTATTCAAGCATTTTTATTATTTATCTTAGCATTTTTATTTAGCTAGAGACAACACTTCAAAGGTCACTATGACTTTTATAACACTTAGCAAAACTATTAGGGCCATTCCAGCTTTCCAGCTAGGGAAGCTGAGCTAAGGAGAACTTGGATGAACCAGAGGATACTGGCGTCAGATTCGTTCTCAAGAGGCTGATATGGGTTGATTGATTGTCTTGTTATGTCATGTAACAGGAACTGAAATTATGGGGACTTTCTATTAAGTGAATGTTTTCAGGAAATAAAAGGTGGAATAATAGCCAAGTACAATTATATAAACGTATTATGAAACACCTTTATGTAACCGATGAGATCCACAAATAATGTATTTATCATTCTCTTTCTCTTCCTGATTGAGAATCTTCTTGTGCAAGAGCCAAATAAATGCTTTTTGTTGCTCAGTCACCTTGACGGTTTCTTTAATATATAGAAAATATACAGAATATATATTTTTCTGACAAGTGATGCATTGGCCAGGAAGAGAGCAGATGTCTCCGTCTGGGAAGGGTCTTTGCCAGCTGGGGGTACCACGCATTATTTTGCAGCGATCTGGAGGAGTGAAGAGGCTTTCCAGAAGGACCGCTCTTGCCAATTTGAACAGAGGAGACCTGGATAACAAAACGTAGTAGAACCCAAGCAGGCCTGGTGCACCAGATCAGGTAGGTATGGATTAAACTATACATAGAACAAATTGGGGTGGCAAAATTCCTGTTTGAAAGTGTTGTGTGTGTGTTTTCTGAATGATTGAAGCTTTCTTCTGCTGTTCAGTTAAATGATTTTAGCTGGAAAGCAAGAGGTTAAGCCGTTGAGTGAGTTCATAACTGTTGCAGGAAGGAAACATAGATTTTAGCTGAACAGTTTGACGCTACGGGTAACCCAGGGAGCAATCCTGGGTTAAAAAGTTGTTTTCTAAAGCTCCTAAAGAAGATAGGGAGATACCCTCTATTCCTCCTTTTTCTCCACTGGGAGATGTAATAGCTCAGTGGAATGAGGAATGGCTTAGCCCATTTATGGCCAAACTGGATAAAATAACAATGATTAAGAATTGTACACATGTCTGGCTGAAATATATTATGATAAAACCAAATTATAGATGGAGTAAATTTGGAGAGGCAGAGACTTATTGGATAAATACTTTAAAAAGAATTCTAGAGAAAAAGAAGTTAACAACTCAGCTGTTGTATGTTGAACCGTGGTTCCATGTACAGTGGTTTGATCCTTTCCCACCAGGTAGTAAAGAAAAAAAATGGCATCCTTTAGATTCTAAAGTTTAGAATACGCCACCTGTTCTCGTCCACCCCCATAAAACCCAAATGGGGCAGAGGGCAGGAGCCAGGGCAGAAGATGCTGCTGAGGACGGCATAAGTGACAGTGAAGTGTCTGCCACACGTTTAATCAGCAATTTAAAAAAAGTGGATGGTTTAAATGCTAGACGTTATGACCTGACCACTAGGGACAATAATAGACAATAACATGCTCCCCTTAAGGGAGATGCCGAATGGCATCACTAATGCAGGAGTGCCTGTAACAACGTTTGTAAATGTGCCCCTTACTTTTCCCGATTTAAGGGGTTATAAAGCACATATGCCATCTCTGCAATCAGATCCTATAGCCTTAGCTGAATCTTTGGAGTTGTTTCTGGGATCAAACATTTATACATTTACTGAGATACAGCATATTCTGGGGTATTTATTTACTCCAGAGGAAAGGATACAGATTAGAACAGCAGCCATAGCTTATTGGGATAAAACACAGGAGGGGGTGAACAACCCAGTAGCTGGAATAGCTAAGTTTCCTTTAGTTGACCCTGGTTGGGATAACAATAACTTTGCTGATAGGGAACAGATGATGGAACAAAAGGGAATTGTTCTTCATGGGGTGAGAACTGCAAAACCACAAGGGAATAATTTAGTTAAAGCCTTTGAATTGGGGTAGTTAAAAGATGAGACTCCTTCAGTGTTCCTAGGGAGAATTAAGGAGAGTTTAAATAAGTACTCTGGTCTCTCTCCTGAAACACCAGCATATGAAGCCTTGATGAAAGTTCAATTTGTCACCAGGACTTGGCCAGATATCCAAAGGAAAATACAAAAACTGGACAACTGGGAAAGCAGTGACATTGGGACTTCGTTGAAGGAAGCCCAGAAGGTCTATGTGAATTGAGACGAAGCAAAAACCAGGCAGAAAGCCAGATGATGGTGTCTGTTATTAAAGCTGCAAATCAGACAAGAAGGGGTTTTTTGACAAAGGAATGGGAAATAGCCAGAAAATGTCAGAAATTAGTGGAGACAACAGCCAGGTCCGAGCAGGGGATTTCTTCAGTGGAAGAAACCAGGTAATGGTTTAACCAGGAATGGTTTAACCAGGAATGGAAACAAGAGTGTGAAGAAACGTTTTTTCTGTGGAAAGGAGGGACACTTTGTGAGAAACTGTCCGGAGAAAGGGAAAAATCAGTGGAGAGAACAATCCCTATACATGCTGATGGGAGACAATGAAGATTAGGGGTGTCAGGGGCTATTGATTTCAGAGTCCCATCGAGCCCTTGATAAATTTATTTGTGGGGCCAGAAGAAGAGGAGTATGCATTTTTGATAGACACAGGAGCGACTCGGACTTCAATATGTAAACTTCCAAAAGGTATTGAAACATCTGGGGAAACATTAAGGATAAGAGGAATGAAAGGAGAATCATTTAATGTGTGCCATTATTGAAAAATGTAGTTTTTAAAAGTGGTAATTGTAAAATTAATTTGGATTAGTACCAGAAGCTGGGATGCATTTATTAGGAAGGGATGCTTTAGCTTTATTAGGATGTGAACTTAAATTTGCAAATAACTCTCATGAAGTTAATATCTTAATGAGAAACAAGAGAAAAAATAGAACCCTTAGTATGGGAGGCAACAGGAAATAGGGGTATTTTGGATATTTCTCCTTTGAAAGTTACTTTGAAAGGAGTTGAGCCACTAAAATTAAAGCAATACCCAATACCAGTGGAGGTAAAAAGGGAATTGAAAAAAGTGATAGAGACATTATTAAAAGATGGGTTAATAGAACCTGCAATGTCTCAATATAATACACTTATATTACCTGTTAAGAAACCTGATGGATCAATTAGAATATGCCATGATCAGGTCCATAAATACAATAGTTGCTGGTCGTTATTCTATAGTATCAAATTCTTCTAAGTCGCATACCACATAGTCATAAATATTTTAATGTTATAGATTTGAAAGATGCTTTTTGGACTTGCCCATTGACAGAGGAATCAAGGGATATTTTTGAATGGTCTGACCGTGATACAAATCGTAATCAGCAGTATCAATGGTGTGTTCTACCGCAGGGATTTTCGGAAAGTCTGAATCTATTTGGACAAATGTTGGAACAGGTGTTGGAGAAGTTTAAACCGCTCAGAGATATACAGTTGTTACAGTATGTAAATGATTTGTTGTTGTCTGGAGAAAAGAAAGCAGAGGTTGAAGAAAGTACAAATGATTTGTTGAATTTTCTAGGTAGTCAAGGGTTGAGAGTGTCAAAGAAGAAATTACAATATGTAGAAACTGAAGTTAAGTATTTGGGTCACTTAGTCAGGGGAAAAAGAAAATAAATCCAGAATGGATAGGGATAGTTACTCAACCCTCACTAAGAATAAGAAGGAAGTGAGGAAGTTGTTAGGTTTGGTAAGATATTGTAGGTTGTGGATAGATGGTTACACAGATAAGGTAAATTTCCTTATGATAAGTTATTGTATTAAGAGCCTTGGAATGTTGTTTGGAAGCAGGGAGATAGAGAAAGATTTAAAAGTTTGAAGCAAACAATGATCAAGCTCCTGCTTTGAGCTTGCCAGATTTAGAAAAGCCATTCCATTTGTTTGTAGCAGTGGAGGATGGAATTGCTAAGGGTGTATTAGCTCAGGCCTGGGCTGGGAAGAAGAAACCTGTGGTGTTCTTGTCAAAATTAATGGATCTGGTAGTGAGAGGTTGGCCTGTGTGCGTACAGGCTGTAGCAGCTACGGTGATTCTGGTAAAGTAGGAAATTAACCTTTGGATGGATGTTGATTCTGAGTAGTCCTTATCAAGTGAGGAAGATCCTGATGCAGAAAGCTCAGAGATGGATTACTAACTCTAGACTTTTAAATTATGAAATCATTTTGATGTCTCAAGAGAATCTAATACTTTCTACTGATAGGAATTTAAATCTGGCTAAGTTCCTATCGGGGGTGGGGGTGGGGAGAAAGAATGGGACAGACTTGTGCATGATGGCGTGCAAACCATTGATTTACAAACTAAAGTAAGAGAGGATTTGGAAGACTGTCCTTTAGAGGGCGGTATTAACCTATTTATTGATGGAACTTCTCGGGTTGTAAATGGGAAAAGAATGAATGGATATACGGTGGTTAATGGGGACAATGCTGAAGTTTTGGAAGTGGGGAGACTGCCATCTACTTGGTCAGCTCAAACGTGTGAAGTGTATGCTTTATTACAAGTTTTAACATTGTTAGACAATGAAGTGGGGAACATTTATACAGATTAGGTTTAGGTTTATTTGGCTTGTATGCCGCCCTACTCCCGAGAGATTCAGGGCGGCTAACAATAAGAAAGGGAAGGGAGTACAAAAATAAAAACAACAATTAAAAATTCAGCAACAGTCATAACATTGGATGGGGCTGGATAATTCAACAGCCCCAGGCCTGCCGGAACAGCCAGGTCTTAGTTGCTTTGCGGAAGGCCGGAAGGGTAGTAAGGGTCCGGATCTCAACGGGGAAATCGTTCCATAGGGCCGGAGCAGCCACAGAGAAGGCCCTCCCCCGGGGAGTCACCAGCCGACATTGGCCGGCAGATGGAATCCGGAGGAGGCCTAGTCTGTGGGATCTAATAGGTCTTTGGGAGGTGACTGGCAGGAGGCGGTCTCTCAGGTAACCAGGTCCGATGCCATGTAGGGCTTTAAAAGTAACGACTAGCACCTTGAAGCGTGTCCGGAGACCAATGGAAAGCCAGTGCAGCTCGCGGAGGATAAGTGTAACATGGGTGTACCGAGGTGCACCCACAATGGCTCGCGCAGCTGCATTCTGGACTAGCTGAAGTCTTCGAACACTCTTCAAGGGCAGCCCCATGTAGAGCGCATTACAGTAATCCAGTCTTGAGGTGACGAGGGCGTGAGTGACCATCCGAAGGGCCTCCTGGTCCAGATAGGGTCGCAACTGGTGCACCAGGCGCACCTGGGCAAAGGCCCCCCTGGTCACAGCCGACAGATGATGTTCTAGAGTCAGCTGTGGATCCAGGAGGACTCCCAAATTGCGAGCCCTCTCTGAGGGGCGTATAATTTCATCCCCCAGGCTCAGAGATGGAATAGCTGGACCATCCTTGGGAGGGAGCATCAATAGCCACTCGGTCTTGTCGGGATTGAGCGCAAGCTTGTTCGTTCCCATCCAGACCCTGACAGCCTCCAGGCACTGGCACATCACTTCTACCACTTCACTGAGTTGGCATGGGGCGGACAGATACAGCTGTGTATCGTCCGCATATTGATGATATTTAATCCCGTGCCGGCATATGATCTCACCCAGCAGCTTCATGTAGATGTTAAATAGGAGGGGGGACAGGACCGAACCCTGCGGCACCCCGTAATTGAGGGGCCTAGGGGTCGATCTCTGCCCTCCGACCGACACCCACTGTGACCTGTCCGAGAGGTAGGAGGAGAACCACTGAAAAACGGTGCCTCCCACTCCCACTTCCCGCAACCGTCGCAGAAGGATACCATGGTCGATGGTATCGAAGGCCGCTGAGAAGTCAAGAAGCACAAGGATAGAGGAGTGACCCCTATCCCTGGCTCACCAGAGATCATCGATCAGCGCGACCAAAGCAGTTTCCGTGCTGTAACCAGGCCTGAAACCAGACTGAAAGGAATCCAGATAATCAGTTTCATCCAAGGACCATCAGAGTTGAAAGGCCACCACTTTCTCAACAACCTTCCCTACAAAGGGAGGGTTGGAGACTGGACGATAGTTACTCAAAATGGCTGGATTCAGGAGGGGTCTCACCACCGCATCCTTTAGGAAGTGCAGGAAGGACCCGTCCCGGAGAGAGATGTTAACTATCGTCTGGATCCAGCCACGTGTCACCTCCCTGCTGGTCGAGACCAGCCAGGAGGGACATGGGTCCAGTATACAGGTGGAGGCACTCACCACTCCCATGGCCTTGTCCACTTCCTCAGGAGCGAGAAGTTAAAACTCGCTCCATAAAATTCTCTCAAGACCTTCCCCCGGTACCTCGGCTGGTACCGTGCAATTGGAGTCCAGATCTGTCCGAATCCAAGTGACTTTATCCATTAGAAACTGAACAAATTCCTCAGCTCTACCTTGTAAAGGGTTGTCCGCATCCCTCCCTTTCAAGAGGAAGCGGGCTATTCTAAACAAGGCGGCTGGGCGCGATTCAGTGGATGCAATAAGAGCGGCAAAATGTGCACATTTCGCCGCCCGTATTGCCACGAGATAGGTCCTGATAAAGGCTCTCATCAGTGCTCGGTCTGACTCGGAGTTACTGGCCCTCCAGCAGCGCTCTAGGCGTCTCTTTTGGCGCTTCATCTCGCGGAGTTCCTCGGTGAACCAAGGAGTCTCCTGGATCCACTACCTCGGAGAGGCCGTAAAGGCGCAATCTGGTTTAGGGCCCTCGCCGCTGCTGTATTCCAAGCAGCGACTAAGGACTCCACTGGATTGTGGACGAGAGCGTCAGGTATTTCTCCAAGCGCCCATAGGGTCCCATAGGGTCCATCAGGCGTCTGGGGCGGAACCACTTAGTCGGTTCCTCCTCCCTACAGTGGGAGATTGGCCTCCGAAAGTCAAGCCTCAGTAGGAAGTGATCAGACCATGACAAGGGCAAGATCTTAATGCCCCTCAAATCTAGATCACGTCTCCACTGCTCCGCGCGACCTAGATTCTAGATATGCTTATGGAATTTTGCATACGTTTGGGAAAATCTGGATGGAAAGGGGATTAATAACTAGTAAAGGTAAAGAAGTAAAACAAGTGGCTCTTATTAAAGCTGTATTAAAGGCAGCTGAATATCCAAAGCGGCTGGCTATAACACATATTGAGGTTCACAAGAAGGGAAATTCGAAGCAAATTATAGCAAATAAATTAGCTGATGAAACTGCAAAAGAGGCAGCATAGCTAGAGGATTAATGATTTTGATTCCTACTCTAACTAGAGGATTAATGATTTTGATTACTACTTTAGAATGTGACGTGCAACCTAATTTTAATGACGATGAGGAGAAACAAATGGTTGAAAAGGGGGCAGAGAAAATGAATGGAAAATGGATTACAATAAATGGGTTACAAATAGTAAATAAGCCAATTATGAGAAATATAATAGAAAGAGAGCATGAGGGAACTCATTAAGGAACACGAGCTTTAATTGATTTGGTACAATGGAAATACATTTGCAAAGAAATGTATACTATAGTAATACAAGTAGTAAGAAAATGTATACATTGTGTACGAATAAATAAGAAGATTATGAGGCTACATGTAGCGGGGGGAAAAGATTTGGCTGTATGGCCTTTTCAGCAAAACCAGGTGGATTATACTGAAATGCCAGCAGTAGGTACTTTGAAATATTTATTAGTGATCGTAGACCACCTGATTGGATAGGTAGAAGCTTTTTCATGTGCAAGGACAAATGCTCAAATGACTGTTAAAATCATATTGGACCAGATAATATCTAGTTATGGGTTGGTGGAAACTATTGATAGTGATACAGGTACACATTTTATGGCACATATAGTGAAGAAGGTAATGGGGCAATTAGGAATTGATGGGCAATATCATTTGGCACATTGCCCAACTTCCTCTGGGAAGGCTGAAAGAATGAACCAAACCCTGAAAAATATATTTTAAAAAATTAATGTTAGAATTCCATTTACCTTGGACTAAATATTTGCATTTAGCTCTTTACGTATGAGAACCAGTCCAAGGAAAGATGTGGGAATATCACCGTATGAAATGATGTTTGAATTGCTTTATACTAGAAATGTGGGAATGCCAAGAATAGAAGATGTTTTTCTTAGAAATATGTACAAGGACTGTCCCAGTTTTTTTCTCATTTAAGGTCCAAGGGATTATTGGCACAAATAGTCTGCTTCATTTCCAAGTCTATGATTACAGAAGTGGTGACTGGGTCCTGATCAAATCTCTGAAGGAGAAGAAGTTGCAACCAGTGTGGGAAGGCCCGTACCAAGTACTGTTAACAACTAAGTCAGCTGTGTGAACCAAGGAAAGAGGCTGGGTGCATTACTCCAGAGCGAAGGGATGGGTGGACTCACTTTACGGATGGACAGTGTCACCAGATACATTCAACCCACTTAAGCTGACTTTTCGAAGACAAGTATCGGATTAGCTTAATAAATTAGCAATAGCAATAGCAATAGCAGTTAGATTTATATACCGCTTCATAGGGCTTTCAGCCCTTTCTAAGCGGTTTACAGAGTCAGCATATTGCCCCCAACAACAATCCGGGTCCTCATTTTACCCACCTCGGAAGGATGGAAGGCTGAGTCAACCCTGAGCTGGTGAGATTTGAACAGCTGAGCTGCAGAACTGCAGTCAGCTGAAGTAGCCTGCAGTGCTGCATTTAACCACTGTGCCACCTCGGCTCTTATTGATGGAACATTGGTAGTGGGAACTGTTTATTTGGCTGGGGGTAATAAACTTCTACATTGTGCTTTTGCTTTTGTTAAGGAAAGAATTAATAGAGTGTTTGAAATCTATGTTATATCATCCAGTGAATGTAAGCCTTGAACTAGTTGAAGACCTGGACATTTAAGGGTAAGCTTTTTGTTTTATACATACCCTGAATAGGAGGCCTAGTTCATTTGAACAATGAAATTCACAGTGATGATAGTGATTGCCTTGCTGGATGCCTTGCAAATAGGGATGGAACCTGTTGTGGTATTGCCCAGTTATCCTATAACGTGGCATCAACTGTGTTTCCATACCGAATTTGAACAGGGATATTCGCAAATGTAGACACTGTTATCACTAGTTGAATCTACAGCTGATGCTGCCATCTGTATCAAATCAAACTTTGAGGAAGGTGTACCTTTAGGTAAATACCCAAAGTGTAACTGTACCTATGAAATAGTTACACAACCTAGAGAATTATCACATAGAATGGAAATCTTATATGAACAATGCACTGACATGTATGGAAATTACACCCTGTCATATAGGAAGTTTAGAATTATCGAAGAAGCATTACTTTTACCTTATGTTGAAATAAAAGCTCCTTCGAAGCTTATGTTTTTCTGGGACTGACTAGGTTGCCCTATGTGTGGAATGGTAGATGTGCAGTAGGATATGTTAACGTTCCACCACATATAAGACAAAAAAGACGAGTGGACCACCAAGACCTGGACCTATAAGCAAGCTAGTGATCCAAACAAAAAGGAGGGAAATGTTTTTCTGGATGTAATGTAGCTAGCTTTGAATAGTTCATCTTTTTGTGTGAAAGGAGAGACAACAGTCTCTGATATCATATCTACATGTTTTGTAGGAGTGCCTGTCCCTGGAAAGTTTTCATTTGATATAGCAAAAAATCACCATTGAACCTAATAATTATAATCTTTCCCAAGTAATTACTCTTTTTGGAAGTCCACATAAGCCCAATAAATGGACTAATCAGAAAAAAATAGTGATAGAATTAAAAACAGTATTGTCTGCTTATGATTGTGTATATTACAAACACCTAGAAAATAAACAGGAAAAGGTAATATACGTATCAGTGTCTACTCATCATGCATTTACTTGTTCTGAGGTGGAAGAAGTAGATGGTATAGGACCAGTATTATATTTACCCATAAGATGGTTTTTGTTTTGTGGCTTACATGTTTATGCATATGTACCTTCTAATGCAATAGGAGGCCCTTGTACTTTGGATGTTTAACTATCTTTATGGCAGTAGCACGTTTTAAGGATATTAACCAGCAGAGTTTTACTATGAGATGATGAATCAAATTCTCTATCATAGTAACAGAGTGCCATGAAAGGTAGTTCCCAAGGGTTGTACGCACGATGCTACTAAGGATGCAGGACATGACCCAGTAGATGGAACACATGTACACATACATGACAATGAGCATGGTCATGAACATGTTGAGCCACCGTAAAAGAGAAAGAATCACATGTAGTTACATATATTGGTGTGAATCTTATAAGATGGACTATAACATCGATGGATATTAAAAAGAATGCAGAAATAAATGTGTATAGAGGGAAGAGATCTACATTGAGTGATGCATATGATGCTGGATGTAATGATGAGGTTGTAATATTGGATAAGGTGCAGGGTGGGGTCTTGGGGATAATTCCCTGGATTGCTACTCAGTATAAACATAGGCAGCTTGGGCATCTTGCTTGTGCTTTAGCTAAAAGCATAAATGAAACCTCAACTGCAATAGCTGCTTTAGCTGATGAAATGGGAGAGATTATAAAATCTCTTTTATAAAATTGAGTGGCTATTGATTACATTTTATTACATATAGACCATTTTAGTGTATTTGTATTAGCTAACTATTATTAAAGCACTTTTATTATTTAGCTTAGCATTTTTATTTAGCTAGAGGCAGCACTTTCAAAGGTCACTATGACTTTTGTAACACTTAGCAAAACTATTAGGGCCTTTCCAGCTGGGGAAGCTAAGCTAAGGGGAACTTGGATGAACTAGAGCAGTGGTCCCCAACCTTTTTATCGCCGCGGACCAGTCAGCCTGTGATAATTTTACCGTGGCCCGCTGAGCGCGCACAGGGGTGGGGGTGGGGTGTAAAAAAACTCCCAGCCCGGAGTACCCCTTTAAGTAATCCATATTTCAGTAAACTGATCTACCGTCAGGCTGTTGCTTGTAAACTGGACTAACTATTTCTAGTTAATTTCTAACTATTTGAATGGAAGATTATATGCTTATAGTTTCTATTCTTTTGTTAACACACAACCACATTTTTATTCTTCTACAGACACCATTTTTAATTACCAGGATAGTACACCAATGACAGCACCATGATCAGAAAATGTTAGATGTTGCATTATTTTCAATATGTATTTGTAAATATATGCCAAATAGATTGCAATCGCTTTCTGGACTTCCTTTAAATTTGCAGGTAAATGCTGCAATAGATATATAGCTCCCATCAGATTGATGATCACCCAAAAATGTTATTCGTTGAATTCACTGTGAATCCTTTCTTAGTAAGTGCATTCAAGCCAGCCTACTACTAGCTGGTAGCCTCTCTGTCCATTCACCAAATTATCTGGGACAGGGGTGTCAGAGTGACATCGAAAATGTCAAGGTAATAGCCATGACTATGAAATTAAAAGCCTATTTATTCTTTTATTTGCATCACATAAAAACCAAGATGGTTCCCATCTTGAATTTTTCTAAATACATCCTACATACAACCATGATGCAGGAGTTTTCATTCAGCAAGAAAAAGGAACCGGTGACTTGAGCCAAGTCAACATCTGGAAATCTTATCCCAGTCATATCCAACCTAGCTTATTTTTTGAGATCACCTCAAGGCGAGCTGGAGCGGGACGCGCTGCGCCACGAGTTGGAGAGCTTGGAGAGGCTGAGCGCGCAACTTGGAGAGCTGCGTCTCCGCCGCCTGGAGCCCGAGCTGGCCCGGCGGCGGCAGCAGCTGGAGGGGCTGTGGGCCGACTGCGCCGCTCTGGAGGCGCTGCTGGAGCAGCTCCTGGCCGAGCACGAAGGGCTGCAGGAAGCGTGCAAGCAGCGGCCAGCCGCGCTGCTGTCTGCCCCGCGCGTCCTCCGGGCCGGGCGCTCCGAGAAGCGGCAGCTGGCCTCCGACTACGCGCTGGTGGTGAGCTGGAGCGGCGCGCAGAGCCTGGAGCGATACGAGGCCGAGTTGCGGGCGATGCAGGAGCTGGAAGGGGGCCGCCTGGGCCAAGAGGACCTGCGCAAGCTGCGCGCGCAGAACCAGGAGAGCCGCCGGCGCCTCGAGGAGCTGTGGCGCTGCTGCCGGGAGCTTTGCGCGCTGGGCGAGCGGCTGGAAGAGGAGCGGCTGGCGCAGCAGGAGAGCCACGGCGCCCAGCTGCAGGGATCATGGCCCCCGGCCGCTGCGCGGCCCGGTGCCAGGTACTCCGCGGCCCGGCACCGGTCCGCGGACCGGGGGTTGGGGACCACTGAACTAGAGGATGTTGGCGTCAGATTCGTTCTCAAGAGGCTGATATAGGTTGATTGTCTTGTTATGTCATGTAACGGGAACTGAAATTATGAGGACTTTCTGTTAAGTGAATGTTTTTAGGAAATAACAGGTGGAATAATAGTCAAGTACAATTATATAAACGTATTATGAAACGCATTTATGTAACCAATGACACCCATAAATAATGTATTTAAACCCTGTGTTTAGCCTTAATGATCATTCTTTCTCTTCCTGATTGAGAATCCTTTTGCTCAAGAGCCAAATAAATGCTTTTTGTTGCTCACAGTCTCCTTGACCATTTCTTTAATATATAGAATATATATATTTCTGACAAGAACCCATGCAGTCAAGGTGAGTCAAAGAACTTTCCCTTGGAACTCTCCAAAACAGCTGAAAGATGGCAAATGGCTTCTGGAGTTGAAAGTCCAAAGCTATCTGCATGCCAAAAGCGGGGGGAGGGGGGGCTGCAATCTGTTCGAGGTTGAAGCCCCCATTTTGAAATTCACTTTTAAAACAGAAAGTAAGTTGTGCATTTCTCTTCTTAATCACCTTCAAATATTAATCTTTTAAAAGTCAAGTTAAAAGAGGCTCTCTTTAGTCACAGCTTGCTAAGCCTTTTTGAAGACTCATGCCATTTTAGATATTTCTTTTTGTCTTAAATAACAAGGAAGAAGGTTGATAAAGCAAGTAAAAAAAGGAAGTGTGGTGGAGGGAAAAAAGCTGATATAGAAATATGAAGATTAAAGGCTGTGGTTTTAACTTATTATTGTAGTAACTTGTAGCTTAATCTTCTTTGCTATGGGTGGCTAAAATTTTCTGATGCTGATTAAAAGAGGAAGATGGTGGAGCAAAGTATTAGAGATATATTTGAAAGGTCTCTAAATAAAATTTCTCAATGTGTGGACCAGCTGTGCTTCAATAATAATAATAAAAATCCACTCAAATTACTTCTGAGATGTAAACATATAGAGAATGTTACTAAATTACCAAGGCAACTTCACAGATAGCTGAAAATGCAGAGTTCATTGCATTTTTGGAAGAACCTGATACTAACTTCCACTATTATGGTTTATATATAAACCTCTCAACATAACTGAAAAAAGATCATTGAGAAAAAAAGACAAATTTGGGACTTTTTCTTTAAGGCTATTAACAAGGTTGAGGATTTTGTAATAAAAAGTAAGGCTTATAACTCCTTGATAAATCTTCCAGAGAAGAAAAAGATTTTACTCCTTGAAGATAAGCGAATGTGTGTGTGTATACATATCAGAGGTAGTATTCAGCAGGTTCTGACCAGTTCTGGAGAACTGGTAGCGGAAATTTTGAGTAGTTCGGAGAACCAGTAACCTCTGGCTGGCCCATCTATTCGGTGCCCCATCTATTCTCTGCCTCCCAAGTCCCAGCTGATCAGGAGGAAATGGGGATTTTAAAGTAACCTTCCCCTGGAGTGGGAGGGAATGGAGATTTTACAGTATCCTTCCCCTGCCACGCCCACCAAGCCACTCCCACAGAACCAGTAGTAAAAATTTTGAATCCCACTACTGATACATATATATTAGAAAGTTTTGATTTAAAAAAGTTTGGCACTTTAAAAAAAGGGTGAAAAAAGAGGGGAGGTTTCTTCCTCACATCAAAGAATTTGAAAGAATACCTTGAATCTTGTTAATAAAAATGGTGACAGTTCACAAAGATTATTAGGTGCAAATAGAAATACATACTATTTCCATAACAAGGAAGATAAAAGCAGGAATGGTTAAATTAATTATTTTATTCAAGGAGGAAAATATATTCTCATTTGGATATCACTTCTGGATTTGTGCTTGTGATGAAAAAAATAAAACTTTGACTTTGGTTTTGTTGATCAGAAAGATTTGTCGTTACAGAAATAGTTATATATTTATGTGTAAAAGCAAAAACTTGAGCTTGGAATGTTTTATCTTGTACTATGCTAAGAAGAATCAGAAGTGAATGCCTTTCCCCCCCTTCCTCCCCTTTTTTCTTTTTCTCTTGTTGTCAAACAGTTGTATCTCACACCCTCTTTTCCCCACTCTGTTTAATTTCCTATTTTTATTTTTTTTCTTTGTATTTTATATAATAAAACAAATACAATTTGTAGAAAAGAGCAGCAACAATATTAATGACAAAAATATGTCAAGGATACTAAGCGCTACAGAAACAATACATTGTTAATACCATAATATGCCTCAAAGTAGCAATTTAGCATTATAAAAACTGCTCTGCAAACAACTGGATTACCTTACGTTTGCTTCTTATTCCTTTAATTTGACATTAACTTTTTAAAAATGCATAAAAAGCCATTTTATTTTAAATAAATATTTTTGAAACAAGACAATGCTAGGCAGAATACATCTAAATGGTATACTGGAAGAAAAGAGAGAATATATCCTTACCTCACCCTGGTTAAAATAATACTCCTGTCTGGAATAAAAGAAACAACCTTAATCAATTTGTCTATAAAATAATTAACAAAACCCTAAATTATATGTTACCTTAAACATTTTAGTTACATCAGCCTCACAGACACTTACAATTATCAGATGATATCCTATGCTTTCAGTTACAGTTTGCAGATTATCATTTGGTGATAAATATAAAAATGAACTTGATCTATAGGTATTGTCCTGTGAGATCTTCCCCTCTGTAGTACATTAGGTTGCAAAGTTGAAATTTTTAGGTACCTTTTTTTAACACAACCTTTTTATATTGGCTGTTCCTAGATGTTAACTATTACAATGTCGATCATTTAAGGATTTTAAAAACTTATGCAATTTAATTCTTGATTTTAATATTAATACAGCGTTTTAATTATATTAATTTTCTGGGCTACTTTAGGTCTGTTAATGAGAAGGGCCAGAGAAAGGAAGCTCAGACCACAAAGATCCGAGTTTTGTTTGTGCAGCCCATTGCAGGCCTTCCCCTCCCATCCATGCACAGGAGGAAATTCCTGCTCTGGGCCAGAGAAAAGAAGATTGGATCCCAAAGACGCAAGTTTCCTTTTTCTGATCCAATGCAGTAGTTACCTTTCTCTCTGTGTGCTAGCTTTTTAAAGCCTTCAGAAACATTGTGTTATATAATCTTTGTGAACAGTAAAGAGACGGGAAACAGAATTGTTTAGTTTTCTCGTTGGAGTCTCTCTTTCAATACTCATTAAGTGACTGGTTGCACATCAAGGACTACCTGTACTTAATATATGATAGGGTAGATGAATTTATACGGTAGATTATTAGTAAAAATGCTTTAACTTTATATGACATAATACTAAGCATGGTACTTATATTTCATTTAACAGTTGCCTTTCATAAATATCTGAATATAGAACTTTCCCCATTGATCTATTAACAACAAACTTTCAAGCCTACTGTAATACGGAATATCCAAACTAGTTTTCAGAATTGGGAACTTCAATCCTGCATGATATTTTTGTGTTGTGAAGGATGCTCCTATAAGCACAGAGCCAAGAAAGGAAGTAAATTTTACTGTGTACAAGATATGTAATATTAGAAAAAGAAACCAGCCATGTGATTAATATCTAGAGAAAATGACAAACTGATATTAAAGGTACAGGAATCCTTTATATCTTTAAAGATACAAAACATTACTAATGGTATTTCTCTAATTGGATCTTTAATAAAAATATATTTACCTTTCAGAGGATTTCTTTTTAAGCATAATGTATTGAAATGCCTATGAAACATTGATTAAAAAGTAAACAAGTTAATGCTTTTTTCTCTAAGGATATGTATGAATTACATTGGAAGAGATACCTACTGCTAATCCTTTTTGTGGTCATGCATTACATTACTTTAGATCAGGGGTAGTCAACCTTTTTACCTACCGCCCACTTTAGTATTTCTGTTAGTAGTAAAATTTTCTAACTGCCCACTGGTTCCACAATAATGATGATTTATAAAGTAGGGAAGTAACTTTACTTTATAAAATTTATAAAGCAGAGTTACAGCAAACCCCTACCGCCCACCATGAAAGCTTGAATGCCCACTAGTGGGCGGTAGGGACCAGGTTGACTACCACTGCTTTAGATCATGGCTGTCAAAGTCCCAGCCCATGGACCGGATGTGTCAGTCACTGGCCACACCGACACCCAGTTTAGCCAAGGGAGGGGGGAAGTCCTGGTACGTTATGTGACATTGCCATGATGACGTGAGTTTGACACTCCTGCTTTAGACAATAACTTGGTTATATATACCTGAATGAGCAAGACTTTGTTCTGTCACATTATTGCAAAAAGGCTAAATAAATCTACTAGGTACAACTGAAAAGTGAGCGGAAGGAAAATGTGTGGAACTATTTTTCTTCCTTTCCCCTTCTCCGTTGATACATTCCTTTATATCATCTGAAAAGTTTATCTACGGCATCAGTCAAAAAGTCTAAAATGTTACTTCCTTAATTATAGTAGGAACTGGGGTGGGATGGAGAGAAAATCATCTAAAATTAATAAAAGTATTTTGCACATAATAGCTAATTTCAAATAATTCCTCCATTTCACACATTTCTTAACCCTCTGCACAAACAGTCCTCATTTAGCAACTGCCTTGGATAGTGACCATTTGCAAATATAACAGTAATAAACAGTAATAAAAATATTTTTCCAACCAATATGTGCATTTACTACAAAAATACTTTCAATGTGAAGTTAATTAAAGTTTGGTCAATTTCAGGTAGCAACTGCCAACTAAAGGTTTCAATCAACTAATTAATGCCACAGAGCTGAGCTTCTTAACTTGCAATTAGTACTTTTTAGGGAAGTGCTGCACTGAAGAGAAACAGTTCAGGAAGAGATAGCTGAGAAAAGGCAAAAAAAAAGTGTGGGGGGGAGCAGATCAAAGGATGTGTGGGAGAATTTTATCTGAATGAGATGGCAGCAATCAGCAATCTTCGCAGTTTCTCACTTTCTCTGATAAACGGTGCGCCTAGTGACTATTTCACTGAAACAAATTGCAATCAATAAATGAGACAGGAAAAGACTCATTCTGATGTTTTTTGCCTAAGATTTTATACTATTCAATACATTCAAACCTGTACTGTTCATCTGCATTTATGAATAACAAGTTGGTAACACATTCAAACTCTAAATTGCTTTATTGTGGATGGTAGGATCCCTGGGATTGTTCCCCCAATTTGGGTAGCTAAAAATTGGACCTTGTATTTGATTTGTAATGTGACACAACATGCTAAAGGTAAAAGAAAAAAAATGGTGACATACCTTTTTAATACTTACTAAAAAAACAATAAGGACTACTGGAAGCAGGAGCGTCTTCATATATCTAACTGGAGTCTGAAATTAAAGTAACTTTTATGTAGAGATATTTGATGATAAAAATGTAAAAAAAATATCATTTTTAGGAAGTAGTCACACAATTACCCCTCATAAGTTAGTATTTGATTTTGTCACCTCTATGCATTTCCTTTCTACTTAAAACATCTGCCTCAGCTAGGCTAACATGCAAATTTATTTTGTAAAATTTATATTTTTGCATTAGGAAAATCATTCTTGAAAGACATCATAAAACCAGTGATGGGATGCAGTCGGTTCACACCAGTTCAACTGAACTGGTAGCGAAGTTTTTGCACAGTTCAGCAAACTTGCTGATCCCACCACTGCCTGGTCCCGCCCCTCACTCCTCCTCTCCCAGCCACTCCTTGCTTGGTCTGAGAAGATAAGTGCAATAGCAGGGGAAGGAGACATGATCTGGTCTTGCTGGGTTCGGCCGAAGAACCACCTTGAAGGGTTGCCTCGGGGGAGAGGGGGGAAGGCAAGATTCGACTGGTTTAGGTTTAGGTTTATTAGATTTATATGCCGCCCTTCTCCCAAGGACTCAGGGCGCCGTACAACATTAAAAGCAATAGCAATAGCAATAGCAATAGCAGTAGACTTATATACCGCTTCATAGGCCTTTCAGGCCTCTCTAAGCGGTTTACAGAGAGTCAGCATATTGCCCCCAACAATCTGGGTCCTCATTTTACCCACCTCGGAAGGATGGAAGGCTGAGTCAACCCTGAGCCGGTGAGATTTGAACCGCTGACCTGCTGATCTAGCAGTAGCCTGCAGTGCTGCTTTTTAACCACTGCGCCACCTTGGAAACACACTATACAAAAGTTTAAAAAAAAAGAAAAAAAACTGCTTTTGGGCCTAGCTCTCAGCTTCAGCAGGGCCTCTGGGCAGGAGGCCAGAGAGAAAGCACTTGGTCCAAGCGCACAGTCCTCCATGATGGAGTCCTTCCTGGGGAGCAAAGTCTTGGACAGGGGCGTGGAGTCACTAGAGGCAAGGGAGGCGGGGCCTCACCAGTCTCCTCAGAGAAAGGAAAGGATTTTAAATAATTTTCTTAAAATAATTAAAGCCAGGGTAGTTGCTACCAGATTTCAAGTCACAATGACTTGGTGTCTGCTCTCAGTATTAACTAGGAGGAGGCCAGAGAACTAGGGGCCTCTTATGCATAAGGAATTTTTCGCCTTTTAAGAGTTAAGCAAGGGTTAACAAGCAAAGAATTCCTTATGCAAATGAGGCACATATTCTCTCGCCTCCTATAGAGGGCATTTTTAGAGGCTTTTTAGAGTTCTCTGGGAGCAACTAGCTCAGTCTGACAGAGCTCTGGCTTTTCAAGAGGGGAGGGCAGGGCAGGACAGGGAGAAGCAGAGTTGAAATCGTCTCTGAAACAGCTGGAAAAGGTGCGTGTGGGGAGGGGGGAAGGAATTCAAAAAGTTTGATCGGAAGGCAGCAGGGGAAGGTGGGGGTATGGCAGAGGAGCTGCTTTCAAGCCTTTGGAAAATATATCCAATCCAACTTCTGTGTTTGTGTTTGTTTGAGAGTGAGTGAGTGAGAGAGGGATTGAAGTTCTCTGTGTGCGTGTGTCTGTTTGAGAGAGGGGGGAGGGAGGGAGGGAGGGAGAGAGGGAGGAAGGAGGGGGAGGGAGAAGAAAAAGAATGGGAAAACTTATTTTGCAAGGGGGAAAAATGCTGTCGCTTTAAATTGGAACTGAGCATGCCTGGCTGTGGAATTCTGGGAGTTGAAGTCTACAAGTCTAAAAAGTGCCTCACCAGGGCTAAAGCTGACCACACGTCACTGGTCTTGGATGACCAGATCAGTTTAGGTCGGTCGGTCGGTCTCAAGGGGCTCTAGAGTTTCCACATACTTCCACTGGGCAAAGCGTTGTGCCCTTCAGATCACAACATGGCCAGCGCCCAGTGGCAGCACTCGTGGGCTGGCGGTAGATGTCCTGGGGCTGCAGGCGCACAACAGATTTGGCCCCAGCATGGTGCTCTCCCGAGAGCTGCTTGCTCACCTACCTGGCTGGCCCAGAAGCAGCACGTTGTCCAGTTGTGGGCTGGATGTGGGACCTGAGATGGAGGGGGGAACGAGTGGGTGGCAGCTGCCCAAAGGCCCTGCAAAAGCCATGAGATGTGTCCAAAAGGCAGCTGAGCCTCGCTGTATCCCTCCACATGGCGGTGTGTGCCCTTTGGCTGAGCCCTGCAGACCCAGAATGGATCTCCCCCCCGTGGCACGTCAAAACCGCGCTAGACAAAAGAGCGCCGACAAATACGCGTCGACAAGTACGCGTCGTCATTAGCGCGCCCACATTACCGCGTCGATATCAGCGCGACGACGGCAGCGCGAAAAGTGAATGGTTTGAATTAATGTTTGTGTATTGCTTTTGAGTTTCGGCAGCGCAAAAAGTGAATGCTTTGAATTAACGTTTGTGTATTGCTTTTGAGTTTGTTTTAAGCGCGCGAAAAAATGAATGCTTTGAATTAACGTTTGTTTTAACTGCAGTATTTTTTTAAATGTTTTAAATGTAAAATGCAGCAGCGCGAAAAGTGAATGCTTTGAATTAACGTTTGTTTTAACCGCAGTATTTTTTAAATGTTTTAAATGTAAAATGCAGCTTTTGAATGTTTTGAAACAGTGAAATGTAAATAAAAGTTTATTTTGTTGCAGCAAATCTATTAGTTTTGTTGACTAGTTTTATTATTTATTTATTTATTTATTTATTTATTTATTATTATTAAGTTTATTATGTCACTAAATAAGTGAGGTTTAGGGGTTTTGTTTAGGACTAGTTTTATTATTATTTATTATTTATTTATTTATTATTATTTATTATTAAGTTTATTATGTCACTAAATAAGTTAGGTTTAGGGGTTTAGGGTTAGGTTTAGGATTAGGTTTAGGATTAGGTTTAGGATTAGGTTTAGGGGTTTAGGGTTAGGTTTAGGATTAGGTTTAGGATTAGGTTTAGGGGTTTAGGGGTTTAGGGGTTTAGGGGTTTAGGGTTAGGTTTAGGATTAGATTTAGGATTAGGTTTAGGATTAGGTTTAGGGGTTTAGGGTTAGGTTTAGGATTAGGTTTAGGGGTTTAGGGTTAGGTTTAGGATTAGGTGTAGGATTAGGTTTAGGGTTAGGTTTAGGGTTAGGTTTAGGGGTTTAGGGTTAGGTTTAGGTTTAGGATTAGGTTTAGGATTAAGTGTAGGATTAGGTGTAGGATTAGGGAATAAAGATATCAATTACAGACAGTAAAATGTAGTACTAAAAGTTTATTTTGTTGCATCAAATGGAATAAAGATATCGATTACAGAATAAATAAATCAGTTTATTATGTCAGGAAATAAGATAAACAGTCAGCAAGTCAGCAGTAGAAGCATATTATGTCAGTAAATATACAGAATAAATAAATCAGTTTATTATGTCAGTAAATAAGATAAACAGTCAGCAAGTCAGCAGTAGAAGCAAAGGTTTGACAGTTGCAAAGTTCCACGCGATGGTTTGCCATTTGACAGCTTTGACAGTTGCAATGTGCACGTGATGGTTTGACATTTGACAGCTTTGACATTTGCAACGTGCACCCGAAGGTTTGACAGCGCCCGATGGTTTGAATCCTTTGACAGCTTTGCAACGCGTGCACGATTATTTGACAGTTGACAGCTTTGACAGCTGCAACATTTGCGCCTGCGTGATAAAGCGGCGCTAGCGTCCCATTTTGCTTAAAAACACTATGGAAAGGCGTGGATTTGCCCTACGCCCTTATGTGTCCGCGCGAACGTCTATTTCGCTTCAGCGATTCCGACGGCGCGGATTAGACCTTCGAGCTTATGTCTCCGCGACGAAGGTCTTTGCGATATTGTGGTGGAACCTCTCCCCCCACCCCGGCCATCGGCCTCACCTATGTGGGCAGCCGCAGTGAGTAGAGCAGCATAAATGGTGTGGGAGGGAGACCTGCTCAGGCCCATCACACTCAGAGGTCAGGGCATTGGCCACAGTTGCTTGCAGAAGTTTGTGCTGGAACTGTGCATGAGAGGGAGTTTCCTCTGAGGGTCAGCAGGAATGTTCCCCTTCATTGTTCTTCATCTGAATAGGTTACTCCTCCTGTCCCCTCGTCTAGAACCATTGCATTGCAAACCATCCAAGGATTATACAGTAGCCCCCTCCTCTGGCGGTTCCTACGGTTGCCATCAGTGATGGGTGTAACTTCTTGTGCACACTGAGAAAAGAGGCATGTCGAGCCCCAGGCTGAGGCAATTTATTCCTGAGTTTGCCAGAATGCCATTGCCTCTGACAAACCTGTTATATACCAAATCCTATGTACCACGGCCAGAACAGCCATTGACGTGGACAACGAAATGTCAAAAGACATTCAAGGAGCTAAAGACACTCTTTACTCGTGAGCCTGTCTTGAAACACCCCGACCCAGAACAGGCCTTTGTGGTACAGGCAGATGTCAGCGATGTTGCTGTGGGGCCGTCTTGTTACAAGCCAATCAGCAGGGTAGACTGCAGCCGTGTGCTTATACATCCAGGGAAAAGGCCTGTGCCAGCGTCGTGTACTTCTAACATGTTGGCATCTTCTGGAAGGCACTAGAAAACAATTCAAAGTGTGGACAGACCACAACAATTTGGAAGCTCTGCAGGCCCCATGAAGGTTATCACCCCAGCAGGTTCACTGAACACAGTACTTCCAACACTTTTGATTTTAATTTGAAATACGTTCCGGCTGGGAAGAACTTTTTAGCCAATGCATTGTCTCGCATTCCTCAGTACAATAGTAATCGTGATGAGGTTGTGCAGGCAACCCATTCCTCCCACTCAGCCAGTGTGAAGAGTGACAAATACTTCCTCTATCAATCCTCTGCACAAGGAGCTGCGAAAATGGCAGATTCCTGATTAGCTGAAAATAGAGCCATTCTAACCCATAGAGATGAGATGGCATGGAAGGGGGACAAATTTTATGTGTCTGCAGCTTTGAGGTCTAATGTATTACACCGTTGTCATGATGTTAAACCAGCTGGCCACTTCGGCTTCCTTAAGACATTACATCTAGCGTGGCGACAATTCTGGTGGCCTAAAATGAGAACAACAATCGACTACGTTAAAACCTGTCACCTTTGCTACCAAGGAACAAGAATTAAAGAAGCAACAAGCTCAGACAACGGCTCAAGAAGCCATAAATACTAGCTCAGAAGCGGTGGAGGAGCCAAGCCGAAAACCAAATTACAGGATTTCCAGGTGGCTCTTAAAAAGCTTTAGGGAGCTAAAGATGATAATTAAATTCTTAACCTGGAATGTCAATGGCTTAAACTCACCACAGAAAAGGAAAAAAAATAAACCATTATTTGAAACAATTCAAGAATGATTTAATTTGCCTGCAAGAAACACATATTAGAACAAATGACCAGAAATATTTGATGAATGCAAGACTTGGACAACATTTTGTAGCCTCCGCCTCAGAGAAGAAAAATGGTATAGTTGTATACCTAAGAAAGGATATGAAGGCTGAACTAATTGAAGCAGACTCTCAAGGAAGATATATTGCAATAGAATTATTATTAGAAGGGAAAAAGATACTCTTAATGGGAGTATATGCCCCTAATCAACAACAAGAAAAAATTTACAAGATGCTCCATACCAAGTTAATACAATGGGATTATAGATCCTGCATACTAATGGGTGACTGGAATGGAGTTTTGGATACCAAGAAAGATAAGAAGGGTCTTTTGCAAAATATCCAAACATGAGCGAAATTACCCAAGTCTTTCTTCGATATGATGGATGATTTGGAGCTAAGAGATATCTGGCGAGAAAGAAATGTTAAAGAACAGGACTTTACATACTTTTCTGATAGACATCAATCTTTTTCTAGGATTGACTTTATACTAACTACAAATGATTTGCTTTCTAAGGTAAAGAAGACGAAGATATGTTCCAAAGCCTTAAAAGATCATAACCCGTTTTGGATGGAATTGGAATATGGGAAGGAATCTAGAAGGTGTTAGAGGTTAAATGAAAAATTATTTAGATATGTCAATGAATGTAAAAAATTGCTGAGAGAATATTTTGTTTTTAATATGAACAAGGGTACATCTATGGAAATGGTTTGGGATGCAAGCAAAGCGTATATGAGAAGAGTCCTAATAAATCTAAATAAGTTAGATAGATGTAGACAGGGGGAAAAAAGAAAGGAACTAGGGGAAGAGATTAAGAAGAAAGAGCAGGAGTTAATATCCAACCCAGGGGACAAGAAGATAAAAGAGGCAATTACCCTATTACGAGCACAATTTAATATGCTGATGTCAGATCAGGTGGCTACTTACTTGTTATATGCTGAACATAATACTTTTTGCAATGCAAATAAACCAGGCAGATGGTTAGCATATATGATGAGGAAGAAACAAAAAATCTTGTACTATACAAAAAATATATTATAAAGGTAAAGAAGTTTATCAACAGGATATGATCCAAAAGGCCTTCTTAAAATTTTACACAGGATTGTACACGGGTGATAAAACACAAGACTTAGATATAGATAGATACCTGGACAAAGAAAAAATACCTATAGTTAAAGATGAGCAAAGGGAGAGATTGAACCAACCAATAACTTCGGGGGAAATCCTCCAGGTAATTAAACAGTTAAAGGCTGGGAAAGCACCAGGCACAGATGACTTGACAGCGGTTTACTATAAAAATTTACAATTAGAAATGGTAGAACCTCTTAAGGAATTATTTAACAGAATCTAAATGGAAGGAAAGGTACCTCCATCTTGGACACCAGCTTTTATATCTTTGATTCCCAAAGAAGATCAAGATCTTAGTCAGCCAAAAAATTATAGGCCTATATCATTACTCAACACAGATTAAAATTTTTTTGCCAAAATACTAGCTAACAGGTTGATGTTAACTACACATGATCAAACTGGTTTTATACAAGGGAAACAAATGAGAAGTAATGTAAGACAAATTGTTAATATATTGGAGTATCTGGGAAAGAATAAACAAGTCCCCGCAGTGCTTATATTTCTGGATGCAGAGAAAGCATTTGATTTGAGTGAATTTGCAATTTTTAATGAAAACAATGCAAAAGATGCAAATTGGAGTATTTTCTACAATCAATCAATGCAATATATCAGGAACAAACAGCACAAATTATAGTTAATCGAGAAAGGTACAAGACAGGGTTGCCCCCTATCGCCATTATTGTTTATTATAACCTTGGAGTTATTGCTGAATAAAATACGGGGGTCAGATGATTTACAGGGAATTAAGATTAGGCATCACAAATATAGATTACGAGCATTTGCAGATGACTTGTTTGTAACTTTAACCCAACCAGGGAAATCTACTAAGGTCTTAATGAATATGATTAATCAATATGGTCAAGTATCTGGGTTTAAAATAAATCTAGGGAAAACAAAGATGTTAGTTAAAAATATGAACACTAATCAAAGGGAAGAATTAGAAAGAATAACAGGATGTGAGATAGTTAAAAAGGTTAAATATTTAGGAGTTTATAAATGGGAAACTATATAAGTATAATTATGAACCATTATGGCATAGAATACAGGTAGAGATGAAAAATTGGGAAAAACTACAATTGTCTCTGTTGAGAAGGATAGCAGCAGTGAAAATGAATGATTTGCCTAAGTTTTTATTTCTTTTTCAAATCATACCAATACTTAAAAAAGATGCAAACTTGCTTGAATGGCAGAAGGGTATTAATAAATTCATTTGGGCAGGGAAGAAACCGAGAATAAAACTTAAAATAATGCAAGACGTACATGAGAGAGGAGGCTTGAAAATGCCAAATTTAAAACTATATTACGAAGCAGTAGTTTTATCAATAATTAGTGATTGGATTAATTCAATAGAGGATAGATTACTGAATATCAAAGGGCATGTTTTGGTATACGGTTGGCATGCTTCTTTGATATACGACAAGAAGGTGGATAAGACGTTCAAAAGTCATATTTTAAGGAATGCTTTATTGCGTGTCTGGAAAAAATATCAACATAAATTAAATGACAAGATACCTATGTGGGCAATTCCCAGACATGCAATAGAGAATATAAGCATAGCACAAAAACAGGATGTAACCACAAAGAGAGAGCTTTTTACTATAAAAAGAGGTGTATTACAGCTAAAACCTTTGAATGTACTAAAAGAGGAAAAGGTAATCCAAACATGGTTTCAGTATGGACAGTTACAGGCCAGATGGAAAAAAGATCAGAAAATTGGTATTACGCAAAATGAGGACAATCTACTAAAACAAATTAGGGATCAAAGTCAAATGCATATAAAAAGGTTATATAATGTATTAATAGAAATGGATTCTGAAACAGAATTAGTTAAAGACTGTATGATAAAGTGGGCACAAAATTTTGAAGAACCAATAATGCTGGATACATGGGAAAAGATATGGGTAAGAAATGTAAAATTTACGCAAGCCCAAAATCTGAGGGAGAATTTCTACAAGATGTTTTATAGATGGCATTTAGATCCCAAAAAATTGGCTTGTATGTATCTGAATCTACAACATAAATGCTGGAGATGTGATTGTGCTGATGCTACGTATTACCATATATGGTGGACTTGCAAAAAGGTCAAAGCATTTTGGATAAAAATATGGTGGATTATGCAAAATATTTTTAAAAAGAGGATAAAGTTTACCCCTCAGTTATTTTTGTTAGGTATAATTACTGATTGTACTGTTATAGAAACTAATTTGATTCTGAACCTAACAACAGCAGCAAGACTGTTGGTGGCGCAATACTGGAAGAAGGAAGATTTGCCTACTATTCAAGAATGGACATTAAAAGTAACAAACTTAGCAGAGATGGCTAAAATATCAGCATATCTCAAGGATCACTCAGACAAGAAATATAAGCTGGAGTGGAGAAGATGGATTGATTATATTCAAAATAAATATGGGACTAAGAAACTCCAGATAGCTTATGATTGAAGAAGCAAGGAATGATATAATTTGTTTAGAGTTAGCACAACAAAAGGGGAGTTAAAGTACAAGTGAAGGATGATGCTAAAGTCTAGTTTACTTTAGAATAATTGTTAAAGATTTATACCCTGTATTTGCTCTGGGAGGTTGGGAGGGAGGTGGGGGAGGGTAGGTAAATATTTGTAAAAGCTTTTTAAATTTTTAATTAAAAAAAAAACCTGTCACCTTTGTGCAGTCATTAAAAGGAGGCCCGCAAAATCCCTTGGGCTGTTATAACCAGTGTCTGATCCCATCTGTCTGTGGGAAGAAATCGCTATGGATTTTATCATGGAGTTACCCAGTAGCAACAGACATACAGTGATATGGACAGTGATAGACTTGTTTTCAAAAGAAGCTCATTTCATCCCAAACAAGAGTATACCGTTGGCACGGAAATTGGCAAGGATGTTTCTCCAACACATTTTTATCATTTGCACAAAGTGCCATGTTGAATTATTTCAGACAGGGGGTGCAGACTTGAAGCGGCTGTAAGGGACTGACTCTCGGCAGGAGACAGTTGCCAGAGGTGTTGATGGGTAATGATGTCACATTAGTGCCCCCCACACACACTAGCGCTGCGCTGAGCAGCCAGACAGGCTGTTTGAACTGACTAAAGAGCAATCAGCTGCGAGAGGGAGCAAGACCGGATGGTGGCTACTGGAAACTTATGAGAAGCGCTGGAAAGTAGAGACTCCCAATGCTGGCTTTAATTGGTTCTCCTAACTAGTTGTGTGCTAAGGTCTTGTCTGTAGCACAAATAAAACTCAGAGGTTTACTCTCAAATACAGGTTCCTGAGCATTTTTGTTATTTCTGCACAGGCTGGCCTAGACCAGCTGTAAACAATCCATTTCTGGGAGCTTCTTTGCTCGAGGCCATGCAATTTGCGCCATGCTTCCAGTGAAAACCAGTCACGAGCACAGTTGCTCCTGTTAGCAAACTTGCATGGATGGAGACATGAAACAAGAGATTGTAGTGGGCTGTCTGCCAGGGCCCCAGTGAAGAGCTGTCCCCAAGCGCTCATACCCCTGTACTGCACCGGACTGGGTTGCAATTAAAGACTTTTTAGGAATGGGGTGAGGTCAACAGTAGACAGTCTAAGGTTAAAGTTTTGGGGGTTTGGGGAGGAAACCACAGTGTCAGGTAGTGCATTCCAGGCATTGACAACTCTTTACTAAAGTTGTATTTCTGCAAATCATAAGTTTGTATCTATTGTGTGCTATTGTGGTTGAAGCTGAAGCATTCGTTGACAGGTCGGATTGAAGACAGTGAAGTCCAAAATTGTCTAAGCCCAAAATTTCAAGTCGGGTGGTATAAGGTCTTCTGTTGCGAGCAGAGGACTGGAGGACTATTCTTGTGAAATATCTCTGGATTTGTTGGATTGTATTAATGTCTGATATGCAGTGTGGGTTCCAGACAGATGAGCTGTATTCAAGAATTGGTCTTGTATGTTTTGTATGACCTAGTTTGCAGTTCAATATTACCAGAGAAGAAGCTATACAAGATTAGGTTAACAACTCTTAATGCATTTTTGGCCATGCTGTTACAGTGAGCTCTGGCACATTTGATATGAGTACTCCAAGGTCCTTGACAGAGTGGTATACGAGGTCATATCCACCCAGCTTGTATTTTGTGTTCTGATTTTTTTTACCAATGTGTAAGACAGAGCATTTGTTGGTTTAAATTTGAACTTGCCAATTGTTTGACCATTCTGACACATAGTGCCTTTTTGTAGGGTAGCAGCATTGTCAGTGGTGTTGAATAGTTTTACATAATCAGCGAAGCGAACACAGTTGCTTATAATATGATTGCAAAGGTAACTTAACTATAGAGAGTGTGGGTCCTAAAACGCTACCTTGTGGGACACCACTGTTAACAGGTGCAGGATTTGATGTGACTACTTGTTGCCTGTTTGATAGGAACACATCTATTCACTTATGTAGGGAACTGGAGATGATATAAGATTTTAGTTTTAGAAGTAGTTTGTTATGTACCACTGAATCAAAGGTTTCACAGACGTCTATATAAATTGCATCTATTGCTTTACCCTGGTCGAGTTGTGCAGTGTTTTTGCAGTGTAAGTGTTGCAGATTGCAAGACAATTTTTTTCTGAAGCCAAACTGCTTGTTAGAGTAGATTGTTTGTCTCTAAGTAGAGGGTAATGGATTGGTTTATGATTGATTCCATAACTTTGCAGTCATGCAACATGAGATTGGTTTGTAATTTTCAACTAGGCTCAGATCACCTTTTTTGAAGATAGGGATGACCGTGGCTAGTGACCGTAAGTTAGGCAAGGAGCTGGTTCTGAAGGATATTTCACAGATTATGCTAAGAGGTTCTGCTATGGTGGTTGAGAGCTTTTTAAAGAAGTAGGCACTTAATCCATCAGGGTCAATAGATACAGATGGTTTTAGGTTGCGTAATGCCTTTTCAACGGCATCTTCTGTAAAATCGACATGTAGTAGATCATTGTAATTGGTTGTGGTATGATTGGGAAATGTGGGGCATGAAGTTAGTTACGTTGCCAATTTTGTTTTTCCGTGTTTTTTTTTACTGAAGCTTCCTTATTATTATTGGTAATTTGTTTTTCCTGGTTTTGGTAGTTATTAATAGTATGTATAATTTGACTTTGTCCTGCAGTAGCCGCTCTGCGTTTTCCTTTCCATCCTAGACTCCTGCAGTACTCTTCATAAACAGCATGTCAGCCTCTGTTTTGCTGCTTGCTTTCGGCTGCCATTGAAACGGGGAGGGAGGGCAAGGTATTTGGGTTGGGAAGTATTCAGTGCAGGAATGACTGTTAAAAGGGAGTTGTTCTCACCATTTACTGCGCATGCTGCAGATAGAGGATTTGCCACCAAGGCCAACTGTCCGGCATACCAACCTGATGATACTTTTTGAAGATGTCTCCCATATGACCTGTGGGGTGTATGGATTGGACTATGGGATGGGGTTACCAAGGGGAGGGGGATTGGGTCACATATTGATATCTATGATTACACGTGCTTTTGCCTCAGATTTTGCTTTGCCTAGCTGCTATCTACTCATGACCAGTAAAAGTACTCTTAATTCTGCAAAATGGAGTTGAGTGGTTTCTTTCTTGGTTACTGAGGGAGGCCGTCATGAACTCAGTTTTGCGCTCATCCCAGAGCTAACACCTTCCAAGGGGAGTGCAACAAAACCCCAAACCCCTGAAGAATGTCCCACCAAGGCAGCGACCAGGCTGAAGACATGGGAGCGGCTGCGTCCTCATGCCCTTTGGAAACGGAGCGAATGGCCGGACTGCACTTGGAAGAACGATCTGTTTGCCCCAGATGAACGTTGGGAATGGGACAGAAGTATGACCCTGAGGAAACTCCGTCTGGAGTTACCAAGAGGAGACAGAGATGACCAGCAGCTGCTTGGCAGGAGGCGGATGAGAACCTTATGATATCCCAGGCTATGAAGCTCTTTGAAGAGGCTTGGGAGAGGCGACGCTTCTGTGAGAGTGGTCCTGAAAGAGAAGCAGATCTTCCAGAAACAGAGGAGAGGTCTGCAGAGGGCCTGTTCTGCCCGAGAAGAGCCGGGGAGGGGGGGGGGGCGGAACTGATCAGGATGATCGTTCCAGAGGGCTGGAGCTACAACAGAGAAGGCTCTCCCCCGGGGAGTCGCCAGCCGACATTGGCTGGCAGATGGGATCCAGAGAAGGCCTAACCTGTGTGATCTAATCGGTCTATGGGAGGTAATCGGCAGGAGGCGGTCTCTCAGGTACCCAGGTCCGATGCCATGAAGAGCTTTATAGGTAACAACCAGCGCCTTGAAGCGGATCCGGAGACTAATGGGTAACCAATGCAGCTCGCGGAGGATAGATGTGTACCTGGGTGCACCCACGATCGCTCGCGTGGCTGCGTTCTGGACCAGCTGGAGTCTTCGAACACTCTTCAAGGGCAGCCCCATGTAGAGCGCGTTACAGTAATCAAGTCTTGAGGTCACGAGGGCGTGAGTGACTGTCTGAAGAGCCTCCCGATCCAGGTAGGGTCGCAATTGGTGCACCAGGCGAACCTGGGCAAAGGTCCCCCTGGCCACAGATGACAAATGGTGTTCTAAGGTCAGCTGTGGATCCAGGAGGACTCCCAAATTGCTAACCCTCTCTGAGGGGTGTATAATTTCACCCCCCAGCCTGAGAGATGGAATACCTGGCCAATTTGTGGGAGGGAAAAACACAAGCCACTCGGTCTTGTCAGGATTGAGAGCCA
The DNA here is from genome assembly GCF_051295495.1 of Thamnophis sirtalis. Taxonomy (NCBI): domain Eukaryota; kingdom Metazoa; phylum Chordata; class Lepidosauria; order Squamata; family Natricidae; genus Thamnophis; species Thamnophis sirtalis. The sequence continues at coordinate 66,659,646 of NW_028261384.1, forward strand.
GCTTGTTCACCCCCATCCAGACCCTAACATCCTCCAGGCACTGGCACATCACGTCAATCGCTTCATTGAGTTGGCACGGGGCGGACAGATACAGCTGCGTATCGTCCGCATATTGGTGGTACTTAATCCCGTGCCGGCGTATGATCTCACTCAGCGGCTTCATGTAGATGTTAAATAGGAGGGGGACAGGACCAAACACTGCGGCACCCCATAATTGAGGGGCCTTGGGGTCGACCTCTGCCCTCCAACCAACACCGACTGCGACCTGTCCGAGAGGTAGGAGGAGAACCACCGAAGGACGGTGCCTCCCACTCCCACCTCTTGCAACCGTCGCAAAAGGATACCATGGTCGATGGTATCGAAGGCCGCTGAGAGGTCAAGGAGCACAAGGATAGATTGTTGTACATTAACAACAAGCCCACTTGACCCTCAAGGTCCAACTTCACCAACAGGGACTCACACCCGACAAGCTCTGGAGCAGGGATCCTACGAGGAGCTAAAGACCCTCGGGCGATGACAGCCACTCCCTCACCCCTTCTCTGGGGTCGCGGCTGATGAAGCACCTGAAAACCTTCTGGGCACATTTCAGTGAGGGGGACTCCTCCTTCAGGGCCCAGCCAGGTTTCAGTAATACATGCCAGGTCTGCCCCCTCGTCTAAAATTAGGTCCCGGACAAGGGGAGCTTTGTGAACCACAGACCTGGCATTTAGCAACAACAGCCGGAGACCAGGGCCCTGACAGTTCTCACCATCTGGCCCTGGAGTGGAACTAGCAGGGCCGGAAGGAGGGATCTCTGTGACGTTGCGAACCCTCCTTCCCCGGTAATGGCTAGCCCTGAAGTTCCCGTCGTACCTGCCCCTCCCCATCATGACCGGAATGCTCCAGCCCACTCCCGTACCCATAGACCCTGTCCCCCCCCCCCGTGGCCTCCGCTCTCTCTGGCAGGCCATGTATTTCAGACATTCTAGGACGGGAGATAGGCCTGGGCCCCCTACCACTTCTGCAATGGCACTCAGTGGAGGGGGCACCAGGTTGTTCCCCCAGTCCCCTCATGCATACACAATCACTCATGCATCCAGTCCCCACAAGTCAGTTAAAATTATAAAAATACAATGACAATAGGAATAAAAGTGGGCACAAGCATCAAACATACATCACATACATACCACATACATATCCCATACAAAAGAAAAAAGAAAAGAAGAAGAAGAGAAGAAGAGAATTGCTGAATATATACAAGAATTTTGTGAATTATCAGTGTATATGCGGGGTTGGTCCAAAGAGGCTTTGATGGACGATTTCATGGATGGGCTAAACAAAGACATATACCAGAACAGTGTAAACAGGGCGATCCCCCGCAGATTGCAGCCTTGATATGAACTGGCTGCGCATGTGGAGATTGATTTAGCCCGAGACAATTACCGCGGAGATAGTGAAAAAGAAAAGACTACCCCTCCCAACCCCCGCCCCCCAAGGAGCTCCTAAAGGAGGGAAAAGTGGGTCTGCAAGCAAACGCTGGCCGATTGTTTTAAGTATTGTGTGGATGGAAACGCAGGAGCCATGGATAGCCAGAAAGATGATCTTTATTGTTGCAGAAGTAAGATAACGATTCCTGGTTTCACAAACACGCCCAGTATTTATAGTAATTGTAACAATCACATTAACCAATCAGGGGCCGGGTACTGCACAGCAGCTGCTGATGCAGTACCTCGGCCAATCAGGGAAGATTAGCTGTTAGGGAGGGCTAGCAACAGCCTCTGCAGCGTCCTAGCCAATCAGGGAGCAGCAGAGCTGTAGCCAGCCCTTTTTGAAGGTTTCAGAATACATAACACCCCTTCCCCCCAAATCTGCACAAGCTTGTCTAAGGAGCTTTGAACGTTCCAGAACATTGTAAGAACATTAACTCATTTTAATCAGTTTGTCTGTGTGTTACATTTGCGTGTGTGTGTGTAACATTTTAGAACTAAGATTACCCAGAAGCAATTCAATTCTGCTATTGTTATTACGAAGAAATCACAAGGATCATGCCCCAGGAGCACATGCCCCGGGAGGATTCTGGGATCTGTAGTTTAGAGAAGATTGTATGACAACTCCATTTTTCACTTCTCCTTTCCCCAGTTAATTCACATTTCAAGCACAGATAAATTCATTCACTTCTCCTTTCCCCCAGTTAATTCACATTTCATGTACAGTTAAAACTTCTCCTTTCCCCCAGCTAATTCACATTTCAAGTACAGTTAAATTCATTCACTTCTCCTTCCCCCCAGTTAATTCATTCACTTCTCATTGCATTAACTCATTTTAGCAAGTTTCTCAGTTACATTCCCCCCAGTTAAGTACAATTACTCAATTTCACTTCTTTCTTTTTCCCCCTCCCTGTTCTGCGCGTGCCCAAACAAACCCCTTTGAAAATCTCCCGGTCCTGGGCTGGAGAGCTACACGGAGGCTTGTGGATTAGCTTGTGAATTAGCTTTTGCTCGGAGGTCTGTGAGCGGGAAGAGCCGGCCCTGATGGCCTGGGGTGACAGGCAGGACAGGAGGGAATGGCAGCTTCTTCTCGAAGGCAGTGGCTCCTCGCAGTGGAGGCAGGCAGGCTTCGCTGAAGGCAAGGCAGGCAGCAGGACGGCGGCAGCTTCACTGAGGCAAGGCAGGCAGCGGACGGCGGCGGCTTCGCTGAAGGCAAGGCAGGCAGCGGGACGGCGGCTCTTGGGAGGCCGGTTTCGCAAGAAGGCGTCACTAGCTGGCGGGGCAGGCTTCGCAGGCGGTGAGGGCGCGGAGAGACTGGAGGAAGGAGGACGCGGCGGCTTCGGGCCGACCTGTGGCTCCTCGGCTTCTCGTTGAGAGGCACGACGGCAGCGCTGGCCTTCCTGTTCTCGCTGGGAGGCAGGCATCGCCGGGAGGCAGGGAGGGGTAGCCAGGTGGAGAGGCGTTGGCTCCAGCAGCTGAGAGGGGAGGCCGGCAGTAGAGGGAGGAGGCAGACAGTGGAGACAGAAGGCAGGCAGATGGTGGCCTGGTTTCTCGGGCTGCTCGCGGCGTCGGGAACAGCAAGACTTCGGCAACATGTAGAGGCAGCTCTTCGAAAGGCAGCGAGGATTTGCAGGCAGGCTGCGGAGGCAAGGCGTTGAGCTCTTCGCGGCAAGAAGGGTTGGCTCGAACGGGAAGCAGCAGGCGGCTTCTGAGCGGAAGGTTAGAGTTGCTCCTTGGTAGGCAGACTTCACAGGCAGGCTGAGTGGCCAGGTCGCGAAGCAGTTTGTGCTATTAGGACAGCTGGCTGGATCCGTGAGGTGCACGGAAAACCCAACGACTTCGGGCCCAGACAGTTCCGGCCGAGGTTGGCTTCCGCAAATTGAAGCTTCTCGTTGGCTGGATACTGCTGTGGCTGGGCGCATGCTGGCCTTGGGTTCCGGCAGGTCCTTCACGGGCTCTTCTCCGCGGTTGAGCCTCGCGGTCCATTGCTCGTCCTTGCGCATCGGTGGCGCTCCGTCCGAGGTGAGTGCGGGACACCCCCTCGGGCAGACGGAGGCCGCGTCTGATCGATGCCAAGTTGGCGGAGACGCTGGCAGGCTCCAACGACAGTGGCTACGGCTGCTGCTGCTGCTGGAAGGTAGCCTCTGGAGTTGTGCGAAGGTAGCTCGGGTAGCCTCTGGAGTTGTGCGAAGTAAAGGTGACTGCGACTGGCTGTTTTTTCTTGTTCCAGGCCCTGCGGGAATCGCGTATCCCACCTTCGTCGCCAGTTTTAAGTATTGTGTGGATGGAAACGCAGGAGCCATGGAGAGCCAGAAAGATGATCTTTATTGTTGCAGAAGTAAGATAACAACGATTCCTGGTTTCACAAACACGCCCAGTATTTATAGTAATTGTAACAATCACATTAACCAATCAGGGGCCGGGTACTGCACAGCAGCTGCTGATGCAGTACCTCGGCCAATCAGGGAAGATTAGCTGTTAGGGAGGGCTAGCAACAGCCTCTGCAGCGTCCTAGCCAATCAGGGAGCAGCAGAGCTGTAGCCAGCCCTTTTTGAAGGTTTCAGAATACATAACAGATCGACTGTTTCTATTGCAGGAAGAAGGGCAAATTGCTGCACCAAGATGAGCCGGAAGCCCTCTGCTGGGGGGGGGGGGGGCGAAAAAGCCAGAGAAACTGCCTGGGAAGAGGAGGGAGACCGCCATGGAAGGGGTGGAACCTAATCCACAGTTCCTCCCTGCCCCAGGGGAAGAGGAATCACCCTCCTCATCGGAGGAAAGTGAAACCGAATCTGATGACGAACGTCTGGTAAGTTCCCGATTGGGCCCCATGACTATCCTAGTTGAACTTAAAGTGTCCTCTACTGGAGTGCAAGGAAAAATGCTGGCCCTTTTAGATTCAGGTTGCACACGTTGCATCGTTATCCCCGAAATAATGGAAAAATTGGGCCTGAAACTGAAAACTTTAAAAATCCCAATTGCTTTTTGCCAGCTGGACAGCTCAATAGCTGGAGGGAGCCCTGCCCATTTTTAAACTGAACCAACAGACATGTGGATGGGAACTCACCAAGAGACAATACATTTTATTGTGGCTCCAGGGATGGACCGGCCTCTTATATTAGGCTTACCCTGGTTATGTAAATGGAAGCCACGTATCAATTGGAGGAAAGGGTGGTTGCGTATCCGATCTGCTACGCTCCCTGAGGGGGGGGAGCGCTCCCAAACGAATTAACGCTGACTCTAACATAGCAGCCAGGGGTCAAGAAAAAATTGAGGGGGAGGAGAAAATCCCAAAAGAATATTGGGACCTAAGAGATGTTTTCAGTGAAAAATCCTCTGATAAATTACCCTCACACCATCCAACTGATTGCAGCATTGATATTCTCCCTGTGGTAAAACTTCCAAAACCTCAGATTTATTCGATGACCCCCATGAAATGGATGAATTAAGGAAGTTTATTGACAAAAATTTGCAAAGGGGGTTTATTGAACCTGTTAGGCCCCGAGTGGCTGCTCCAGTATTGTTCAGAGAAAAGAAAGATAGCTCCTTTCATCTATATGTTAATTACAAAAAACTGAATGCTGTGTGTGTTCAGAATCTCTACCCACTACCTTTAATGAAGGATATGTTGGCCCAATTGGGTAAAGGAAATATTTTCACGAAATTGGACCTAAGAGAAGCCTACTACAGAGTCAGAATTAAATTAGAGACCATGATGAATGGAAAACTGCTTTCAACTGCCCACTTGGTTGTTTTCAATTCCAAGTATTCCCATTTGGCCTACAGGGGGCACCAGCTGTTTTCATGCAACTAATAAATGAAGTTTTGCATGAGCACCTGTACGTACAAAGGCGTGATGGTCTATCTTGATGACATCCTTATTTACACAGAAACACGTGAAGAACACGTGAAATTGGTGCATTCAGTGCTCAAGAAACTCCGAGCAGCGGAACTGTATGCCAAACTGTCTAAATGTGAATTTCATCAGGGGAAAATTGACTACCTTGGGTATCGCATCTCCCATGATAGCATCGAGATGGACCCAGCAAAGGTCCAAGTTGTCACTGAATGGGCGCCCCTCTGCATCCGCAAACAATTACAGATTTTTTTGGGATTTGCGAATTTTTATCGTCACTTTATTCCCTCGTTCATGACACAGCATCAGGCGGGTAAGCAGAGGGTGACACTCCTGCCACCACCATTTCTTACCTGGCAGAGAAAAATTGAGGCCCGAGATGGGAGCTTCCCCAGCTGGAGCCAGGCGAACTTCCTGCTCTGCCTGCAGTTCAGTGCAAGGACAAATTAGGCTTCTTGCTGGGTTTCAAAATTCATGTTACTTCTTGGTATCCCAGGATAGAGCCTGAAGGAGACCCCACTCGGGCCTCTCGAGGAGAGAATCACATTGTATTGTCCAAGCCTACTCAGTCACATGACCACCGAGTCATTATGGCAGAGAACCGGTTGTTAAATTATTTAAATCCCACACTGATATAAACACATCACAGGATTTAGAATCTGTTATCTACAAATCCATTGGATTCCTGTGGATTATTTTGTAAAGTTAAATAATCACTTCTCATTCAGAAATAATTCTTATTTATGCCTTTCACTTCAGCAATGCACATTTGGCAAACTATTTTGGTTTGGACTGGGAAGTCTTTGGATCATAATAAATAAATACACATTTTTCTGAACTCATTTTATTTCTACTACACTAGATGGGGCTTGTTTTGAAATAGAATTTAATTGGCTTTTAAATAAGTGAAACTATTTAACTATGGTTCAATCTAACTACAAAAACAATGATGCAGAAATCTAAACAAACATTATCAAAGTAGTAGGCAGAGATAAACTGAACAGCATTTTCTTAACTTTGCCTTTAATGCATATAGTATATAAATTTCCCATGTGTGAGAATTGAGCACTTTGCCATTCATATGCTAATTATTCAGAATAGTGTTTAGAGAATTTTTTGAAGTTTCTCTGCTTTTGTACACACACAAACATATATACATTCAGTCTAGTCAAAATATTGTTTTGGATGGAGGTGAGTTGGCAAAATAGAAAAATTTCAATAAATTAGTATGTTAATCTTATTAATTGCAAAAGAATTGAAATGTATTGAATGAATGAATAAATGATACTTACCTCTTTTTCCATGAAATCAAACTCCACAGCACAAGTATACATTGATGTATCAAAATCTCTATAACCGGTAAGTTTTGCTTTTAACAAATTACTTATATGGACCTAATTGAAAAAAATGACAGTGAAACATTTGTTAGACAAATTAGTATTATGTGAGCTGTAATGTAAAATAGGGAAGTAACTATTATTGGCTGAAAACTACATTCAGTTTTGTTTGTCATATCAGAGTACACTGCAAGAATTGGGCAGAATTCTAATTTTAAAAAAGACTAGGAAATTGGAAGGCATATATGTTTCACTGTATTCATTTCGACATTATTTACTTCTTTCCATGAAACAGCAATTCATGTCTAGATCACTCTGTAATTAGCTCTGGGGCAGCCATTGGAGATGACCTGGAACCTACAACTAATGCAAAGTATTGTGACAAGATTGGTAGTGGAATGAATCTGCCGATTAAAAATAACACCAACTTTAAAGTTGGTGTATTGTTACTAGTAGGCTTCCATGCATATTTAAAGTGCTGTTACCTTTAAAACCCTACACAATATTGTGCTGGATTATGTGAAACAATACTTTATTGAATAGCATATGCCCATCCAATCTGGTGTCCTTGAGGTGCTAAGAATCTCTGTTGTTTGTGAGGTACATGGATGTCAACAAACTAGCAGGTGTTCTTAATAATAATCTCTACTTGCAACGGTCTTCTCCCTTTGGAGGTCTTTTCCACCAAGTCTTTGGCTTAAACTAGAGGGCAAAGTAGATTTTAGGATTTATTGTTCTAATTATACTATTTTGTATTAATTATATTATTCAAAATCAAATTTTGAAATTGACTTTTCTTCTTGTTTTCCCTATTTTCCACCAGACAATTCAGGATTTGAATAGCTTAGAAATGCTGCTAAATAAATAAATAATTTAATGCTGCCTAAAATATTGCTGGTAAATCACCACAGGTACACATTTATTCTCACAACACATAAAACAATATATGGGTTTTTTCCCCTTTTATTTGCCTAAGTTATTTGGCGTTCAATTATGCTTCCTATTCTCATTATTTATTTAAAATATGTTGATTTATGATTTCTATCATTATTACACTTAATATAAGTGTCTCTTACCCCCTATTTTTAATAATTTGCAACCAGATACTTCTGTAATTCACTGAGAGCAACGAAACATGAAACCTAGATAATTCCCAGAATCTTCACCAGCATAAAAGAGTGAAGGAAAAAGGACCAGAAGAACACCCCTGCAAAAGTTTCAGTAGCTTCTGGGTGTTAGGAACAAATGGAGGCTAAATTTTTCATTCCAAGATCAGGATATGTATTACTTGACACTTGCTTCAAATCTCCAAGGAAGAGCGCTGTGAAACTCAATGACATCACTCAGAGAGTACACCTGATACAGCCATAGTTAAAGACATTTATAATCTGTCAAATAACTTACTACTGCACAATGATTGCTGTGTTTCATAATTTTCTTCAGGTAGTACACCCCAATGAAACATAAAGATATCCAAGGAGGGTGATTAATTAATAGATTTAAATTTGGTATTAATTTATTTTTTAAACTATACTATAATACTCTATTCATAGGCATAGTTCTCAAGTATATTTTTACAACTTCAAGTAAAACAATGACATCTAATATGAAATTTTAACATTATACATATTACCAGAATACAAAATATATAAAGCTAGCAAGCATTACTCTGATAGCAAACATAAAAACTAGGTTTTAACTTACGTCGTCAGATATTCCAAATATTAGACACATCAAGAATTTCAAGATAATTGTCCCAAACAGGCAAGAAAATCCTTCCAAAGCCTATAGAAATGATAAGAACAGATGGAACAGGGACAATGTTCTCCAGATTGGATCTATTACATTTGATTGCAATTTCCATAAACTGTGTTTGCATTTATTCTGCTCCTAAACTGCAAGAAAATATTCAGTCATCACTGTTTAAGGTTTGAAGGAAATACTTTAAAAATTGAGCAGTGCTAGTGACAGTAGACATTTGAAAGATTTCCACATAAGTACAACTATAATTATTATAATAAAATAGCTATTTTAATTTTACATAATTGTTTGCTCTGAATCATATTCTAATTTTAAATAAATCAGCAAGTTTTCATTCGGGATGTGCTCTAAGGAACTGAATAAAGATTTTTTTGCTTATGTTTCTCTGAATAGTCAAAATTATTGTCTTAGCCATTCTTTTATTATTAAATCTAATTGTAAACCACAATTTTACCAATTTAAAAACTAATAATTTAAAACTTGAGTCTATTGCTGCAATGAGATGCAATAGCAACCTGTTTATCCATAAATAGGAAATAAATTGAGAAAATATTTTGATGGAAGAAAAAGCAGCATGCTAGCCAAGTATTTTGCTCTGCCTGTGCTTGCAATACTGTGTTTATTGAATCAGTTTTTTTTTATTTATAACATCATTGAGTAGCTGAAATAGAATATGCGAATGACATTGTAGGATGAGGGAAAGAGATGCTGACCAGGAAACAATCGTATAAGAGAAGGAGGAGCTCCCAACGGCCTAGCTGTTAGAGAAAGAAAATAAAGAAGAATCCGCCTTAATAGATCAAATGTTAAAAGTGGTGATTGAAAGTTTGTACCTTCAGACTCATAAGAGTCTATTAATATAGCTTTTACAATGAAGTAGATATAGCTAATATAGTTATGTTTCCTATCTGGTTAATCCAGGAGGGCTGACAGTAGCTTACCAAACTTATAAAATATACCCTCTCCTTTTTTAATGACTGCATTCTGTTCCAACAATTTGGTTATTAAGTAAACATGTGACAGAAAGGGAGCAAATGCGAGAGGGAGAGAGTGTCAAGATCATTGATTGCTGTTATCTTATTCAGATAAAGTTCCTCATACTGTGTTCTGTGCCTGACCTTTCCCTCTTTTTTTATTCTCCCACATTGAGGAGAAATTGTTTAAATGAGCTATCTTTTCCAGAATTGCTTTTCTTTGCAACACAGCACATCCCTAAAAAATGCTAACCATGGCAATAGCACTTAGACTTATATACCACTTCACAGTGCTTTACAGCCCTCTCTAAGCAGTTTACAGAATTAGCATATTGCTCCCAACAATCTGGGTCCTCATTTTACCCACCTTGGAAGGATGGAAGGCTGAGTCAACCTTGAGCCTGGTGAGATTCGATCTGCCAAACTGCTGGCAGCTGGTGATCAGAAGTAGCCTGCAGTACTGCACTCTAACCACTGCGCCACCGCGGCTCTTAGTTAACCATAAGTTAACATGCTCAGCTCGGTGACTTAAATTGGTTTGGCTAGCTTACACTGCTGCTGAAGCTGACCAGACCTTAATCCGTTTCATATGGCTTTTGTTGTCAGGGCACAAAGCATGATCATAAATAAACACTTTCATCAGAAAATAAATCTCATAATGATGTAAATCAGAATTTAAACAAATAAAAATGAAGATAACAAACAAATGGAAAAATAGGAAAAAAGATCAAATTTACTATTAAATTAGATAGAATAACAGATTAAATAATACAATTTATTTGAAAAGACCAATATAACATTAACATTTATATAGTTTTAAAATCATGATACAATATCATAATATTTGTGCAATAAAATATTAAACGTACCCATGAAGGAATATTTTTAGTATACAATTTCAGGTACTTAGGGCCCAGTTCCAGAATACTCTAAAATAAGAAAATTGTTGCATTAACACTTGCAGCTTAAGCATTAGAATATTTCTGTAAATGTGATTCAGAAGATGAAACAATAAAGTTAAAAATGGTATCAGATATACTTGAATAAGTATAGTAAAACTATAAACATAACCTTTTTGCCAAATTGATTATTGCATAAACTGATAAGTATCATCGCTGCTAGTTCAACTTGTAGAGATTGAGTTACTAAAGTAGGCAGGCAGGATTCCATGGAATTTTAGTATACATAATTTGCTTTTCATGTAATCTGACAGTCATTGTAAATTCCACTTTGTAATATATAAAACCAATTAACTTCAATTAAAATATTTTTAAAAATTTTAAGAATTAGTCTTAAGAATATTTAGAATTGTTTCAATCACATGTAAAGCACATCCATTCACTATGCATTCACAGTGAAAGAGGAAGCCAATAATATTTTGCCATCTTAATTTGATTTAAAATACAACATAGCTTTCCCTATGTCTATCAATGCCTTTCTTAATTTAAATTAAATATTAATATTTAAGCTACTAAATATTAGCAATAAGCTAATGATTTTATCACTGTATTACAAAACCCGCAAAATTTTCTGCAAATGGTTACTTTCAGCATATCAATTTAACAAACAAATACCGTATTTTTTGGAGTATAAGATTTTGAAGAGGAAATTTTTTTCTATAAAAATTGCACTCTGCAGACCTCTCAAAAATGGCCTGTTTTTCGCAAAAACTGGCCCGTTTTTTTTTTGTGTCAAAAAATGGCTTGCATAGTCTTTAGGAGGCTTATAGAGTGCTCCTGGGGGCTGGGAGGGTCAAAAACAAGCAAAAAACAGCTCATTTTTTGCCTTCCCCAGCCCCCAGGAGTACTCTGGAAGCCTCCTAAAGGCTATGCATGGTCATTTTTGCAAAGGGGGCGGGGTTTCAGGAGGCAAAAAATGCTGTATTCAGTGTATAAGATGCACCCAGATTTTCACCCTCTTAAAAAAGGGTGCGGGAAAAAGGTGCATCTGAAAAATACTGTAATGTTCTGCACTTGCATGACATTCAGATGATGTTACAATTGAAACTAGAAATAATTTTGTACAGACTCTGAAACACATTTAATTCACTGAGCTAATAATGAAGAGATGTTCTAGAAACACACTGTCAGCTCTGGCATGCTTGGCAGTCCGGGGCTGCCATTCTGGCGGGGGAGGCTACTGCGGGACCCTTCTGGTGAGGACAATACAACCACTGCATGCCCCTTCCATGACTGATCCGAGTTGGTGAGAGGCGGCCCTGCTTGTCTTCTGTTGCTCCAACATGATTCCGGCTGGAACAATTGAGCCGCAGTGGCAGGAACAGCTGGCAGGCAGCCGCATGTGCATTGAGGTGGCTAAATAAAACAGGGAGTGGTGAGAACATCTGAGAGGTGGCCGTAGGAGCACAGGACTTGCTTCAGCAGTTCCAGTGTTGTGTGGGGGTTGTTTGTTTGTTTGTTTGTTTATTATATTTATATGCCGCCCTTTTCCCCCGAAGGGGACTCAGGGCAGCTCACAACTCAAACCAGGGAAGGGGGATACAGACAAAAAATTAAAAAACGACACATAACAATGCATAATTTAAAACACACAACAGTCATACCATTCGAGACGGGGGCAACAGCTCTTTAGCCCCAGGCCTGTTGGAACAGCCAGGGTTTAAGGGCTTTGCGGAAGGCCTGGAGGGTGCTGAGGGTTTGAATCTCCACGGGGAGTTCGTTCCAGAGGGTCGGAGCAGCCACAGAGAAGGCTCTCCTCCGGGTAGTCGCCAGTCGACACTGGCCGGCGGATGGAATTCGAAGGAGGCCTAATCTGTGGGATCTAATCGGTCTAGTGGAGGTAATTGGCAGCAGGCGGTCTCTCAAGTACCCAGGTCCAATACCATGAAGGGCTTTATAAGTGACGACTAGCGCCTTGAAGCGTATCCGGAGACCAATAGGCAGCCAGTGCAGCTCGCGGAGGATAGGTGTTACGTGGGTGAACCGAGGTGCACCCACGATCGCTCGCGCGGCTGCATTCTGGACAAGCTGAAGTCTCCGAATGCTCTTCAAGGGCTGCCCCATGTAGAGCACGTTGCAGTAGTCCAGTCTAGAGGTCATAAGGGTGCGAGTGACTGTTGTGAGGGCCTCCCGGTTCAGGTAGGGACGCAACTGGTGCACCAGGCGAACCTGGGCAAATGCCCCCCTGGTCACAGCCGACAAGTGGTGGTCAAAAGTCAGCTGTGGGTCCAGGACTCCCAAATTGCGAACCCTGTCTGAGGGGCGTACTGTTTGACCCCCCAGCCTGAGAGATGGAACACTTGGCGTGCATGAGGATAGGGCGGGGCAGTAGGAACATTTAATGGTGACGGGGAGCACTGGGAAGACAGCCCTGACTATATTTCATTGCTTTGCTTTGTAATCATTAATGATCAGTTCATACCAGAACAGAGATAAAGTCTCTACAAACCAGCACTTCTTCTGACCTACCGGAAGCTGACATACACTCTCATTTTTTACATTATGATATAGATCAGGGCTACCAAACTCAAGGCCCACAGGTCTGATTCAGAGGCTGGGCCCAATCCCAGCCTCAGGATGTCTGATTCGAAGGGCCTGCTGGAGAATGCGGGGGCTATGAGGGTGGGTGGAGGGACCATGGACACGGGAGTGGGCCGGAGCATTACGGTCTTAACAGGGAGGGGCAGATATGGCGGGGACTTTAGCGCTGGCCATTACCGGGGAAGGAGGGCTTGCTACGTCACAGAGATCCCTCCTTCCGGCCCTATGAGTCCCACTCCAAGGCCAGATGGTGCGAGTAATCAGGACCCTGGTCTCAGGCTGCTGTCGCTAAATGCCAGGTCTGTAGTCCACAAAGCTCCCCTCGTCCGGGACCTAATATTAGACGAGAGGGCAGACCTGGCATGTATTACTGAAACCTGGCTGGGCCCGGAGGGAGGAGTCCCCCTCGTAGAGATGTGCCCAGAGGGTTTTCAGGTGCTCCATCAGCCGCGATCCCAGTGAAGGGGTGGGGGTGTGGCTATTGTTATCCGAGAGTCTCTAGTACCTCGTAGGATCCCTGCTCCGGAGCTTGTCGGGTGTGAGTCCCTGCTGGGGAAGTTGGACCTCAAGGGTCAAGTGGGTCTGCTGTTAACGTACCTGCCTCCCAACAGCGTTGCAGCAGCCCTCCCCTCGCTCCTCGAGTTGGTAGCCGAGCTGGCAATTGAGTTTCCCAGGCTTATGGTTCTGGGGGATTTCAACTTGCCTTCGCTCGGTGAACACTCTGATGGAACGCAGTTCATGGCTTCCATGACAGCCATGGGCTTGACCCAAGTAATTCGGGGCCCAACTCACTCGGCAGGTCACATGCTCGACCTCGTATTTCTCTCGGAGCAGTGGAGTTGTGATCTTGGTTTGAGGGATAGCGAGATCTTACCCCTGTCATGGTCGGACCACTACCTACTGAGGCTTGACTTTCGGAGACCAAACCCCCACTGTAGGGAGGAGGAACCGATTAGGTGGTTCCACCCCAGGCGACTTATGGACCCTTTGGGCTTTCAGACGGAGCTTGGGGTTATTCCTGATACCCTCGTCCGCAGTCCGGTGGAGACTCTGGTTGCTGCCTGGAACTCAGCAGCGACAGAGGCTCTTAACCGGATTGCGCCTTTACGGCCGATCCGAGGCAGTGGATCCAGGAGGGCCCCTTGGTTTACTGAGGAACTCCGGGAGATGAAGCACTGAAAGAGATGCCTAGAGCAACGATGGAGATCCAGTAAGTCCGAGTCAGACCAAGCACTTCTAACATCCAGCATCAGAGCTTACATCTGGGCAATTAGGGCGGCTAAAAGAACATACATTGCCTCTCTGATTGCTTCCGCTGAGTCGCGCCCAGCCGCCTTGTTCAGGATAACCCGTTCCCTCCTAAATAGGAGGGATACGAGCGATCCTTTGCAAGGCAGAGCTGAGGACTACGTCCAATTCCTCGCAGATAAAGTTGCTCGGCTTCGGGCGGACCTAGACTCCAATTGCGCAGAACCAGCTGAGGCACCAGGGGATAATCTGGCAGGACATCACTGGATTGACTTTCAAGCTGTTACCCCTGAGGACGTGGACAAGGCCATGGGAGCTGTAAGTACCTCCACATGTGTACTGGACCCGTGCCCCTCCTGGCTGGTTGCTAACAGCAGCGAGGTGACACGGGGCTGGATCCAGGCGGTTGTTGCCGCCTCTCTTCGGGAGGGGATCTTTCCCCCCGCTCTTAAGATGGCGGTGGTGAGACCCCTTCTGAAGAAGCCATCTTTGGATCCAGCCGTCCTAAACAACTATCGTCCAGTCTCCAACCTCCCCTTCGTGGGGAAGGTTGTTGAGAAGGTGGTAGCCTTTCAGCCCCAGCGGTCCTTGGAGGAAACCGATTATCTGGATCCCTTCCAGTTGGGATTTAGGCCTGGTTACAGCACGGAAACCGCTTTGGTCGCATTGATCGATGATCTCTGGAGAGCCAGGGATGGAGGTCATGCCTCCGTCCTAGTGCTCCTTGACCTCTCAGCGGCTTTCGATACCATCGACCATGGTATCCTTCTGCGACGACTGCGGGAGGTGGGGGTGGGAGGCACTGTTCTACGGTGGTTCTCCTCTTACCTCTCGGACAGGTCTCAGTCGGTGTTGGTTGGAGGGCAGAGATCGACCCCTAGGCCCCTGACGTGTGGGGTACCGCAGGGTTCGGTCCTGTCCCCCCTCCTATTTAATATCTACATGAAACCGCTGGGTGAGATCATTCGACGGCACGGGATAAAATACCACCAGTATGCGGACGATACGCAGCTGTATCTGTCCGCCCCGTGCCAACTCAATGAAGCGATTGACGTGATGTGCCAGGGCCTCGAGGCTGTTAGGGACTGGATGGGGGTTAACAAGCTTGTACTCAATCCAGATAAGACCGAGTGGCTGCTGTGCTTCCCTCCTACTAATTGGCCAAGTGTTCCATCTCTCAGGCTGGGGGGTCAAACAGTACGCCCCTCAGACAGGGTTCACAATTTGGGAGTCCTCCTGGACCCACAGCTGACTTTTGAACACCACTTGTCAGCTGTGACCAGGGGGGCATTTGCCCAGGTTCGCCTGGTGCACCAGTTGCGTCCCTACCTGAACCGGGAGGCTCTCACAACAGTCACTCGCGCCCTTGTGACCTCCAGACTGGATTACTGCAACGTGCTCTACATGGGGCAGCCCTTGAAGAGTATTCGGCGACTTCAGCTTGTCCAGAATGCAGCCGCGCGAGCGATTGTGGGTGCACCTCGGTTCACCCACGTAACACCTATCCTCCGCGAGCTGCACTGGCTGCCTATTGGTCTCCGGATACGCTTCAAGGCGCTAGTCGTCACGAAGGGTTTCAGGTGCTCCATCAGCCGCGACCCCAAGTAAGGGGTGGGGGAGTGGCTGTCATCATCCGAAGGTCATTAGTTCCTCGTAGGATCCCTGCTCTGGAGCTTGTCGGTTGTGAGTCCCTGTTGGTGAAGTTGGACCTTGAGGGTCAAGTGGGCTTGTTGTTAATGTACCTACCTCCCAACAGCGTTGCAACAGCCCTCCCTGTGCTCCTCGAGTCAGTAGCCGAACTGGCGGTAGAGTTCCCCAGGCTTATGGTGCTGGGGGATTTCAACCTGCCTTCGCTCGGCGAACAGTCTGATGGGGCGCAGGAGTTCATGGCTTCCATGACAGCCATGGACTTGACCCAAGTAATTCGGGGTTCGACTCACTCAGCGGGTCACACGCTTGACCTCGTATTTCTCACGGAGCAGTGGAGACGTGATCTAGATTTGAAGGGCATTAAGACCTTGCCCTTGTCATGGTCTGATCACTTCCTACTGAGGCTTGACTTTTGGAAACCAATCCCCCATTGTAGGGAGGGGGAATCGATTTGGTGGTTCTGCCCCAGGCGCCTAATGGACCCTATGGGATTTCAGACGGCGCTTGGTGAAATACCTGACGCTCTTGTCCACAGTCCAGCAGAATCCTTAGTCGCTGCTTGGAATACAGTGGCGGCGGGGGCTCTAAACCGGATTGCGCCTTTATGGCCTCTCCGAGGTAGTGGATCCAGGAGGGCTCCTTGGTTTACCGAGGAACTCCGGGAGATGAAGCGCCAAAAGTGATGCCTAGAGCGCCGCTGGAGGGCTAGTAACTCTGAATCGGACCGAGCACTGATGAGAGCCTATATCAGGATCTATCTCGTGGCAATACGGGCGGCAAAATGTGCGCATTTTGCCGCTCTTATTGCATCCGCAGAATCGCGCCCAGCCGCCTTGTTTAGAATAGCCCGCTCCCTCTTGAACGGGAGGTTTGCGGACAACCATTTACAGGGTAGAGCTGAGGAATTTCTCCAGTTTCTGGCGGATAAAGTCGCTCGGATTCAGACGGACCTGGACTCCAATTGCACGGTACCAGCCGAGGTACCAGGGGAAGGTCTTGAGCGACTCCTACTAGGAGGATCCTAGTAGAGATCCTAGTAGGATCTCTCCTACTCCGGGAGAGATCCTTCCCGCACCTCCTAAAGGATGCGGTGGTGAGACCCCTCCTGAAGAAACCTTCTCTGGACCCAGCCATTTTGAACAACTATCATCCAGTTTCCAACCTCCCCTTTGTAGGGAAGGTTGTTGAGAAGGTGGTGGCCTTTCAACTCCGACGGACCTTGGATGAAACTGATTATCTGGATCCCTTTCAGTCGGGTTTCAGGCCTGGTTACAGCACGGAAACTGCTTTGGTCGTGCTGATCGATGATCTCTGGTGAGCCAGGGATAGGGGTCATTCCTCTATCCTAGTGCTTCTTGACCTCTCAGTGGCCTTCGATACCATCGACCATGGTATTCTTCTGCGACGGTTGCGAGAGGTGGGAATGGGAGGCACCGTTTTATGGTGGTTCTCCTCCTACCTCTCGGACAGGTCACAGTTGGTGTTGGTTGGAGGGCAGAGATTGTCCCCTAGGCACCTCAATTATGGGGTGCCACAGGGCTCGGTCCTGTCCCCCCTCCTATTTAACATCTACATGAAGCCGCTGGGTGAGATCATACGCCAGCACGAGATTAAATACCACCAATATACGGACAATATGCAACTGTATCTGTCCGCCCCGTGCCAACTCAGCGAAGCGGTAGAAGTGATGTCCCAGTGCCTGGAGGCTATCAGGGATGGGAGCAAACAAGCTTGCACTCAATCCCGACAAGACTGAGTGGCTATTGATGCTCCCTCCCAAGGATGGTCCAGCTATTCCATCTCTGAGCCTGGGGGGTGAAATTATACGCCCCTCAGAGAGGGCTCGCAATTTGGGAGTCCTCCTAGATCCGCAGCTGACTCTAGAACATCATCTGTCAGCTGAGACCAAGGGGGCCTTTGCCCAGGTGCACCAGTTGCGACCCTATCTGGACCGGGAGGCCCTTCGGACGATCACTCACGCTCTCGTCACCTCAAGACTGGATTACTGTAAAGCGCTCTACATGGAGCTGCCCTTGAAGAGTGTTCGAAGACGTCAGTTAGTCCAGAATGCAGCCGCGCAAGCGATAATGGGTGTACCTAGGTACACCCACGTTACACCTATCTTCCGCGAGCTGCATTGGCTTCCCATTGGTCTCCGGACACGTTTCAAGGTGCTAGTCGTTACTTTTAAAGCCCTACATGGTTTAGGACCTGGCTACCTGAGACCCCACCTCCTGCTATTTACCTCCCAGAGACTTATAAGATCACACAGACTAGGACTCCTCCAGATTCCATCTGCCAGTCAATGTCGGCTGGCGACTCCCCGGGGGAGGGCCTTCTCCGTAGCGGCTCCGGCCCTATGGAACAATCTCCCCGTGGAGATCCGGACCCTTACTACTCTTCCGGCCTTCCACAAAGCTATTAAGACCTCGCTGTTCTGGCAGGCCTGGGGCTGTTGATTTATCCAGCCCCATTCTGAGCTATGAATGTTGTGAATTTTAATGTCTGTTTTTTTTTAAAAATTATTTTTATATGTTCCCCCTTCCTGCTTTTATCTGTAAGCCGCCGTAAATCTCTCGAGAGTGGGCGGCATACAAATCCTAATAAACACTAAACCCTTATACCTCCAATTTTTATTTGACTATAATTGTTTGAACGTCCTTCATCATAAAATATACCTAGATTTAATACATAACCACATACTGGTGTTTCATTTAATATTTCTGCACTGAATCCTTATGTCCTATTCTAGCTAAACATCCATAATATTTAGTAACAAACTTTTCTAATCCTCCTTCTGAGATCACTTTTTGCAATTTTCATTCTGATTCCTTATATTATACCCATACATATATATAGGTTGTCATCATTTATTTTTTTTAATATATATTTTATTCAATTTTCACATTCCATTTGCAATCATTTATATACAGGGTATTCACTATAAGAAAAGAAAAAAAAAGAAAAAGGGAATAAAACGAACAGATAAAAAGGAAACACAACTCATCATTCACAACCCCACCTAACCCTTCCATCCTCCATACACCCCATCTACCCCCTCCAACTTTCCTTTCTCCCTCTAACACTCCCCTCCTACTTCCCTTTCCCCTCAAACCTTCCTTCTCCCCTTACTCCCCAGACACCCTCCTTACATTCCCCTTACTCCTTACATTCCCCTTACTCCTTCCTTACTCCTCCCTCTTCCTTCCCTCTACCTCCCTCCTTGGTGTATGCCTTTATTCGAGTGTTGTTTGATCTGATAAAGGTAAAATGAACCAAGGAAAAAAAAAAGAAATAAAAAAAAGGAAAAAAAAAAAAAAAAGAACCACCGTATATAAATACATTCTTGTTCTTATTAAGGCTATGTTAACACCCCCCCACCCCACCCCCCACAAATCCCCATCCCTAATCCTCCCGACTTCCCAGGGCCCACACCTGGTGCTACCTTCTGTCTAAAATATCTTGTGTACATATGGATTAAAAAATAAAAGTAATATATCAAAAGAAAAAAAAACAGAGAAAAAACAGAGAAAGAAAAAAAAAGGGAAAAAAGAAAAAAGAAAAGAAAAAAAAGGGAAACCACTCTTTGTGTTGATCTCAGCCCCCCATCTTTATCTATGTTTAAATAGTATAAATCATTCTATCTATATTTTATTCTCGTCTCTTACTTCTTTGCTATTTACCCCAACCTTCTGTAGGTTCTCCCGTTCCTCTTCCTAAACCTCATGATCCCTTCCGATAAAATTTAAGCAACGTGGTTCATGCCATATATTCAAATATAACTTTACAGACAAGTAATCAAACTTTCCCTTCTAGTAAAATTTAAACAGCATGAATGATCTTTCTTTACCCCCTTTTCAAACAGTAATTCGAAATAATCTAGCCAAGCTTCCCCTTCTTAGTAAAATTAAGCAGCGTAAATCAAATATTACTTTACACAGAAATCAATTTCTATCTTAAGATAATTCCAACCAACTTCCTCTTCTAATAGGATTTAAATAACGTAATTCATTCCACATGCATTTTACCCTCATCCCTTACTTGTCTGATATTTTTCCCTTCAAGTAAAAGTTAAATAGCATGGGTCATTCCACATATTCAAATAATACTTTCAGCAAGAGTCAGTTAACCTTCTATTTTAAAGTAGTCCCTTCTAACAAAGTTTAAACAACATAAATCATTCAGCATTCTTTTTACACATTATCTTAAAATAATCCCAACCGACTTTCTGTTCTAATAAGCTTTAAACAACATAAGTTTTACCCTCATCCCTTGCTTGTCTAATGTTTACCACAAATAACATAGTTCATTCCACATGCATTTTACCCTCGTCCCTTACTTGTCTGATATTTACCACTATCAAATTTATACTAGCATTTGTTTAAAATGTAACTCGGAGCAATTTCAACCAACTTTCCCTTCATATAAAAGTTAAATAGCATGGATCATTCCACATATTCAAATAATACTTTCAGCAAGAATCAGTTAACCTTCTATTTTAAAGTAGTCCCTTCTAACAAAGTTTAAACAACATAAATCATTCCGCATTCTTTTTACACTTATCTTAAGATAATCCCAACCGGCTTTCTGTTCTAATAAGCTTTAAACAACGTAAATTTTACCCTCATCCCTTGCTTGTCTGATGTTTACCACTATCAAATTTATGCTAACGTTAATTTAAAATCTAGCTCAAAGTAGTTTCACCCAGCTTTCCCTTCTGATAAAAATTAGTCCGCTTTTTCTACCGGAGAGAGGTCTCAAACCCCCATTCAGTCCTCAACTTTAGCAAGCATTTTGAAATGTCTAGATTCTCGATCTCCGTTTTTCTGCTTCTCCGAGGGAGGAGGGGCTACCCCCTCCATCTTGCAACCACATGGCCAGCCGCTCGGCTTCTCCTTCCGCTTGTCTCTCCACTCTTCCAAGCGTGTCAGGAAGTCCCGCCTTCAGAATCCTACAATAGAAATCTTGAGCCTCCGAAACAGAGTTAAGACGAAATCTTTGATTCTCAAATGTAACCGTGATACCGGCAGGGGCCTCCCATCTGTATCGAATCTGTTGGCTCCTAAGCTCCTTAGTTAAAAAGGCGTAATCCCTTCTTGCTTTCAGCATCTGAAAAGGAATATCTTTGAAAACAATCAGGTCTTGGCCGTCAACTCGGAAATTGTTATTATGAAGCTTTTGCACAATCGCATTTCTAGATTCTTTTGTAGAGAAATGTATAATTATGTCCCTCGGGAGCTGTCGCTGTTCCGCTATCAATGAGTTCTGGCGATAGATTTTCCGAATCTGCCAATCAAAGTTAAGTCCCGGGCTTCCCAGCGCATGGTTGAAGGCTTCAGCAAAGGTCTGTTTCAAATTCTCTTGCTCCTTTTCACGGAATCCTCTGACTCTTATTGCAGATGCCTTCCTATTAAAATTTATCATCATAAGCTGTTTTTCGTTATCTCTAATTTTTTGTTGTAAAATTTGAATATTGGTAGTCAGATTAAAATTAGCCTTTTCCAGACTTTCCAATTTGTTCTCTATTTCAGCAGAGTAATCTGACAGGGCAGACACAGCTGCAAACGTATTCGCCTTCATTTGATTAACTTTAGATTTTAAATCATCATATAATTCCAATACAAATTCCGTAATTTCTTTCTTAAAAGCATTAAGCATTTTAAAGAGATATTCCTGTGTTAAAAGTTCCCCAGCAGAGGGCATAGGAGACAAAGGCTGTGTTTCCAATAAAGATTCTTTAAATTCTTTAGACACATTTGTAACAAGACGCTTCTTTGACTTGGGTGCCATAATAAATAAACAAGTAAGCAGAGCTTCGCTCCCCTCTATTTCCAAAGAAGAAGAGTTTATTTTGTTAAGGAGCGGTCTGCAGGAAGATAAAACCGGCTAAGTACATCAATCATCCACGGAGAGAAATCGCCATTTTGAGGTCTATTTAGACAAAGAAGTCTCTAAGACGAATGGTGCTGGTATTTACGATAGTAATGAAAGCATAAATCTCACAGGGGTGGGACCCGCCCGTATCAATTCTAGCTTGAAAAAAAACTTTGTTTTGTCCTGGGGGGGGCTAGCCTGTCTGGGGCTGCCAAAAAAAAAAAGGCAGCTGAGAAGAAATGGCTGGAGATAGAAGCTCCGCTTCGGCTGGATCTAATCTCTTACCACAGCCAAAAAAAGAAAAAGGCTGTGGCTTACGAATAGACCCTAGCCTACGGAGCTATCCTCCCTGCCCCTTTCTTAGCCAAAAAGGGGTGCTATCTATGATCTTATTTAGATATACAAACCAGATCTCTGAGGAGCTCGGTGGAGCCCTCCTCGGCAACAGGCCACGCCCCCAGGAAGTCCTATATAGGTTGTCATCATTATCCCCCCTTTATTTGACTATATCCTGTATCATAACATTTTCCCCTTAATAATCAAAACTTAACTATAATTTAGTTCTTTTTTATTAACCTTTGTATATAATCCAAAAGGATTTCTAATCCTTTCATGAGTACCATTTCCTATTCATATCCAATTATTACTTATTATAACACAATACATTGTATACATTATTATGATTATCTATTATTTATTTAATTATATCTATTATTACTAAGTTTAACTAAGTTTAACTAGTTTTAGGTTATATTCTTCTATCTATCAATCTGTATCTTTCCAATAACAAAACAATCTCATATCTTCTTCCATTTGTGGTATCAATCCTCTAGTCATCTTCTTGATCAGCTTTGTATGGACTTCTCTTAGCAACTCCTTGCTTGTAAGATCTCTCATATAATCTTGATGCCCTCTTTCTGTTTCCTTGTTAAGTTTGTATTTGATTGTCAGCAGTGTTATCAAAACTTCTGCTAGTGGAATTTCTTTCTTTAGGTCCATAATTTTATCTTCTCCTATATCTTGGCCCTTGAAGTAGATTTCCTCTCCATTTAATTCCTCTTTCTGTATTCCATTCTTTCCATTTTCAGGAACAAACCAATTACCATAGATATCAGCAGGTTTGGTCTCTTTATATTCATTTTCCACTTCGGTGTTTTGAGTTTCAATCACCCTGTTTTGCATTTGATGAACATTTTCAATTTTCTCATCATATTTTCTTGTTATGTGCTCTAAGTATTCCAATTGTTTTTCTTCTTTATTTAATAATTTCTGTAGTTCTGAAAGTATATCTTGCAAAGTCAAGACCTCTATTTTTTCTGGGTATTGTGTCATTCTTGACAAACACAGCAACCTTAGCTTAAAAAATTTCTCCTCTCTGATCAAATTTCAAAGGGACATCTGTGCATTCTTTTATCAGTGTGTAGCCAAAACAATGCCTTGGGGCGCCAACTCAGTAATCCATGAAAGAAAAGAAGAAACGTTCCGTTTTGAATATTCAAAGAGTATTCTACTACTTTTAAGAGCGTAAACACTCTTAAAGAGTTTCTTTTTGTATATAGCCACAGGGATAAAGAGGAAAACTTTAATTTGTGAATTACAGAGAGTCACAAAGAGAGAAGAAAACTTAGTCCATCCGTTTCAAAAGGCTTGCATAAATTTGATCCATATAAATAACATTTAAAAAGTAAGATAAGCACTGTCCAAAACCATTCCAAATTCAATTCTGCCACTTGGTTCTTCTATTCTGTAATTTAAATTGGTTTTTGAGTTTTTATAGGTAGACTATTTTTTAAAACAATAAAAATTCCTCACCAGCTGAAAACACTTTCTCTTTCCATATCCTTCCGTTTTGGGCTGCTCCGACTTTGTCAGCCTTCTGACTGGAATTTTTGTCACCAGCATGAAGATCTTCTCTTGCTTCTTTTGAGGATTTTGTTATATCCCCGAGATCAGCAAGACGTAATATTCCTGTTCACCGTCTCTTCGGGACGGTTTAGGTCCGTTGGGACCACCCAGTGGCAAAAGTATTGGTTGTGGTCTCAGAGCATTGAGACGACACAACCTCTCGTCGCAACATTGGCTCCTCCTCTGGAACAACTGCAGTTTTAAGTGTCCTGCTTTCTTGGGAAGATTGGAGAGGCAAAAACTGCAAACTGGTTAACTCAGAGAGGTAAAAGCCCTACCATGGGGACCGTGCATACCATGTCTGCCCAGGGTAGCGACCACAAAGAGGATGAAGACTGGGAGAGGACCCCACCCACAAATTTCAATTGTGACCCTCAATGCCTGGATCAAGGAGAACATTGTCTCAAGCACCACTGCCGAGGTGGTCCATCAGTGTTTGGAAGATGGAAAGTTGGGATGGCAGAACCAAAGATGTCACCCTCACCCATGGGAGTCAACGACCTGGTTGAAAGGAGATGGGAGACCTTTACTACAATGATGAACTGGAAGGAGTCCCAGACTGGCCCAACCAACCAACTCCTGAGGGAAGCCATGAACCTCATGAGGGAGGACATCCATGGCATGCGGATCCAGGATGCTCAGGTTTGCGCAGTTAGGAGTACAAAAGGGGATTACCAGTGAATAAAAGGGATCCAGGGGCATTGGCTGAAACCATGGGAGCTATTGATGTTCCAACATGGAACATTCACCTAGGACACATCTCGATGCAAAGCAAAGTTTGTGTTTTGACGATAGGAGGCTCCCCCCTTTAGAAAGGAAGGCTTGGTGTCAAATTTGGTGTCAAATTTCCAAAAGGAATCCCCAGCAACTATGATTTTTCCTCACACACATACTGACCTACGTGCAGGAGTATGGGAGGGATGTCCCTACAGAAGGTGCCAAAGTCAGGGTAGTCACCCTGGTTCTAGAAGGATCAGCTGCATGTTGGATGGTGAACCTCCATAATGCATATGCTCAAGAGCTCCATAACTTCAACTGTTTCATGACAGCCATGAGATGGAGATTTGAGGACTCCCCAGCCAACCACAAGGCTAGAGACCGCATAAGGCACATCAGACAGGGACGCCATCTAGTCATCGAGTACATCAAAGAGTTTCATGACTTGCCACGTAGATTGGCCAGAGTTGGTTCAAAGATGGCTTAAACAATGACCTGTACAATGCCTGTGTTGCCCGTGGAGCCCTTGTCTGCCTGCATAGCTGGTGTGTCTTGGCTGAGGAAGTGGAAATTGACCAAGCTCAAAACCAGTACTGGGCAAACTGCTCCTGGAAGAGACCCCCGCCAGAAAGGAGGAAACCAAACCTTACTCTCCAGGGAATGCCGTGCTCAGTCACCTGCTTCCATTGCAGGAAGGAAGGTCATCGCACAAACAAGTACAATTTGAGAATATCCACCCGAAAGGGAGAGAAGTAGTTTGGAGGGAAACTCTGAAAATCACCACCATGTTCCAAAGATATTGCCCTGATAACCCATGCAGTCGTTGAGTTCCTGCTGGAATCAATTATGGTGCAAGAAACTCTGACCCCTCTCGTGGAGAAACCTAGTCAGTCGGAGAGCAACTACAGAGACACTTTGGCGAATGGGGTTGTCGGACCCTTTACAACCACTATAGAACTGTTAATTCAGGTAATGGGGAGAAAAGACTTAAGACATTGCTAGATTCGAGATGCACAAGAAACCTAATAAGCCCAAGTATGGTCGGAGAACTGGACATTCAACTAAGGCCACTAAAAAACCCCGTCTCATTCTGCCAAATTGATGGGTCCATTACAGGGGGTGCCCTGGCCATGTTTGCCACTAAACCACTTGAACTAATGATGGTAACTCACTCTGAAACCATTGCTTTCATTGTGACACCAGGGATGGACTGGGCTCTAGTTCTGGGGCTAATCTGGTTAAAGAAGTGGAACCCAAGGATGGACTGGACAGAGTGGACCCTCCAATTCACTAATGATGAATTGATTCGGAACAACAACCCGACCAGACTGAAATACCGCAGAGTGAGGAGACAGCTGCGGCAAATGGACCTCTAACGGGTGTCCCCAGGGAATACCAGGATTTGATGGATGTTTTCAACAAAGCAGCCTCAGATGAAGTCCCCCTCCATAGATCTATGGCAGTGGTGGGTTGCATTCTGGTACAGTGCTCAGGAGGGCCCACTCGTTCACCCAAGCTCCTTACCGTGTTTTAAAGCTGTCAGCACTTCCACGCACGGCAAGTACAGCGCATGCACGATGCTTTGCTGAACAGCTGAAGCATCGTGGAGGCTTGCGGAAGCGTCATTTGAAGCTACAATGCATGCGTGCATGTGGATGATGCTGGGGCCATTCCAACCATACCAGTTGGAATGGAATCCGGAAGCCACCACTAGTCTACGAATTGTCCCATCAAGATTTTACCAATAGGATAACTACCTAAGCCAAAACTTTATGCAATGATTCCCCAGGAACTGGATGAATTGTGGCAATTCAGTCAAAAACTTTAAGGTTGGGTTCATCGAACTGGTGAGACCCAAGATGGCTGTCTCCATCCTGTTCTGGGAGAAGGACAGCTCGTTTTGTTTATGTGTGGATTATAGGAATTTAAATGCTATTTGCAAGGAATCTTTGTCCCCTATCCTTAATGAAGCACTTGCTGCCCATATGGTGAAGGGAATTTTTTTTCCAAACTACACTTGTAGGAGGCTTGTTACCGGATTAGGATCCGAGAAGGGGATGAATGGAATACAGCATTTAATTGTCCGCTAGGATGTCTCAGTCCACTAGGATGTTTTCAGCCATAGGACTCCAAGGGGCTCCTGCCATTTTCATACAGCTAATTAATGAGGTGTTGCATGAGCATTTGTATAAGGGAGCTTGGGTTTATCATGATGATATACTGATTTATACTGAAACTAAGACTCAACATGTTAAGTTGATGCAGGACGTTTTGAAGAAATTAAGGACAGCTAAGTTGTTTGCCAAACTCTACCCAGGGCAGAGAATCTCTCACCAGGATGTGGAAATGACCCTGCAAAAGTCAGAACAGTCTTTGACTGGGAAACCCCAGTACTCGCAAACTATTGAAGAGCTTCCTGGGCTTAGCTAACCTTTATAAGCCGTTTATCCCTTCTTTTGCCCAAATACTGTTGCTGATTATAAATCTGTTAAAAATCAAGAGGATAGATAAATAGAAACCAAGCCAACCACTGGATTTGACTTTGGACTGCCAAGCAGCATTTTAAAAGCTGAAAAAAACTCTTTTCAGCTGAACCTGTATTAAAACACCCAGACCCAGATAAACCATTTGTAATACAGGTCGATGCCAGCGATGTGGCAGTCAATGCTGTTTTACTACAAGAAAATGAAGAAGGCAAATTACAACCATGTGCATACACCTCTAGGAACTTAACTGAAACTGAACAGAGATGGCAATATGGGAAAAAGAGGCTTTTGTAGTTAGTTGGGTATTCCTAACTTGGAAACATTTCTTGGAAGGAAATAAAATACCTTTCCAAATATGGACCGACCACAAGAATCTGAAAGCACTCAAAACCCCACAGAGAATGTCTCCAAAACAAGTCCAGTGGGCACAGCTTTAATTTCACTTTGAAGTATTTACGGGGTGGGAAAAACTTTTTGGCCTTGTCTAGATTATCGCAATCCAACAGTATCAAGGTGGAAGTAATTAAGTCCATGATCCCAATCTCCCAATTAGCAGCTTAGGTCATCACACATTCTCAGGTGAAGAATAACTCCTCTACCTTAGACAATGCCACCACCACAGATTTCAAAAAAAGCCTTAGAAATAGATGAGTGGTTTAGTGCCAATAAATATACTTGTATAATAAAAGTGGTTAGCTTGGGTTGGAAATAAGCTCTACCTCCCAGCTAGGGAATGGCTGAGAACTATGCAAGCTTGTCACAACTTCAAATTAGCTGGTCACTTTGGTTTTGTGAAAACATTACATTTACTGAAAAGGCAATTCTCATTTAAAAAGGACATAGAAAGTTATGTAGCAAGATGCCCCATTTGTGTAGCCACTAAATGCAGGCAGGGGAAAACCCCTGGTCTTCTGCAGCCAGTGGCCGACCCATCAGCACCATGGAGAGAGCTCTCCATGGATTTCATTGTAGAATTGCCAGAGAGTTCTGGAAACACAGTGATCTGGGTTGTCATAGATCTTTTCTCAAAAACAGATTCATTTGATCCCATGCCAAAAGATCTCTACAGATAAAGCCTTGGCTAAAGTGTTTTTGTTCCACATTTACCGCTTGCATAGGGCCCCATGATGTATTATTTTACAGAGGGGTCCAATTCGTGTTCAAGTTCTGGAAATTATTTTTTGAATCTACTTGGGACCTAGTTCTAGTCATCATCTGCAGACAAATGGGGCCATGGAACGAATGAATACAGTTCTGGAACAGTACCTGTGCTGTTTTATTCATTACCAGCAGAACAACTGGACTGAACTATTGCCTTTTGCAGAAGTAGCCTATAATAATGCAGTTCACACTAGCACAGGTTTTATCCCTTTCAGAGTGGCCACAGGCAAGAATTTAATGCTATGCCCGAGTCACCCTCACATGAGCCAGATATACCCTCCATGAAACAGTGGATCATTTATTTGCAAACCATTTGGCTGGTGGTCCACAAAGCCTTGAATAAATCCAAGGCTGCCTATAAAGCACACACAGGCAAGAAACAAACACAACCTAAACCTTATAAAGTGGGAGGCAAACTTTACCTTTCCACCAAGTTTCTAAAATCTTTGCAGCAGTCACTGTGCTGTGTGTAATTCACTGTGGAATTATAACTCCCTAAGTCATTACAGCAAGTCCACCCTGTTTTCCATTGTAGTTTATTGAAGTCTGAAGTCACCTCTGATCTTCGTGTGGCTACTACCCCTATTCCACCCCCTATTATGGTGCAGGGTGAACAACATTTTGAGGTTCAGGAAATTCTTGACTGTAGGAAATTCCACGGGACCACTCAGTAACTGGTGGTTTGGAAACACCTCCCCTTCTCACACAATGAATGGGTTCACAAAAAACATGTGCATGCCCCTAAATCAGTATGCATATTTCATCGATTGTACCCTGACAAACCTCATTGCTTTTCTGTTTCCTTTGTTTCCCCTTCCCTCTTTTGTTTTCTTTCAAGAGCACTTCCCATTTTTCTAGGGGGCGGCATGTCAGGTCCCAGATAATTCTACAGGGATGCTGGCATTTTGGTGGGAGAAAGAGGGACGGAATGGAGTGATCTGTTTATGAAGCTTTTGTTTCCTGCATTACTGTGCTAATCTCTATATGAAGTTTCTGTTTCCCTGCAATGATGTAGTATGGGAGGGATTTGGTTAGCTTTGGTTTAAATAGCTGGTTTTAACTGGGAAACTACAGTTCTTGCCTAGATCTCTTGTTATCACAAGATTTTCAATAAAAGGTCCTCTTGGAACAAGTGCAGTTTCAAGAATCCTGCTTTCTTGGGAAGATTGGAGAGGGCATAAAATAAACAGGATATGTTATATAAATAAAAGAGGGTATAGTTCAATTATGTTATCTCCAAGATTCCACTCTTGCTATACAAATTCACAGATTATAGGGAACCAACAACCTATAAAAACTTAAAGTATTAATTACAAATGGTCAATGTAATAGACTTTACTAAAACCTAGTGGAAAAATTCAAAAAGAATAGGTCAGAAAACATTATCGGGATTGGGGAATGGGAAAGGTTCATGGGTGCCTTTATATGTGAAGAAAGATTCAGGAATCGGAATAGAGGGACCAGTTAAGAATCTTTTGATATGAATACAAGAAAAGATAAGCACAAAAAACATTACAGATTACAGGAGTTCCTCACGCAGGCCAAGATATTAGGAAAGTACCAAGCATTATTGAATTTGTTGGTGTAAGAAAAAATCAACCCACACCCCCATTATCCCAAATAAAATATTAACCATAAGGAAAACTTTAGAAATATTAGTCATAACTAAGGGCCTCAGAAATATCTGAAAAGAATTGGCACAGGAAAATTGGATACTGTAAATTTCTGTCCAGAACTTTTGTCCTGGCTGCTAGACTTCATGGTTTGAAAGCTCTCCTTTTGGGAGTCCTAGTAGCTTGCAAAATCACCTCCCACCTCATGAGACACCCAAGTAAGGATGCCAGCCAAAAATCCCTAAATGATGAGCCAAAGACAACAAATACCAAGTCTACTAAGACAGGATCTAAATTGTGCAAAATACAAATATTTCAGTAAATATTTGAATTAGCACAAAATGGGGGTCTGGTAGAAGAAATCAAGCCCTCTGTGGCTTTTAGTTGTTGATTGGAGTATTGATGGCCAGATATTAAGCCATTGTTTGTTTTCTTATGCTGATGGTTCTGACCTAGGCTTCCTGATATAGTAAAAAGCACACATTTAGTCCCCAAAACCCTCTTTTTATTTCAAAGGCTGTGAATTATGTTCATTTGCACTCCCCAATAGTTGTAACAAGTCCTACAGTAGGCTGTCAAAGTCCTTCAGGATAAGGCTGATAAGCACCCACCTTTATTCCTGGAACTGCTGCCAAAGACTTAATTGGCAATTAGCTTG
Source organism: Thamnophis sirtalis (assembly GCF_051295495.1). Taxonomy (NCBI): domain Eukaryota; kingdom Metazoa; phylum Chordata; class Lepidosauria; order Squamata; family Natricidae; genus Thamnophis; species Thamnophis sirtalis. The sequence continues at coordinate 66,689,849 of NW_028261384.1, forward strand.
GCAAGGCCACATGCAGCAAAGAGTCAGAACGGAGCTTCAGAAGGTAAACTGACCAATGTGAACTAAGTTGCTTCCTGCAAAGGCTCATGTGTTTTTGCTCCTCCTTTTATGTCCTATGGGAGGGGCCAACCACCTCTAAGCCTTACTCCTGAGTTGTCCCTTCTGTCTTAACTGTTCTTGCCTTCTGTGCATGCATGCACTGGGAACTGGAAGAGTCTGTTCCTCTGCCTTGCTGCTCTCCGACTCTGGAGGCTCCGGAGGCAGCACATAACTCTCAGATGGCCCTGACCCCCTCTCTGCCTCTGATGCAGAGCTCCTGTCTGAGCCTTCCCCACACTTCAGGACTGGCCCATGTTCCTCTCCAACCTCCTCCGCAGGTTGCCAGACCACAACACTGAGGCATCCTCAGCTCCTAAGTACCTGGCAAGCTGGTGGTAAATCAGCACTCTAACTGACTGACAAGGGGGCTGTTCCCAGAGTTCAATAATTCCTCTGGCTATTTTTGTCCTTGCTTGGCCAACAATCTTAGTAGCTGCAAAATTGAAATGCATGCCTTTATTTACTGCAATGTGAGACTACCAGTGAGTTTGGGTCTCCTTATTTAACTGCTCACATTCTTGTATTCTGGTGATTTGCTTCCCCCTCATTTGTCCTACATAGTCACAGGGACAATCCATGTATGAAATCTGGTAAATTACATTAGAAATTTCCCCCACCTCCCCCACAGTATTTCTACCACATGATTTAACCTTATATGGTAGCCTCTGGGCAGTGGACAATGCCTACTTGCAGATTTCAGAAGCTGCATTCTACTGCTTCTGAAATGTTTTTCATTGTGGCAGGCTATACCTTCTTTCTTGTACCTTTCTCTCCCCAGCATGTTGCTCAGGCATCTTGTGATAAATGCTTGTGAGTAGCCTTCTGCTTAAATTGTTCACATAGGTACTTGCTCTGCAGTTGTTTTGTTTGCTGGGTACTACAGTGGATTTCACCCTCCCATATAGTGTTCTGGTGCAACTCTTTTTATATGTGGACAGTGGGTGGTTATTATTGAAACAAAGAATGCATGGAGTGTTGATAGCCTTGCAATATATTATGGTTTCTCGGCTTCCATCTTCCTGTATTTTGAAAGCATATCTAAAAAATGGCAATAGTCTAACCATTGTTTTCCTCCACTGTGAATTGTTTATCCAGGAAAATGGAATTCAGTAAGGTATGAAAGTCTTTGAGCATATTTCTTTTGATGATGACAAAGATGTCATTCATGCCAAATTTTAGGTCTGCAATTATGAAATGCACAGTGTTCTACTTCGGATAAGACTGACTCTTCAGTGACTCCTGATACTGCGGATGATCCCATGGGCATCCCTTTTAATTGCTCATATATTTCTCTTTTAAATGTGAAGAAGGTATGGTGGTAGTACTACCATGTTTCCCAGAAAATAAGTCCCAATCATGGATTTCCCTGTCACTATGTAGGACAAAAGGAGAAGAAGCTAACCTTCTTTTATTGCAAAGATTACAAGAACACAAGTGAATGGTTAGACAAGGAGACCCAAACTCATGGGTAGCCTCACACTGCAATGAACAAGGGCATGCATTTCAATTTGGAAGAACAAATCTCTAGTCCCAGTAACCGATTCAGATTGGATCCTGTCTCATATTCATGACACTTGCAGTGATCCCATGTCATGGAATCACTTTTTGCAGCCTTCTGATAAGCAAAGTCAGTAGGGAAGCCAGAGTCAACTTAACAATTGCAGTGATTCATTAAAATAAGTATGGCAAGAAAAGTCATAAAAGGGGGCAAAGGTCATTTTAAAATGTGTTGCTTTAAAATAGAAATTTTGGGCTTTGCATAAGCTGCATGAAAAAATATTCAACTTAGATAACATGACTACTGTAATTGTACCCTAAGTAAATCATTATTGGTTATCTGTTTAATACTTACCCAGCTGACTATCAAAAAGGCAGCATAATAGGATGTCATCAACATAGAATTTCCAAACATAAAGACAAAGCATACAGCAAGTGATACCTGATGTGACATGATTAAAGATGTTAATTAAGATTACAGAGGCATGACAAATTTGTAGAGTATCTACACTACAAGATATTTAAAAACAGTGTATAAAATGCTATCTTTAAAATGTTTAAAATAATATATCATTTTGACAAAATATTCAGAAATATAAATTACTCTTGATAATTGAGATTTTTTCTAGCTTTATATCATTGATGACATTTCAGGTTTCAATTTAAAAATAAATTAACAACCATGTTTGTTTGTTTTTAAAAACAGCAACTAAATAACTCTTGACACTGGATTGTAAGCACTTAAAAGATATTGGGGAGAGAAAAAAATGAGCATTAATCATAATTGAATTATTAATCCTCACTGAATCATTGAATCAACAGACACTATTTCAGTGACTGTTGATTCAATGATTCAATGAGGATTAATGATTCAATGAGGATTAATGCTCATTTCTCTCTCTCTCCCCCATCATCCATTTTTTATTGTTTCAGTGACTGTTCAAATTTACAAAGGTGCTTGAATGAGGAGAACCTAGGAGAGGTACTCATAGTTGATACCATTGAATTGTAATTTGGGTGCTTGCAATCAGCATGCAACTATGTTGCAGTATCCTGTAATCACCTGATCACCATTTGTGAACATCACTGTTGCTTCTTACAAATAAAATACAAGGGAATCAAGAAGCAGTGACAACTGTCACAACTTATGAGTGTAATTGCAGGTTCCATTGTGGTCATAAATTAGGGACTACCTATATTAATAAAATCTTGCAAGCCAGAGTGACCCTTATCTTCCCTTCTTGTTTTATTCCAATAGGTAAGGGAGAAGCCTGCCTGAGTCTCTTCTGAATGCTATTCTGATTTACAGGAATTAAAGAATGTTTTAGCCCTCTTTGATTAAGTAACAATTCTTGTATATTTCTGTCAGAATACCTCTCTTACATTTAATGTTACCTTAAAAAGTGAGATAACATTTTGTTATTAATAAAAACAACAACTTAACATTCTTTTGAGAATAATCATAAGTACAAACAGAATGGGTGTTGGTCCTTACCTGATACGCTCATTCTCTGTGATGTAGAGACAGCAGCCAGACTGGGTTGCTCTGTCCAGTAACCAATTGGACTGAGTCTATACTAGTGATGTCATCTGGTGACTCCTCCCAGATTAGATGAAGTAGACTATAGACTCAAGTGAGAATTACGAAACAAAAATAACTCTGCAAAGCAAACTCTCTCTCCTCACAAAAAATAAAGCGCAACTTAAAGCACATTAGGGTGGGGCTGGCTGCTGTCTCAACGTCACAGAGAATGAGCGTATCAGGTAAGGACCAATGCCCATTCTCATATGATCGTGGAGAAAGCAGCCAGACTGGGACATACCAAAGAATGGGCTGTCTACAGGGTGGGAACAATAGAGTAAGGATTGCTAGGGGCACATGTACTTGCTGCAGCACTCTGCGGCCAAAACATGTATCAGCCGTCGCATACTTGTCTAGTTTGTAGTGACGGATAAAAACCGTGGGAGATGTCCAAGTGGCTGCCCGACAAACCTCTTCCAAGGAAGCCTGTGTAGACCATGCTGTCATAGTTGCCGCACTCCAAGTAGAATGGACTGTAATGTTCTGTGGGATCTGTAAGGACTGAAATTCATAAGACATCTTCATACAGGCCCTGAGCCACAGCCCAAGACTCGACGGGGAGGCCTTGTTTCCTAGGATCAGGAAACCATTGACAGCAATTTCAATGATATGGACCTCATTGGTTCAAATGGGGGGAGGGAAGATCCCTCAGGGCCTGTGGTAAATCCCAAGTGGAGTATCTATGGATGACAGGAAATCGGAGGTTTGAGGCCCCGTGGATGAATCTCCGGACCAAGAGGTGCGCGGAAAGATGTTCTGAGGAAGAGCCGTCTAGAACGGAAGACAAAGCAGCCATGTGTTGCAGTAAAGTGTTTGGAGTGAGATCCTGATCAAGTCCCCTCTGCAAGAAGTCCAGTACTTGAGAGATGGAGGTCTTTAGTGGAGTAGTAGAGATGTTAGAGCAGCAGAGAGTAAACGCTCGCCAGTGACATCATAAATACGGTTCATGGAACTCCTACGAGACGCCTGGATAGTAGCGATGACGTTGGGGGAGATGTTATCAGCTGTTAAAGCTTGCCACTCAATCACCATGTGGTTAATTGCAGCCACGGGGGGTCGGGATGTAAGATTGACCCCTGATGAAGAGAGGCTAGTGACTGGAATGCGCCATGCGGGGGGGAGACCGATAGTGTTACGAGGTCGGCAAACCAAGGCCGGCGTGGCCAGGAGTAAGAGTTCTGCCTCCTGTTCCAATATCTTCTGTACTACCCTCTAGATGAGAGGAAATGGAGGGAATGCATATAGGAGACCCCTGGGCCACTGGCACCTGAAAGCATTGGGATCCTTCTGCATTGGGATCCGCAAACCTTGAAAAGTACCTGGGGACTTTGATGTTGTCTGCTGCCACAAACAGATCTAGCACTGGCAGTGATCACGAATTGGAGCGTGAGTCGGTGGAAGAGATCCGGGTGAACACTCCAATCTGTCTGATCTGTTCTGGCTCAACTCAGCCAGTCTGCCTGGACATTGGAGGCCCCCGAGATGTGCTCTCCCCTGAGGAAAAGTAGATGAGACTCCGCCCAATTGCATAACCGGTTGGCTTCCTGCATTAGCGGCCAGGATTGTGTCCCCCCACCCCATCTGTTTATGTGTGCCTTGGCAGTGGTGTTATCGGTTAGGACTAGGATGTGATTGTCCTGAACTGTCTGTCGGAAGCGAATCAGGGCAAGGAGTACCGCCCTTAGCTTTAGTCAACTGATGCTGTTTTGGCTTTCTTCTAATGACCACTGACCCTGGACCACCAGGTTCTGCATATGCACTCCCCACCCTGTCAGGCTGGCATCCGTCGTAAGTGTGAGACGGGCCGGCTCACTGAATAACATCCCCAGCAAAATCGCTGGGGGCTGCCACCACTGTAGAGACTGGGTGACCTGCCTGGGGAGGAGGGTCCTGTGGGGGGAGCAGCTCCTGTTGCTTTTCTGGTGCAGGAGCATGAATCACTGCAGGCACCTGCTGTGGAACCTGGCCCACGGGACTACCCCAAAAGATGACACCATTTTCCCCAATAACTGGGATAGAAGAAGGAGAGACACTTTGCGTAGACGCATGAGTCTCCTGACTAACTCCCTGAGGCTGAGGTTACGATCTTGGGACAGGAATACTCTCTCTGCCACGGTGTTTATGACAACTCTGAGATGTAGAATGCGAGTCCTGGGGACGAGGTAACTCTTCTTGAGAGTCATTCAAACCTGTGATCCTACAGGGTCTGGATTGTTTGGGAAAGATTCCTCTCTGCCTGCTGGGGCGTCCTGGACAACAAGAGAATGTCATCCAAGTAGCAAAGAATTCTGATGGGCGATGACCTGATGTGGGTGGCTAGAGCCGCCAGCACCTTCATGAAGACCCTGGGAGCGGAGGAGGGACCGAACGGGATGGCTCAGGAACTGGAAGTGCCTCCCCCCACAGGAGAACTGGAGATATCTATGGTGGTCTGCAAAAATGGGAATGTGAAGATAAGCCTCGGTCAAGTGTACCAAGGTGAGATAATCGCCCTTTCTGACTCCCTGTAGGATGGTGTGGAGGGAGTGCATTTTGAACAGCTGATAAATGATGTGGCGGTTCAATGACTTTAGGTCCAGGCTCACTCTCCAGCCCCCAGAAGCCTTTGGTATCACAAAGAGGCGGGAATAAAAGCCCTGACCCCTCTGATGGGGAGGGACCAGTTGGATGGCCCAAATCTCTAGCAGGTGTTGGATGGCCTGATCCATCAGTAGCCTCTTGCGAGGGCACTGGGTTATCAGGCAAGGCACAAAGTGTTCCTAGGGGGTGTAGAGGAATTCCAAATGAAGACCGAATATGACTGTTTTCAGTACCCAATTGTCTTCCCGACAGTGGGCAAAAAACGCTAGGCGGCCCCCTATTGGAAGAGAGTACAGATAGTCACTTTCGTTTTGAGAAATGGTGGCTACTTCCTCCCCGGTAAGACTTCTTTGGGGGAAATGTTGGGCGGTACGATTGGACCTGTCCTGATTGGATCCCTGTCTGGGGATGAATGAATAATGTTGTGGATGGGAGAAAGAAGATCCCCCATCTGTTGGCCGAAAGGACGACCTTCTATGAAAGTAGAAGGGCGGCTGTCCTGTTTTTTGTAAATAGAAGACAGGACCTTGCACTTATCCTTAGACTCAGTAAGGTAAGGATCCAAGGGAGTTCCAAAGAGCTGAGTGCCACTGAAAGGGGAGGCTGCGAGGTGCCACTTAGTACAGACATTTGCCTGCCATAGTTTGAGCCATAGCAGGCACCTGGCTGTGACTGAAGCGGCCATGGCTTTAGAAGCAAACCTTGCAACGTTTAAAGAAGCATCAGCTGAATATTCAATGGCAGCCCTAATCTTATTCAGATCCCTGTGTGACCTGGTATCAGTGGAAGCAAAGTGCTCCTGGAATTGTTCAATCCAGACTAGCGCAGCCCTGGAGAAAAAGGAAGTGGTTGTGGAGGTCCTAACTGCCAGGCACCAGCCTGATAACCTTTGACTAACATTTGATCTGACCTTTTCTCCTCAGGCTTGAGGACTTCTTTGGGGGCTCCAGAGACCACAGTGGGCGAAGACAAGGCCTCCACCAGTGCGTCCACTGGAGGAGTCTCAAGGAATTTGGTAAGTTCGGAGCGATATTGTAGAGACGTTTGACTAGGTTGGTTGGTTGTGGAACTGTACCAGGGGAATCCCAATGTCGTTGGACAACATTCATGAAGATCTTTGGAGACAGAATGATTTCTTTTTCCACTGTAGGTACAGAGAAAAGAGTGTTAAGGCGATCAGAGGAAGCGGGCACAGCATTCTGATCCTGGGAAGAAGAAGCTGAAGAAGAAGATAAATTAGCAGCTTTCATTGCTTTAAACTGGAGGGATTTAAAGCGATCAGTCTTGAATTATTCAGCAAAGGCTGGGGCATCTAGCATGACCCCCTCGTCATCAGATAGATCAAAGTCTCTGAGGGTATCCTGATCCCCAAAGATGGAAGCCTGAATGGTAGAAGCAGAAGGAAGGGGTTGTTGGGTATCCCCAGTGATCTATGTCTGTTTCTGTGAGATGGGCCAGGAGGGGGGCACTGCTGGAGCCCAGCAGCAATGCCTTGTTTTATGGCTTCTGAAATTATGGCTGCCATTTCTGTAGGGAGGATAGAGAGGCCTGAGGCACCCATGAGTATTGAACTGGAGGGTGACTGGCCTGTTCAAAACTATGATCCCTATTGAGAGGGACATCAAAGAAATTTCCCCGGTATCAGGTTCTATGGAGGAAGATAAGAGGAAGAGGGCAGCTCCTCATCTGAATCATCCAATGATGGGCAGGGGCCCATGGGTGACAACTCGGGAGGCCCCGGTGAGGTAGCTTGATCCCCTATGGGAGGGGGAGGAGAGGCCTAGATGGTTTGGCTCATCTGTTTCTGGGCCCGCTGGCACTCTTTCTCTGGGGCAGGTTGTCTTCGTTCCTCCCCCTTAGCAGAGGACTTGGAATATATGGAGGCCTTCTCAGGAACAGGGGTCTCCTTAGCCGCTCTCTTGTGGCTGCTCCTCACCCCCGATGGTCCTGCCCCCTACAGATCTTTGTCGGGAATAGCTCCCGATACTGGAAGGTCAGCCTGGTTAAACTATCTCCTGGTTAGGAAAAGGAACGATCTCACCCCAGTAAGTCCACAAATGCAGGTGCTGCATCCCGGAGCAGTTTGTGTGCTCCCCCAACGACTTCACAATGGCGAGTGGTGAAGAAATCTGCTGCTGCTTTTTCGCATGCTTTTTGTGGGCTGCAAGATGGCAGCCGTTGATTTCACGCACTTTTCCTCCTCCTACAGGGCTCCAAAATGGCGGCTGTCTTTTCCGACACCGTCCGGAGCGCTAAGATGGCAATCCACGAGGCTCATGAGGCAGCAGTCCCTCTAAACGGCCAGGAGAAGCAGAGCACACCGATTGGAGAGCTGTAGCTCGTGAGCTCAATAGCCAGCGCCGTGCTGGCTAAGGTTGGAGCGAACTCGTGGTCGCGAGGCAAGCAGGCAAGCAAGTTGAAGCCCAAAGGCAATTTTGAATCTCCCCCTCAATTTGAGTAGGAGAAAAAAAATGGAAAAAAATCCCAATCAAAAAATTTTTAATTTAGAAAAATGCCAATGAGAAAAAAGTACAATTTAGATCAATTTCGAGAGGAGAGAGAAATTCTCACAGCTAGTCCAGGTTGGACTGAGTCTAAACTGGGAGGAGTCACCAGGGCTAGATGACATCACAAGTGTAGACTCAGTCCAATTGGTTACTGGACAGAGCAACCCAGTCTGGCTGCTTTTCTCCACGATCATAGGAGAAACTGGTTTTACCAAAGAATATTGTTAAAAATATAAAGGAAATATTACCATATGTGCATAGATTATCTTCTGTAGTTTGGCTGCATCAATAAATCCCAAAATGTATATACCAAAAACAGATGCTACCTGCAATTGAAAAAATATAGTGCATTTTACCTAAAATATTTTAAAGAAAGGTATCAAAGATCCAAATTATTCATCTTGTGAAAATGAACTGAAAAAATGGAAAGAGAAAATGAATTTTAAACAGTTTTATCATATAAACTACAGATAACAGTTTAAATTTATAATTGGAGTACAAGTACTACAATTTAATTGACTAATTTCATAATTTACAGTACAATATCTAATTTTTGATATAGTGTGAATTTCCATCTGTTTCCCCAAATTTCCATCTGTTTTCCAACAAGTGAACTCTTATTCCCAGAATTCCTAACAATGGTCATAGGTAGGGAATTTTCAGGATCTGAAAGGGTTGCTTCAGAGCAATATTTACAGACCTATACAGACTTAAACAACTAATAGTTCCATTGTATATATCTTAACTGTCACCAGGACATGATTATTGACATTTCATCATGCAAAACAAAAAAATCTAAGATGTTTGGCTTTCTGCTCCATACGCTCTATAATTTTTCCAAAAGTAGTGAAATGGAAGACCATTTCTACAGAACAACGAATGTATTCTTTTCATATCTGATGTCAAGGTCATTTTATCTATATTATGGGAGCAAGCCCTAACTACTAAAGATATTTAAAGAAGAGATATATCAACTGCATCCAATAGGATGACAATGGTTGTATTAGAATGGGTGGACCTTCAGCCCCGATAGGATTTACACACATGCATTTGAAAAGAAATTGAAAAAGATAGGGCCAACATACAAGCTCTATAAACGCATAGATTCACTCTATGCCTTTATAACTATAATATTGGATCATTGAGAACAACAGATTCTAGAAACTATATTAAATTTATGCAAAGTTGTTCTTATACTTCATGATTAGAAATAGTAGACATTTTTAATAATTTAATAATTTTAATAAAGCTGGATTCCAGCTTGCTCCACTATTAAGATACTGTATTGCATCAAGCAGCCAGTCACTTTTAGACTTAGTTTTACAGAGACTTTGTTTACAATGCTCACCATAATAAGTGAGCAAAAGTTAATATTTGGGGGGAGGGGGGAGTCATCTTTTTTTAAAAACTGAGGATGCCAATGGTTTTAAACCAAACAGGTAGTATTTGAATTATGCAATTGATATGTCTGCATTGGTCTGCAAAAGTTCGATCTTTCACAGCAGCCTTCCCTATTTTTAGTAGAAATGTAAGTTTAGTGTTATCGGATAAAGTCACAAAATTCCACTTTTGTATATTTTGGGGAGGTGGGAACGCAATTGATACTACCAAAATGGGCTTGAAAATGCTCAAGACATGCTTTGAGGGAGATGTATCCTGAAAAACCTGTTGGTCCAGAGGAAATTCCTAGGAAAGGCAGATGAGACAAATATTACTGCAGTATGTTTATCGGTGGTAATCTGGACAAATTGACTGTTGGTTTTCCTGAACAGTCATTCTCTGGGTGCTGCGGGAGAGTTCAAGCATGGGTTAAATACAGTCTATCTGCCCAAAGACTGAGTAGATTTTTCTTTAGCCACACCTCCTTTGCCTCATTGAGGGCAGTTTAAAAATGAAGATTAAGCCTCTGCAGGACGCTTCTCCCAGTGTGTCCCCAACCTTGATGCATAATTTTGGACACTGTCAGAAACCCTGGACTTTCCCGCAGCGCCGAGAACCACCGTTCAGGTAAGCCAACGGTCATTCTCCTGTGCGCTGCTTGGAGAGTCCAAGCATGGGACATACCCAAGCTATTGTGTCCCAGGGAGGGAAGAGTTCATGTCCTGATTGTCTGGAGCCAAGGCAACCTGTTACAAAATAAGTCTTCCAAAGAAGGCTTTGGCTGAGGCAAAGGTATTGATTTTATAGTTTCTGATGAAGGCTGTGGGAGACGCCCACGTAGCCGCTCTGCAAATGTCAATGATGGAAGCTTGGGTCACCCAGGTCGCTGTAGTGGCTGTGCTCCTTGTAGAGTGTGCTGACACTCAACCCAGTACGGCCCTGCCGTGGTGTTCATAAGTCATTTTTATACAGGCCTGTAGCCAACGTTTGAAGAGCCAAGGTGGCGCAGTGGTTAAATGCAGCACTGCAGGCTACTGCTAGATCAGCAGGTCAGCGGTTCAAATCTCACCGGCTCAGGGTTGACTCAGCCTTCCATCCTTCCGAGGTGGGTAAAATGAGGACCCAGATTGTTGAGGGCAATATGCTGACTCTCTGTAAACCGCTTAGAGAGGCATGAAAGGCCTATGAAGCGGTATATAAGTCTACTGCTATTGCTATTGCTATTATGGTGGAGGAAGAGGTCCTGCGGCCTAGTGACCCAGGCTGAAATGACACAAAAAAGGACTCAGAGCGTCTGAATTCCTTGGTCCTTTTGACCTATATGTGAACCTCTCTTCAGCTTGTGCCAAGAAAGTCCTTTAGGGTGTTTAGGTCTAGGGCAAAAATTCGGGAGGATCACCTCCTGTACCCTGTGAAAGTGTGTTCACTTTTGGTACAAAAGAAGGGTCGAGTCAGAGAATAACTCGGTCATCATGCATTATACAGTTTCTCCCTGACCGAGAGAGCCGCAATCTCTGACACCCTCCTAGCAGATGTAATTGCTATTAAGAAGGCAGTTTTAAGAGTTAAGTGGCAAATGTCCAACCCCTCTTGAAGGAAGTCCAAAATATTGGGTATGGATGAAGATACATCCACAACACCATGGCCCTTGTACCAGGTGGAGAATGTGGCCCAGGTCGTGTTGTATATACATGTCATGGATAGCCTTCTGGACGCTTGAATGGTCTGGATGACCCTATCGGAAAGATGTTGTTTCCTCAGGAGCTCCCCCTCAAGTGCCAGATGGCCAACTGGAGCTACTGAGGGTCCAGGTGACTGATGGCCCCCTGGCTGAGGGAGATCTGCTCCTGAGGAATCCTCCATGGCCTCTGGAGGGAGAGATTGGCCAGATCTGCGCACCAGGACCTCTAGTGTGGAGCCACTAGTATAACTAGTATAACTTCCGCCTCCTCCATCAGGATCTTGGCGATTACTTGCAGAATAAGCGGCAGGAACGGGAATGCATATAGAAGGCCTGGGAGCCACTTGGCGAGTGGTAACATGACAAAAAATCTCGGCAGTTGCATGTTGACTTGAGTGGCAAACAGGTCGACTTGTGGTTGGCCAAACCTCTGCACTATCTGTCTGTCTGGGTGTAGATGCCACTTGGAGTTGTCGATCATCTGTCAACTCAGCCAGTCTCCTCTTATGTTGCTTGAGCCAGATATAAGATCCGCTCTGATTGATGCTAAGTGCCCTTCCACTCAGCGACTCAGGGTCTCCACCTCTGCCATGAGCCTCTTGGAGTGGGTGCCGTTCTGCCGGTTTATGTGGGCCTTTGTTGCAATGTTGTCTGTGAGTAACAGTACATGGTAGCCCACCACTTGTGTTGAAAAGCAACGTAGTGCAAGTCTGGTTCTCCTCCCTAGGCCGAGGCCTAGCTGGACCAGGACCACCCCTGTGCCTCTCTGAGCTGGGTCTCTCCTCAGCAGGGAAGAGACCCTGGAAGGACTCCAGCTCCTCTCTGATAGAGAAGCTAGGGGAATTTGGGTAACCCCAGGATGCCTCTGGGGAATCACCCCCAGATCTTTCATCTAGCAAAGAAGGGCACCTGCTGCCCTGGAAGGGATGGGAGTCTTACATTTCCCCATGCCAGGTGGGCAAGCCCGTCTCATGGCCCACAGGCACTGGAGACAATGCCCGGGGAGATGGCCTGGGAGATAACCTCCCTCATCTCGGCTGATAGAGCCGGGCCTTTGTCTTCTGCAGGTCTGGACCTGGAAGAAGGCAGGAGACGCTTACGCCTAACAGGGGCTGAGGAGTCCTCCTCAGGTAAAATGCACTGAAAAGGCTCCAATATCTCACTCATAGAAGAACTGGGGGAATCCGGGTATCCCAAGGAGGCAGCAGGAGATCCAATTTGGGGCTCCCTATCATACAGGAATGGAAATTGATCCTCCTGGTATGAGGAGACTTCCCCCTCCTCAGATCTGGATGGAGGTGAGTCTGGAGCATTGTCACTCTCATGAGGCAAGGCTTGCCCTTGGGCCTGTCAGAATCCTGTTTTCTGGGGCCCTTACCCCTGATGAACAATGGATGGATTTTCCCCCCAGTGCCCTTCTGCCCTTTCCCCCCTTGGTTTGGGGGATCTGGCCTACTGTGCTTTGAAGAGGGCCCTGCAGCTTCTCCCGTGTCCACAAACCTTCATCTGCCATAGTCAATGTAAGTGGTTGAATTGTTGGCTTGTGAGGCAAAGCTGCAGTAGTGAAAGACAACTGACGCTGGCCGGCTGGCTTTGTAGCATCTGCAGATCTGCTTGAGAGCTGGAGGCTGGCTAGTCGGCCAGGACACTCCAATGCCACCTTCCTGCTACAGGAAGAGTCCTCTGGAGGGGGAGGGAGGCCCTGCCGGAGCTCCGGGCAAAACCAAGCACTCCCCTGTGGCAATCTGCGTTAAGGTTGTAAAGCGTGATTTCCAGGAGTCTGCTTCTGCCGGAATCGAAAGGAAGGGCGATTTGGCCTCGCAGGGCTCTCTGGAGGCTCATGATGCTGTCACACAGTCAGAAACGCACAGAACCTTACTGTCGTTTCTGCACCCGCCAGCAGCCGCCGGACAAGTGGTCTCTGATATCCCGACTGCTGCGTGCAACCAGCAGCAGGTCGAGTTGCTGACAGTCACCTCAGCAACCTCTTAAAGGAAATCAAACTTCAAGTAAGGTTCTAACCCTACTCTAACTGAATAACTACACTAAGAAAAATAAAAAATCCTAAATCTACTGTGAATTGCTTGGAGAATTCCAGTCTATCTGTCAAGGACTGAAGAGCTCCCCAAAATTAGTCCTAATGGGTGGACTGAGTTTTTAAACTGTCCTTAATGAGGCAAAGGAGGCATGGCTAAAAAAAAATCTACTCAGTCCTTGGGCAGATAGACTGTATTTAACCCATGCTTGACTCTCCAAGCAGCGCACAGGAGAATTTCCCAATTTGTCATTTAGACTTTTTTCTTTTCAGAAGGAGCCTATGTAACTTTTTCATGGTCAAATCAAAAACTATTATTGTTCTTAGGCGTTAAATGTATAATGTGTATTCTATTCTTCTTTCAACAGTTATTTGAGACAACAAATATACATAATGATAAAATAAAGGTAAAGGCAGTTCTAATCTCTGTTTCTTAGTCGAGGGAACCAGCATTTCCAAAGACATTTCCATGGCCATGTGGCCAACATGACTATATGCCAAGGTACATGGAATGCTGTTACCTTATCACCAAAGTCATATCTATTTATCTACTCACATTTGCATGCTTTTGATCTGCTAGATGGGCAAGAGCTGGGGTAAATAGCAGAAGCTCACCTTGTCATGGCACCAGGTCTTGAACCTGTGCTGTAAATTTTCCAACTGAAAGCTCAGTGGCTTTAACTGTTGAACCATTGTACTGCTGATAAAGGGGTATGCAAAATTCTAATAATATTTATTGATATTATGTTACCTGTGTTAAAAGAACAAACTGAGCAAACTGCCATGGAAGCATGAATAGAACATTAGAAACAGATAGTGCAATCAAGCTTCTTCTATTAACATTCTGCGTCCTTGAGGAAAAGAATAAGAGATTCATTAACAATAATGGCTCTATTAATGTACCCAAATAACAATAGTTTTTTTTCCCAACAGACTTGAACTCTGGTTAAGCTTCAAAACATTGTATAGAAAAATTCTTAAAATAGATATCTAATACCATAAAATTAAACAAAAAAAGGACCTTTCACTCACACCTTTTATTTATGTGTAATATAATTAATAATTACATAATAATAATTGGATAAAAATCCCAAATCCAGTCTAAGCAACTGGCTGACTTTGCAAAAAACATAATCATTATAAAAACTTTGGGTCAACACAGATTTGTTTTAAAATCCCATAACTTTCTTTTAATGTTAGTCTGATCTTCATTTCCCCACTTCCTCTGATAGGAAATCTTTTATTATTTTTCCTTTTTATCCGAAGTAAAAGTAAGTTTGACACAAATTCTTACTACATTTAGATGTACACAGGATCATCCTAATCATTCCTCATGAAGGAGAAATGATAACAGGAAAAAGAAAAAAACAGACAGAAAAGTTGGTATTTAGTCACATGTAAACTTTCATTTTTTTTCCAGTAGAAGGAATAGGTTCTCTATGGACAAATTACAAATTAGGTTTCTAGCCTTTCCCAATCTGGTGGTGCCCCAACATTTTGAATTATCTCTCTTGTCCTATCATCTTTGTTTGAGGATGAAGGAAGGACACTACATTGAAGAGACTAGAAAAGACAATACATAATAATGGCTGTAATAGGAAGGTGCAGCTAAATATGAATTCAGAGCACCTTCCTGCTTTTGTATACCATTACATGTATGTACCATAAATTAAAGCAAATTATTTACATAGCAGTAATACATCTTATAACTTATGACTGTATAAATCAGTATCATATCTGAAGATTTTGTTTCCATATTTAAGAATGGAAAAGAATGGAAATTACCTGAGAATGTATGTTAATAGTAACATCTGAACCACAAGAAAGGGATAAGAAAAGCTTTCACGGAGAGGAGGAGTCCACATCACACGAGTACTCTGAAAATAAAAATTCAGGTAATTTGTTTCATATTCTAATGCTCTTTTTTTCTTCATCAATCTTTGGAAAATATATTTATCGGGGTTTTGAATTGCAGTTATAGATTTTGTTTAAAAAAAAGATTCAAAAATAGTCCATAATGTAAGAAAATTTGTCCATAATGTAAGAAAAATTGTCCATATTATAAGAAAAATATATTGTAATTTTATTTTACAGGTGAATATTGCAGCTATTTTTCTTCTATTTTCCCGAACTAGTCCTTCTAGTCTAAATTGGGAACATAACTTCAAAAGAAAACTAAGATTAATTATAGCTAATAAGGGCCATGGCAATTAAAATTATACATATATGAATACATATACGTATACATACATATTCATACTTACATTATAAGTAGGTGGAGACGAAACAGTGTACAGGGAGGAGATTAAAAAACTATCCACATGGTGCTTAAAAAACAACCTGCACTTGAACATCAGCAAAACCAAGGAGATGATGTTGGACTTAGAGGAAGAGAGAGGAACCTGCCCCACTTTACATTAAGGGGGGCTGTGTAGAGAGTCTCTTCCTTTAAATTCCTGGGAGTATATCTCAGCAAAGACCTCACCTGGAAAAACAACATGATCCAGGTGGCCAGGAAGGCCCAACAGAGACTCAACTTCCTTAGCTTGTTTGTTTCAAATAACTGATATATGCAAATGTCCTCATGAATACTTCTGAAAAAAGAATTCATGTGAATTTACAACAATAATTAATTTTATTGTTTAAAATGGAAAAAAAAGAAAATCTGTAAGAGATTCAAGGATGAAGAGTCCTGAATATGGGGCAGACTATTGTTTTTTTTAAATATTAACAGTGAATCTTGAGGAAAGAATAAGAATAGAGCTGGAAGGGACCATGGAGGTTTTCTAATCCAGCCCCCTGCTCAAGCAGGAGATCCTATACCATTTTAGACAAGTGACTATTCTTTCTCTTCTTAAAAACTTTCAGTCACGAAGCACCTATAATGTCTAAATACAAGCTGTTCCACTAGTCAATTGTCCTCACTGTTAGAAGTTTCTCCTGAATTCCAGGTTGCTTCTCTCCTTGGTTAGTTTCCATCCATTGTTTCTTGTCCTGCCCTCCAATGCTTTGGAAATGTTCTTCTTTTGGCAGGTTCTTGAATACTGGAATACTACTACTATGTTCCCCCCTAGTCCTTCTTTTCTTTAGCTAGTCAAACCCGAATCCTCCAACCATTCTTCATATGTTTTAGCCTCCAGGCCTTTAATCATCCTAGTTGCTCTTCTTTGCACTTTCTCCAAAATCTGAACATCTTTTTTGTAATTTGGTGACCGAAACTGGATGCAGTATTCCGGATGTGGTCTAACCAAGGCTTTATAAAGTTGGGATTTCTTATTTTGCTCATTGATTTTCAGAGTGGCTAGAGTTGCCTCTAAACACTTTACTTTTTCTTCTAGTAATTCAAATAGTTTACATTTAATACATATATAGTTTGGGTCTTTTGTGGGCATAAGCTGAAACATATGGTACACTTTGCAAGTATGCACTAAATGTCTGTCTCTTTTTCTGTGTTTTTAAAAAGATAATTCCTCTTAGGTCATTAAGAATTTTAAAATTTCTAAAGAATTAATATGAATAAACTGTTTTTAAAAATATTTAGTTGAAAAAAGAGACTGAAAAATGGGGAAAAAATTATAAAAAGATTGAAAAAGAATCTAAAAAATGAAACAAAGAATTTTATTAAAATGTTGAAAAAAGAATTGAAAAATTGAAAAAGATTTAAACATTGAAAAAAGAATTGTAATTTAAAAATATATTTAAGAGTTGAAAAAAGATTAAAATTGAAACAAGGAATTTAAAAATTGAAAAAAGACTTTTTAAAAAAAATTGAAAAGGATTTTTTCTTAAGAAAAGGGAATTCAGAGATTTTAAAAATGTAAGAGTTTTTGGCCCTTTATGAAGTGTTATGCACTTTTTTTGTTAGAAGTCTCAGATTAGTTTCTAGGAGATGCTTTGGTCTTAACCCTGTACTAAACTTGAAAGTTAGGAACATGGCTGTTGGCTGAATCTGGCTTCCTATTGACTTTGCTTTTGAGAGGGTCCCAAAAGGTGATCAACACGACCTCTGGACTCTGCAGTTATCATAAATACATGCCAGTTGCCAAGCATCCAAATTTTGATCACATGACCATGGGGATGCCACAATGGTCATAAGTGTGAAAAACGATCATAAGTTACGTTTTTCAGTACCATTGTTATTTCAAATAGTCATTAAATGAATGGTTGTAAATCAGGTAAGTACCAATGCCCATTCTCCATGATTGGTGGAGACAGCAGTCACATAGGGTCATACCCAAGCTAGTCCCTAATTAAGGGAGGAATCCGGTCTCCGTGGAGGAGGAGTCCAGAGAATGGACTTGCTGTAAAACCCTCCTTCCAAAGGCCACTTCAGCTGAAGCAAACCGGTCTATCTTGTAATGACAGATAAAGGAAATGGGAGAAGTCCAAGTGGCCGCCCTACAAATTTCCTCCACTGACGCCTGAGTAGCCCAGGCAGCTGATGTGGCCGCACTACAAATTTCCTCCACTGACGCCTGAGTAGCCCAGGCAACTGACGTGGCCACACTACAAATTTCCTCCACTGACGCCTGAGTAGCCCAGGCAACTGACGTGGCCGCACTACGAGTGGAATGAGTGGTTATACCCTGTGGAGGAACGAGATCATTGGCTCTGTAAGCTTTAGAGATACAGGCTCTAAACCAGCAACCTATGGTGGAAGAGGAGACTTTAGAACCCAGGGAAGCTGGCTGAAAAGAAACTAGCAAGGCTTCAGAACGCCTGAACATACCTGAACTTTTGATATAGATACATAAATCCCTGTGAAGGTCTAGGAAATGCCACTTTTTTTCTAACCCATGAGAAGGATTGGGACAAAAATTAGGGAGAATCAGTTCCTGAACCTTATGAAAGGCTAACTTTGGGCATAAATGTTGGATCTACACGGAGAATGACCCTATCTGCATGAAATATACAAAGGTCGCTTCTAATCGACAGAGCTGCGATTTCAGAGATTCATCTTGCCGACGTCACTGTGATCAGGAAGCAGACCTTGAGCGTGAGATATTGAAGAGATACGGTCCGCAATGGCTCGAACGGAGCCCTGGTCAGAAAGTCTAAAACTTTGGTTGTCCCAGGTTAGGTATCTGTGAACAGTCGGAGGACGAATATTGATCGCTCCACAGAGAAACCGACGTATATGTGGAAGATGAGAGTTGGGCTCACCTGTCGGTAGAGTCAAGACTATAGAGAGGACTGCCACCTGACGCCTTAACGTGTTTAGCGAAAGACCTTTGGTGAGGCCCTGTTGGAGAAAGTCTAACACATTAGCCAGAGAGGCAGACAAGGGAAGAATGTCAGAAGAAGAACACCACTTGGTAAACGCTGTCCAGGTTGCATCGTATATTTGAGTTGTGGAGGGAGGGCATGAGGCTTGAATGGTTTGAATGACACTGTCCAACAGCCCATCCGCTCTCACCGCCTGCTGCTCAACCTCCACACGGTTAGTTGTAACCGATGTGGGTCTAGATGCTGGATCGAGCCTTGTGAGAGGGACAGTCTATGTAGCAGAATGCGCCATGGAGGTGTTACAGATAACATCATTAAGTCACCGAAGAATGGCTGGCGGGCCCAATGTGGTGTTAGAAGGAGAATTTCTGCCTTCTCGTCTAGCATTTTCCGTACCACCCTCTGTATTAGTGGCAGAGGAGGGAACGCATACAGAAGGCCCGGGGGCCATGGGCACCCCAAAGCGTCCACCTCCTCCACTCCCGCTCCGCATACCTGGTGAAGCACCGTGGGACAAGGGCGTTTTCCCTCGAGGCAAAGAGGTCGAGTACCTGTTTCCCGTATCTGCGGGATATCTCCTGGAAGAGCTGTGTTAGATGCTCCACTCGCCCTGGTCGACTTGAGTGCGACTTCGCGGTGAGGATTAAGACATGGGTGTTGCGCACCGTGTTTTAGAACTTCAGAAAGGGCTAGATGAATGGCCCGCAGTTCCAGCCAATTGATAGCATTGGCAAGATCGGCCTGTGACCACAGTCTCCGACTCATCCCTGACTGAAGGTGGCCCTCCCACCCCATCAGGCTGGTGTCGGTGATGATAGTTAGATGAACTAGCTCTCGAAAGAGAGTCCCTTGAGTCAATGCCGGGGAAAGCCACCACCCCAGGGACTTCCTCATGTGTGCGGGGGCGCAAACCTGTTGCAGAGAACAGCTGATGTCCTTCTTCTGGTATGGTATCAGGTACCACTGCAGGCAACTGCTGTGGAGGCGCGCCCATGGCATGATGAAGAAGCAGGACACCATTTTCCCCAAGAGACAAGACAACTGGAGAAGTTGGGCTTGGCAATGCTGCCGGATTGTCTTGGCCAGTTCCTGCAGGCTGTTCCGCCAATCTGTTGAGAGGAACACTTTGCCCTGCACAGTGTCTATTAGAGCTCCCAGATGAAGGATGCGGGTGTCTGGGCTTAGAGAGCTTTTTGCCAGATTTATGGAGAAGCCTAGCCTTTGGAGGAATGGTAGTTCAAATGTCCCTGTGACCCTGTCTGATGGAGGGGCACAGCAGGAGAATGTCATCTAGATATACTTGGATTCTGACTAATCTTGAGCGGAGATGGGCAGCCACCACTGCTAGCACTTTTGTGAATACCCTTGGGGCTGATGACAGCCAGAAGGGGAGGGCCCGGTATCGGTAATGATTTCCCTTGTACTCGAATCGAAGGAACTGCCTGTGTTCGCGGAGAATGGGAATATGAAGATATGCCTCCATGAGGTCCACCAAGGAGAGGAAGTCACCCTTGCAGACGCTCTCCAGGATGGACTGCAGGGAGTGCATCTTAAACCATCAATAAAGGACATATCGATTCAAGATTTTCAGATCCAGAATTGGTCTCTATCCCCCTGAGGCCTTTGGAACCACAAACAGCCGGGAGTAAAATCCCATACGTTCCTGGCCCTTAGGAACAGCTTGGATGGCCCTGATCTGAAGAAGATGGCAAATGGCCTGTTAAACCAACTGTCTCTTGAGACTGTCCCGAGACACTGGGCAAGGGACAAAATGCCTTGGGGGAATGGAGAAAAAGTCCAGGGTCACACCCCATCTGATGGTCTGCACGACCCAAGCATCTGTTGTTATGTCCTCCCATCAGTCCGCAAACAACGTCAGTCGGCTCCCTATAGGAAGATCCTCCAGACAGTTACTTCTCATGTCTGTAGGATCGATTGAAGCCCCCTCTAAAGGATTCCCTAGGAGGATATCGTTGGAAGGTCCTATTGGACCTATCCTGCTGTTGGTTGGACCCCTGCCTAGAGAGTGAATGACACTGCAGACAGGAGTTGGAGAAACCCCCATCCTTCCCTCGAAGGGCTGGCGTCTATAGAGGGTAGAGGGATTTCTATTGTCTGCCTTGCGGAAAGTTGATTGGAGGACCTTACGCTTGTCCTTTGACTCCACTAATAAAGGGTTCCAAAGGGGCCCCAAACAGATTAACCCCCCAAAAGGGAGATGAAGTCAGATGCCACTTGTGTCTGGCATCGGCTTGCCAATTTTTTAGCCACAGTAATCGTCTAGAAGTGACCGGAGAAGCAATGGCTTTTGAGGCAAAGTGAGCTGCGTTAGGCGCAGCATCTGCAGAAAACTCTCTACCACCTCCTTCTCAATGGTAGGTTCTAGGAAAAGAAGATCCTCAGAATCCCCAGTGTCAGAGGCTGCAGGCTTAGGATCAGGGGTAGGCTTAAAACCAGCAATCTTCTTTGCCTTAAACAGCAAGGACCAGAAAAGAGCCGGTTTGAACAATCCCACAAAAGCTGGTTGGTCAGGAGCCAGATCCTCGTCCTCAGAGAGGTTAGAATCTTGGGGGGGGGGGTGCTCATCCTCATCCCCTGCTGTGGCAGACCTCGAAGTCGAAGAATCAGCAGTATCCTTACTAGAAGAGTGTTTCTTTTTATTCTTGGATTTAGACCCTTCCGATTTAGATTTAGAGCTGTGGCCAGAAAATCTCTTCCGTTTGAGACCCGCAGCTATCCCCTTTTCAATGCTGAAGAGATAATGGCAGCTACATCAGTGGCAATAGTAGATGTGGTAGCAGAAGTTGGTTCAAACCCCAAAAGTCCTGGGGAAGAAGAAGCCTGATCTGCCACCTGAGAAGGGCCTGCATCCTCTAATGAATCATCCTCACTTTGAGGAGAATCAAAAACCCCTGTACCATCCCCTATCTGAGAAGGAGAACTAGGTTCAGAAAGAGAATCCTCTGAACCAGAAGAAAGACCCACAGGAGGAGTGTTACCAGGAGAGACAGGGATCACCTGGAAAGGGTGAGGGCTCTCACTGCCATCTTGTGTGCGCTTGCTGGGAGCTGTTGTGCAATGAGGACTTGAGCTGCCCCTTTCCCCCTTTTTTTGCTATCCTAGGAGCCTTTGCAGGGAGCTCCTCAGCTGCCTCAGCTGCAACACTTTTTCTAGAACTCTGAGTTGATAAAGAGCCAGCAGTAGGGCTCTCTGGTGGAGAGGGCTTGGGAGAGATTACTGCCTCATCTCCTGTGCTGGAAGCCATCAATAGAAGTCAAGCAGAAACAGCCACCCTCAAGGTAAATGCTGCAAAAGAGCCCTGTTACCGACCATTGGCTTCAAAATGGCGCTCACTGCTCTTCGCGCCAAAATCAACTGTCACACACTCTCCGCTGGCTTGAAATGGCGCCTGCTGCAATCTCTGAGGAAAACAGCAATCTTCCTGAGAGCTTTGCAACCCCAGCGCTGTGTTCCTGACAACAACCGCAAGGTTACCACCCTTGGGCTTTTCACCGGGGCAACTTCCAGCAATCCGATTGAAAGATAAGCGTCAGAGCCACTTCACTGCTTAATGCAAGCCTTCGACGATCGCTGACAGGAAAAAAAGCCTCCGTCGCTTTAAAAAGGCTGTCCCAGCCGCGTGGCTAGCTCCATGGCGAGGGACAAAGCCCCTTGCTTAATGTAAGCACTCCTTCTGCCTGCAAGATCTTAAGAATGGCAGGGGTTGAAATATGAAAGTTTTAGAAATAGCCAATTAGTAAGAAAGAACAATATAATCAGAGAAATACAACTACACGTCCAGCCCAGAACTGCCTGAGTCTAAAAAGCTGGGGAAGAGCAGCAAGGAGGAAGGCTTTATAATCTGTAGACTCAGCCCTACTGGTTACTGGACAGAGTGAATCCTATGTGACTGCTGTCTCCACCAATCTTGGAGAATGTAAAGTTTGTTTGATCAAAGTTAAAACAAAGTATAGTGATACCTCAGTACTCAACTGTTTTGAAATTCATTGAATTTGGTACTTAATGAATTTTGACAAGAAAAATTTCTCTCAGTACTTGTTTGTTTGATACTTGATACACAAATTAGAACTTGTCAGTGTCAGATTTTCCCCCCTCATCAATATGGGTAAAGTGGGCTAAATGCAAAATAGACTAATCAGTTCTCAGAATGATATTGAGATAGTTTGGTCATACAAGCAATGAATGAAACTCAAATTGCAAAACAAATACAGGTAACACTTGACTCTTCACTTAGCCATCATTCAAAATTATAACCTATCTGAAAAAAGGGACTTATGACCTGGATCCATAGTTATGATGGTCGCAACCCAACCCTATGGTCAATTGGCAACATAGCAGCATACAGCATCATTTGGAGCATCCTGCAAATGAGGTCCTATGATCTCATTTTATGATAGTTTTGTCAAAAACCCATAGTTATTTCCAGTTTTCATCAAAATTACACCCAGAGCAAACTTATTTCCAAATAAATATGAATAGAATTAGTTTTACAGTTAAGAAGCATAGCAAGCAGAGCTCTGCGGGGCTTCATATTTCATTTGTCTTTCTGGAAATGCAGGAACATAGTTTTGTGATTTAAAGCATACTGTTCAAGCAAGCAAAATGTGCATCTGATTTAAAGAGTTACAGACAAATGCTACATTGGTGTTCTGCATATTCCAAACCATCTTTCTGAAATGGATCCAAATTCATTTGATTTAAGAAGAAAATATGAACATCTTAATTTATTTCCAACAGTAAATCCTTTAAAAATTAGTTTAAGTATAAAGTACTTAAATCTGAAATGTTAATTCAAATGTTAAAATAACTATTAATTTGCAGACGTACCTCCCCGTGGTTGAAAAAGTAGCATGCCACTGTAAGTAGCCCTCCAAATCTGTTCCCACTGTGAAGGGAGAGAAAGGAGGGGAGAGTAATAAAATTTTCTTTTTCAGACAAGCTTAAGTGACAAAATAATAATAATTTCATTTTATAAATAATCTGCTTCAAAATTTTAGATAAGTAAAAAAGCTAAGTGATTTCATGATCCTCCCTCCCAACAGTGCTTGGAGGCTGTTAAGGTCTGGATGGTGAGCAACCGGCTAAAACTGATCTTAAGCAGAACAGAATAGCTCTGAGTTTGTGACTTCTTGATCCATGGAGAATTGCCACCTTTGGTTTTGGATGAAGTGGCATTACCCCAAACAGATCCAGTGCATAATCTGGGGATTCTCCTGGACTCAAAACTTCTGCTTAAGGAGCAGGTTATGGCCAGGACAGGACAGCCTCTGTGTAACTATGGGTTGTATGCCAATTATGCCTTTTCTTGGACCAACAATCCCTGCTTCACATCCTAGTCATCTCCTGGCTTGACTATTGCAACACACTCTCTACGTGAGGCTGACCTTGAAAAACATCCGGAAGCTCCCATTGGTTCAAAATGCAGCAGTCAAATGGTTTTAGGCACCTCTCCTGCAGGAGCTGCATTAACTGCTGATTTGCTTCTAGTGCAATTCAAGGTGCTGGTTGTAACCTTTCAAGTCCTTTATAGCTTGGGATCAGGTTATTTGTTCCCAGTTACAGTCACCTCAGGCACTAGACAAGTAGGCGCGGATTGTTGAGATTCCTATTTCCTAAGGAGATATATCTGACAGCACCCAGAAGAAAGGCCTTTTTTGTCATAGCTCCCTTCCTTTGGAACATCATTCCTGGAGAGATTAGACTGGTCTTCATTTTGAGACAGTGTCACAAGGCCCTGAAGACTGGTTCTGCCAACAAGCCTGAAGAATCCACAGTGGAATGGGGCACATCCAGTGGCTCATTTAATTGCCTGTTGTTACCAGTGGGTAGGGGGTTATTGTTTTTATCCTTTATATTGGGTGTTTATTGTTTGTAAGCTGCCCAGAGTCACTGACAGTTAATGGGTGGCCAAATAAATCCAACGAACAAATAAACAAGTATTCATAATATACAACTGATCATATTATGAAGTTAAAAAAAGATGTTTTAGGAAAAACAGGTGCAGCTTTCAGTACCTTCTTTAAGAAGATGCATTTTTTCCTGGATTAAAAAGTAAGTCTTGTGCTCCCAGGGAAAGACATGCTTGAGTTATAGAGGTACTCGATAGATTTGATTCACTGTTACTTCCACCTAATTCAAACATGTATTTTCCTGGCTATCATGTGAACCCATGAAAAGTATCCATTTATTACAGGTAGAAGAAATATTGAAACAACTGAAAATTCTATAGCTTGTAAATTACAGGTACACAGGGTCCTCCATTCACAACAATTAAGAACAAAATTTCTAGTGTAATCAGACCTGAATTTATGGCAGCTGTTAGGCAAATCACGCAGTAGCATTTGCATTTCTCCATGGCCACTCACAAACCCTGCCAGGTAGTTGCCACCCCAAGCACCACTGTATTTGCACTTTATCTTCTTAGTCACCTGCACATCCCTCTTTACATGTCTGAAAGCCTGTTTTCAAATCATTTGGGACATATAAATTCCTGCTGGCTTCACCATTGATTTTGGTTGTTGGAAGCCAGCAGAAAGTTGCAACAAGGTCCTTGCTTATATTTACAATGTAAATGGAGACAGCAGGTATTGTTGTTGCTAAGTGAGGTGGTCACACAACATTATGGTTTATAACTGCATCACTTGGTGATAGATAATCTAGTCCCAATTAAAATCATTAAATAAGGTCTAGCTGTACTTTTACATGTGAATAGAACAGAAATATTCTGCAAAGTAGCTTATAAAACTCGAATGACTTTTACAAATCTGGATCACTAATTTATAAAGTAGAACTAAGAGAAATGAAGGGAAGTTTCAATCACTGTATTGCATGTATTAATTTTTTAATTATCCACAACAATATTTTCTGTGGAATACATTTATTTCTGCATATTGCATTAAATAAACTTATTTTTAATGCATGATTTAAATAATTCAATCTTTATTTAAAGAAAGGTTTTTTTCTTACACATATAATGGTGAGGCCTGAGTCACATGCTGAATCTAAATGCAGGAAGGTTCATGATCGTCAAAAAGAAAAACATTTTACACAGTATAGAATTAGCTACAAGCAACAGTCACTATATGAGAGAGAATACTAAAAAATGGACTTATTTAGCAAGACTTTCTTATATTATTAAACTAAACTGAGGATAAAAACTAGCACTCTTTATTTCTCATTATTGCATGCACTCAGACAATGTGTTTTGATATCATTCTGCATTTTGAAGTAGTAGTACATGCTGCCTCATCCTACAATAGCATCTAAAAGCTGCAAGCTGCAAGAGATCTGATATGATAACTCTGAGAGAATAGAAGTAAATGGTGATACAATGGTGATACAAGATCTTTCTTTCTTTCTCTCTTTCTTTCCTTCCTTCCTTCCTTTTTTTCTTTCTTTCATCTCTATCTATCTATCTATCTCTCTATCTATCATCTATCTCTGTCAATTTTTTATATTATCCATCACAGTTGCATGACTCTGGGCAGTTTACAAATAAAATTATAAAATCATAGGGAAAAAATTAACAAAATGAAAATGGTTTAAAAGAAAAAAAATGCACAGTTAAAAGGCAGTGGGAATGCCTTAAATCCATCAATCAACCCAAGAGTTAGATGACATTACGAAAAACAGTATACAATGGGCATTTAGAATCAACAAATTATTTTTAAAGAAAAGGATAGATATTTGAATTTTCTTTCTATAGTATTACATTTTAGTGCAACCATTGAATAAAAGTCTTTATTCTGGCCACATATTAGAATCATGACCTACAATTCAGAAGCAAAATAATGAATTTATGAATCTAAAAACATAAACACTTTTCCTTGTTAACGCTTATCTTTGATAAAACATGTCCTCTCAGAAATTTTATCTTGACTACCTCTATGACTGTAGACATACCGTATTTTTCAGAGTATAAAACGCAGCCACCCCCCCACCCCACCCCCAAAAAAGAGGCTTCTTATACTCATGATTGTAGCTTTTTGGAAGCTTTTTTCAACCCTAATGAGATGCTAACAAGTGAAGCAATTGCTTCACTCCTTAGCACCTCATTAAGGCTGGAAAAAAACTTCCAATATTTTTAGTGCAGCATACTGTTGGAAAAATTTCCCGGTTCATTCCAGCTGGGTGAAACCCAGGACAAAATATTTGAAGACTGCCTTAAGAGGTACTTCTTTTGTCCTTTTTGTTTCTATTTTTGGAAGATAGCAATAGCAATAGCAATAGCAGATTTTTATATACCGCTTCATAGGGCTTTCAGCCCTCTCTAAGCGGTTTACAGAGTCAGCATATTGCCCCCAACAACAATCCGGGTCCTCATTTTACCCACCTCGGAAGGATGGAAGGCTGAGTCAACCCTGAGCCGGTGAGATTTGAACCGCTGAACTGCTGATCTAGCAGTCAGCTGAAGTGGCCTGCAGTACTGCACTCTACCCACTGCGCCACCTCGGCTCCCCTCTCAATTCTCTCAAGGGCAAGGCAGAGAGTTCCTGTGACTATGTGATTTCTATTCTTTTGGG
This sequence comes from Thamnophis sirtalis, assembly GCF_051295495.1. Taxonomy (NCBI): domain Eukaryota; kingdom Metazoa; phylum Chordata; class Lepidosauria; order Squamata; family Natricidae; genus Thamnophis; species Thamnophis sirtalis. The sequence goes on from NW_028261384.1 coordinate 66,716,979, forward strand.
GATTTAAGGGCAAGGCAGGGATTTTTCCTATGGGCTATCTGAGATTTCTCAATGGTTTCCTTCAGGCAAACGCTGGGCTGGTTTGTTGATTCAGCTTTGTTACATTTTTACTGGGTGTTAAATGCTTTTGGCTGAATGCCCAGACATCTAGTTAAGCTTATTAAGTTTCCCGGCTGCCTAGGGAAAGAAAAAAAACTAGCAAAAAGTGTTATTTTATTATACTATTTTGTTGCTTGCTTTTCTGATGTTATGGAAACAAAAATGAATGCCTAGTAGGCAGAATTTTTTTCCCTACTTTAAGGTGCATCTTATACTGTGTTGCGTTTTATAGTCCAAAAAATATGTTATATAATCTCTATCATAACATAAACATCGAACTACCAGTTATTTTCCGTGTTTCCCCGACCCCTGAAATAAGCGCTTGGCCTTATTTTTGGGGAGGTCTTACTATTTTTGAGGTGCAGGAGGCAGCGAGCGTGGTCACCTCATGACTGCTGCTGTGTTGCAATATTTTCAGGGAGGGCTCATTTTCAGAGGAGAGCTTATTTTAGCGCATGCACTCAAAAGTCCGATTGGGCTTATTATCCGTGGAGGTCTTATTTTCAGAGAAACAGGGTAGCACATTTCAAAATACATTTCAAAACAAAAGTAAAAGCCAGAAATCAGCAAAACAGTGGCAAAATCAGTCATATGACTTTGGAACATTGCAAATGACCATAAAACTGAGATGATTGCCAGGCATCCATAATGAGATGAGCAAAGGGGAGGGGCAACCATCATAACTTCAAAAAGGATCCTAAGTAATTTTTTTAAAGTTTTTTATTTTTATTTTTCAAAACAGGCACAACACAAAAAAATCCTTTTTCTTTACATACTGTAGAAGTAAGTAAGTAAGATCTTTATTACGGTCAAAGACCAGCAATATACATTTGTCTTTACACTATATTAAAAATACTAACATTAAAATATAATTAAAAGTATTTACATTAAAAGTGGATAATAACATTATGGTCCAAAGTTTGTTAAAGGTATGTCCAGATAATTGGTACAAGATGGTACTATACTGTAGCCAATTTTTTTCTTATGGACATTGCAGCAGCACAGAACTTTGCCACTGCATATGTGGTAACCGGGTTAGTTTCCTGGAGGAGAAAGCCTGGATAAAAATTGTCTGCCCTCCCTGGTAATCTCTCTAATAAGGGGAGAATATATGCAGACCTACAAGCTCTGTATAGCTCGCAGTGTAATAGTACATGTGAATTATCTTCCACTTCTCCTTTACCACATGTACAAACGCATTCGGTTATAGGTGTTCTCTTACACCTGCCCTGGAGGAGTGCTGAAGGAAGAATGTTAAATCTGGCTCTGAAGAAAGCTATTCTTTGTTTTGGAGAGATCAGGTCATTTAGATATTTTGCCGATTCCCACACACTCTGTTTGATTCTGTCCCTACTGTGGAAAGGCAACCTATTTAGTTCTTCTTGGAACTCCATGTCCCTCATTTTATTGATTACTTCTTGCTTTGCTTGCTCAAAGCCTAGGGACATTAAGAATAATGGTGAAAGCCCATAAGAGCCTAGCTTGTGATCAATTGCTTATTTCCAGGGGGAAGGGAAATTGTCAGTCAACACTAGTGGGGACAGACCCTCTGGAAAGAAATGCATTTTAAGCCAATAAATGACCATCATCTTCCAGGCTCCTACTTGAATTTGAGGCATGCCTGTCTCAATTCTTAACTGGGCATTTGGAGTTCCATTGGGAGCAGCTAAGATGGCTCGCAGGAATGTTTGAATGGTTTCTAACAAGTCTCTCTTTGTAAGCAATAGCAGTAGACTTATATACCGCTTCATAGGGCTTTCAGCCCTCTCTAAGCGGTTTACAGAGAGTCAGCATATTGCCCCCAACAATCTGGGTCCTCATTTTACCCACCTCGGAAGGATGGAAGGCTGAGTCAACCCTGAGCTGGTGAGATTTGAACCGCTGAACTGCTGATCTAGCAGTAGCCTGCAGTGCTGCATTTAACCACTGCGCCACCTCGGCTCTTAAGGTTATAAGGGAGAGTGGGTCAACTTTTGGAGCTCATCAGTAAACTTGATTTATACAAAGGGAAGTTGTCTGGTTGTTACCATGGATTGAGGTGTCATTGCACACTGAATTGGTCTTCTTTAAAAATAGGGAGGACCCGTCTAGGTCATGTGTAGACTCTTGAGAAACTTGTTCAGGGTAAGAGGTTTTAGCACCAGCTAGCAGAGCTTGCCATTCCGAAGCCTCTTCTCTGGTTGTAGGGCAAGGCGTTATTAGGTCATCTTTCATTCTTTGCAATGGTGGCTCTTTTGTGAGTCGACTCTCAGTATCTTGGTTTGGAGCTGGCGGTGATGAAGTTATCATGGAATTTTCACACAGGGATGAAAACATCTCCATCTCTTCTGGGGTCTCTAATACCCCCTTTGGGTCTTGGCTTCTATTTTCTATGATCTTGAATTCATGCAATCTCTTGTCCTCTGGAAGTGAGAGGCACAATTATTGGGGAATCCAGGTCTATAAGTGGCTCTGCTATGTCCATTGTGACCAATAAGGATTTCTTTAAATTTTCTAGCTTGAATAATATATTGTCTTGTTCTTTCCTTGGGAGAGCACCAAAAGCGTTAATGAGGCCAACTTCTGTGCTGTTAAGTATCTCTTCTCCGTGCAAGATTGGTTGACTCTCACTATCATTCTCTTTCTTTTCCAAGGTTGAAAATGAGGTGGTGTCATTCGCCTTGGAGGCTCGCATGTTAGTTATTAACGGGATAACCCTTTCCTCACCAAAGACTCTGATGGGAAAAATTTGGAAGGAGGCTAAAAATGCCTTCATCTTGAATAACATCTGTGGTATGGTGGGCTGTTTGAAAGACAGAAGGATCCGCTTCCAATTTGGGGCCTCAGGTAACCACTCCACAGCATGGAGATCAATCATGCCCCTGTGACAGTGAAGAAGCTGGCTTAGGGAATTTAATATTGCACTTCTGGAATTCCAACGTCCATAATTAAGTCTGTTCAAATGGATTCTAAAAGCTATCCTTTGTGTTTGTAGCGAGCAATGTGATTGTTGCCATAATAAAGACTTTTATTCAATGGTTGTACTTACTTACATACTGTAGAAAGTGTATCAGTTGGTTACAAAAAAAGATTCGTGCGTTTCTTTCACAGTCACCTATGATTCATATTAATTCTAGTATTTTAAATCAAATATATTTGTACATATTACCATCATCCTACCCCCATTCTCATTTGACTATAACTGTTCAAACGTCCTTCATCATAAAACATACCAAAACTCAAGACATAACCACGTACTGGCATCTCATTTGCTATTTCTAGTATCCCAATAACACTATTCCTTATGGCCTATTCTAGCTAAACATCAATAATATTTAGTAACAAATATTCACTGTTTACAATTTACATCCAATTTCCCCATGTTGTACCCATACCTTGATATACATTGTTATTTTTTATTTATTTATTTATTTATTTATTTATTTGTTATTTATAGGCCGCCCTTTTCCCTGAGGGGACTCAGGGCGGCTTACAGTTCATGGGAAGGGGGGTGCAAGATAAAACATAAGACAGTGCGTAAATAAAAAATAAAACAATAAAACACAACTTTCATTCAGCATTCGGGTGGGGCGGATTAGAATCTTATCCCCAGGCCTGACGGGATAGCCAGTTCTTAAGGGCTGTGCGGAAGGTCTGGACGGTGGTGAGGGTGCGAATCTCCACGGGGAGATCGTTCCAAAGGGTCGGAGCTGCTACTGAGAAGGCTCTCCTCCGCATAGTCGCCAGTCGGCACTGACTGGCGGATGGAACTCAGAGGAGGCCTAATCTGTGCGATCTAATCGGTCGAAGGGAGGTAATCGGCAGGAGGCGGTCTCTCAAGTTATCTCTCCTTTATTTGACTATATCCATTATCATAATTTAGTTCTTTTTTATTAATCTTTATATGTAACAAAATCATTTCTCATCTTCCTTTCATAGGTACTATTCAATATTCATATCCAATTATTACTTGTTATACCAATACATATGTATACATTATTATCATTTTCAATTGTTTATTTAACCATATCTATTGTCACTAAATTTCACTAAGTCCAACTAGTTTTAGATTAAACACTTTCATCTATCAGCCTGTATTTTTTCAGTAGCGAAACAGTCTCATGTCTTCTGCCGTTTGTGGCATCAGTCCTCCTTAATCAAGTTTGTATGGACTCTTCTTTGCAACTCATTGTTTATTGATTCTCTCATGTAATTTCGATGCCATTCTTCTTTTTCCTTAATCAGCTTGTCTTTAATTGCCAGTGTTGTTATCAATGGTGTTACTAATAAAATTTCTCCCTTTAAGTCCATAAGTTCTTTTATTTTTTCTTCTTCGGTATCTTGCCATCTAGGGTAAGGTTCCCATCCATCTAGTTCCCTTTTCCATATTCCACTTTTTCCATTTCCAGACAGAAACCATTCACCATGGATGTCAGCAGATTTGATTTCTTTGTAGTAATTTTTCTCTTTGTTGCTTGGGACTCTACCCTCTATTTTTCTCATTTGATAAGCATCTCCATCCTTTTCATCATATTTTTCTGTTAGGTACTCTAATTTTTCAAACATTTTCTCAAATGTATTTGATAGTTTCTGTATTGCAAACATTATCTTTTGCAAGCTGACAGTTTCTCTCTGTTGTTGAAAATAACCCATTGTTTCCAGCTGTTAAAACACTGCTGGTCTGACTTGGAAGATTTTTACAAAGTTACACCTAGGTTCACCATGAGATCTCTGGTTAAGGATATACGTCAAAGGAACATTTGTATAAACAAATGGTGCTTTACTTCTTATCACTTTCTATAAACAAACTGTGAGTTTTTAAAGTTCCAGACCAGGATAATCAGTAGTGAAAGTAAAAGTATTTTGTTTTGAATACACACGTTTCCAGTCTTCCAGTTGCAGTGTTATCTCCCCCTTTGTTGTTACAATTGTTGCAATTCTCTTTGTTCTTTTTGTATCTTTTAATATTCCAAGTTTAAAAAAGTCAAATTTTTACATGAAAGAGAAGAAAGAGTAAAAAACACATGTAGTGATGAATAAGGAGAAATTTAGTCCGTAGGTTGTGAAAATAATAGTAAAAATTATAGAAGAAGAAAACTTGATTCATTCATTTCAAATGGTTTGCATAAATTCCATCCATGAAAATAACGTTTAAAAATTAAGATACACTGACCAAAACCTTCCAAAGCTTAATTCCGCCGCTTATTTCTTTTATTCTTAGATTTAAATTAGCTTTAAGTTTTTTATAGGCAGTCTCTTTTAAAACAGATAAAAATTCCTCACCAGCTTTAAACACTTTCTCTTACGTTTCCTTCCATTTTGGAGCTGTCCCTACTTCGTCAGCCTAGGGGCTGAGCTTTTAATGCCAGCTAAAAGACCTTCTCCTTGATCAATCAGGGACTTTGCGATGTCCCTGTGATCAGCAGAACGTAGTCTTACTGTTCACTGTCTCTACGGGACGGTTTACGTCCGATTGTACCACCCAGCAATAAAAGTATTGGCAGCGATCTCGGAGCATCGAGATTGGGTGACCATTTCGTAGTGACATAGGCTCCTCCTAAGGAGCCTAAGTAATTTTTTGAGAGGGGATCCATAACTTCAAATCGTCACTAGGTGACCTGTTGCATATTGAGGATTACCTATATATCACATTACAATTTAATCTATATTAAAACATTTTATTGTACTCGGACCCGGATTGTTGTTGGGGGCAATATGCTGACTCTGTAAACTGCTTAGAGAGGGCTGAAAGCCCTATGAAGCGGTATATAAGTCTAACTGCTATTGCTATTGCTTTTAAGCTTTAAACTTTATATTTCAGGTCAAAACAGATTGTTCAATTAGAATAGAATAGGATGACAGAATTGGAAGGGGCCTTGAAGGTGTTCTAGTCCAACCCCCTGATCAGGTAGGAAACCCTATACCATTTCAGACAAATGGTTATCCAATCTCTTCTTAAAAACTTCCAGTGTTGGAGCATTCACAACTTCTGGAGGCAAGTTGTTCCATTGATTAATTGTTCTGTCAGGAAATTTCTCCTTAGTTCTAGGTTGCTTCTCTCCTTGATTTGTTTCCATCCATTTCGTCTTGTACTGCCCTCAGGTGTATTGGAGAATAGCTTGACTGCCTTTGTTTTGTGACAACCACGGAGCTATTGAAACTCTGCTATCATGTCATTCCTAGTCCTTCTTTTCATTAAAGTAGACACACCCAATTCCAGCAAATTTCTTTTCTTTATGTTTTGTTTTCTTATATATCTTTGTTTTCTTTATATGTTTTAGCTTCCAGTCCCCCAATTATCTTTGTTGCTCGTCTCTGAACTATTTCTAGAGTCTGAACATCTTTTTTACACTGTGGTGAGCAAAACTGGATGCAGTATTCCAGTTTTGCCACAATGTAAAAAAGATGTTGAAAAGATCTTACTAATGCTTCATGTTATTCTAATCAATTAAGTGTTTCAACTTCAAAAATCACTTTGTATAGCATAACAATTAGAACAGCATCAGAATATTTCTCAACTAAGCTGGAACAACTTGCTTTAAATTTGAAACAATTATCTGAATTTCTTGTAATTTACGCTAAAAACATTTTGAACTACCTGTTATTGCCTTCTGAAGAATACTTTTGCATGCAGAAACATTTCTACATCAGAAGTGTTCCAGTATAGGGAGCTTTTATTTTCTCCTAACTGCTCCCCTGCTCTTTTGAATGCTAGAATGCTTACTTATTGTCTTGTACACATCAAAAGCAATATGATTGCATCTCATCACAGATTGTTCTCTTTAAATCTGTTTGTATCCAAATTCTCTGATCTTGGAGAGTGGATAGGAGGTGTGAGGAAAGCAATTTCTATAGGCAATCTCTGCTATGCCAGAGGCAATCTATGCTATACTTTTCTGCTGCTGGTGCAATCACATTGCTTTTGAATTCTTATAAAGTGCTTATTTTCTTGCAATCCCTCTCTCCAATCTCCCTATTCTGGAAAGTGGGAAAGAAAAAAGAAACCACAGTTTAGGCGCAGGACAATACATACTGATTATATTGATTACTAGCTGTACCTGGCCACGCATTGCTGTGGCCCAGTCTGGGCATAGTAGGGCGGCAGGTGGGTGCTGCCATTTGTCAGGACTCGGGGCTGCTGGGCCGGGCGAGGCTGGTTGGGGTAGACGGCGCAGGGGCTGTCGGCCTCGTGGAAGTTGTTGAGCATCTCCTCAGAGGAGCTGCTCTCGGGCTCTCCCAAGTCGGTGGCCTGGGAGAGTGAGATGTCCACGATCTCGGAAGAGGAGAAGACCTCAGTATGCCGCCTCACTGGGCACCCGGGGCCACCCCAGCCCCCTGACCTCAAGCAGACACTGCCACTGCTGCCCCGTCAGAGCCTCCTTGGTGAGGCTATAGCTGGCTCACTATGAGGGGGGGTGGAGAGTGCACACGGCCAGCTGGGCTGAGGAGAATTCCGCCTCTGCCTCCTCTAGAGCTCTGCTGGGCTGGCCGGGGTAGGCCAGCTTAAGGGTGGGGGGAGGCGGCCGAGGGATGGCATAGGTGGTGCCCTGCCGCAGACAGCAAAGGCCCGGCGGGAGGGGAGGGGAGAGAGGGGAGGGAGAGGCCGAAGGGCTTTGGCTCCCCTTGGCGGAAATGGCCGAAGCTCGTCAGAGGAGGGGCAGAAAGGGGAAAGGGTGCGGCCGCAGCCCAGCCACACATATAGAGGGACCGTCAGGATGAAGCTGGAGAGAGGCCAAACTGTTCTGAATATACTTTACTCACTAAATGAACGCTATTGTAAATGACACAGCTCAATTCCAATGCAATGTCACACGAAATAATTAAATCAAAATGAAAATAAATTGAAATCTATGAAAATTCAATATAACAATGCAATCGGAAACATTGAAATGGAATCATGAAATATTTAGTATGGCATGTGTTGCTTTTACGTCCACCAGATGGCGCTGATTTTCAAAAAAGCATGTTTTTACAAAAAAGCATGTTTTTACCTGTCACAGATGTGACATCTATATAATATACGTATATAAAAACATTTGTGTATTCGAATGCAACGTTGTGTCAAAATTTCAAAGCAATCGGTAAAGAACTTTCGGAGATTAGCGATTTTGAACAAACAACCTTTACGTTTTTATTTATACAGATAATGGCAATCAGATAATTGAAAGATGCTGAGAAGGTTGTCAATGGTTAAAAATAGAACAGAAAGTTATTTTTAACATGACAAAGAAGATCTTCTTGGTATAGAGCCACTCTAGGCAGTACTAAGCCACCTTTCAAAATCTCAACTGCCATATTCTGCCCCAGTTGCATGGTACAAAGCCACAGAATTTCAGGAAACCTCAGCAGTATGGTGCCATGCTACTGTATTCCAACCCCCATAGAGTGACATAAAATTACAGGGCCTTGGAAACCAGTTATCCCAGTCCAATCTCAGCGACGATAGGCAGAGGCAGCTAGAACAGCTGATCAGCGGTATTCCATGAGGCCAATCCAACTGCCAATCAGCTGCTAGACAGTGAAGGCTCCAGCATTCTCATTGTGACAGCCACCAACCCCCCTTCCACCTGCCGCAATATTCACTCTGTAAGATGCACAGACATTTCCACCCACTGGAGGGGGGGAGTGTGTCAGAGTATGAAAATATGGTTCTTATTAAACACTAAGCAGTAAAAATGCTCTCTGACATAAATAAAAACATGTATTTTTTACCTGATTAAAAAAGAACAGAAATTTGGGTTAAAATCTTAGAGTTTAATTATATTGATATTTAATGAAATAATTATGATCAAAACAGTAATAATTGAAACCTCTGTCAAATCAAATAATAAAAAATAAAAGGCCAGTGTGAAAATATTATGTCATGTTTAAAAGTATTAATTTCTTGCCACAGTTGTTAAGTGAATCACTGAAGTTGTTAAGTTAGTACTAATTGTTGAATTACATGTAGAAGTGTCTTTCTACTGTAGAAAGTATCTACCACTGAATGAAATCTTTTCCACATTTTCACTTGTATAGTACAGATATGCTCTAGGAAGTTGGCAACATTCTGCAGGAAAAAAAAGAAATATATGCCGCCTATATGTGATGAGAAAAAACAAGTCTTGCTACATCAGCAGAAGTGCACTCCGATTAGTGTACAGCCCCAACTCCACAACCACAATCTCCTATGTAACAGCCAACTTTAACAAGACAAAGTTGTGCCTTTATGGGTGGAAGGAGCAAAGATTGTGGGCATAGCCATGAAAGCAAATAACTGAAGACAGAAAAATACAGCTGAATGAAGATATTACAATAAGAGTGTCAAGGGCTAGAGTACAAATTCAACCGCCTAGTTTTCTTATTCATTTTTCTGAATGGCTCTAGATCCGTGATGGCGAACCTATGGCACACATGGCAGAGGTGGCATAAAGAGCCCTCTTTGTGAGCATGTGCACCATTGCCAGCTCCTCTTCTGGTTTCTGGCACCGGCCAGCTAGTCTTCGTGGGTGTTGGAGCACCGGAAAATGGCCTGAAAACATCCAAAAACCATGCCACTTTTCAGGCCTTTTCCAGGCTATTTTCTGGGCTGTTTTTGGCCCCCAAAACAGCCTGAAAACAGTCTGGAAAATGGCCTGAAAATGGCTAACAAAACAGACATGTGCGTGCTGGGCAGCTGGTCTTCAGGTTTCCGGTGTGTGTGCATGCATGCACATTCCGGTTTGGGCATTTGGTCCGAAAAGGTTCACCATCATTGCTCTAGATCAGTGTTTTTCAACCACTGTGCCGTGGCACACTAGTGTGCCGTGACATAGTGTAAGGTGTGCCGTGGGAAAAACACCCGCCTATTGTCAATATAGGCACAGAGTTAAAAAAATTTAACATTTTCTAATGGTGGTGTGCCTCGTGATTTTTTTCATGAAAAAAGTGTGCCTTTGCACAAAAAAGGTTGAAAAACACTGCTCTAGATCATATCTTTCATTAGACTGGAATTGGTATTATACATTTTCTTTTCACAATAATCATTGAAAGAAAAAAGACAAGCATCTACTCTTAAAATGTTAAAAACAAGCATTGCACCATAGTCTATCAGCTGGAAATTCCATGGATGAATCAATATATCTGTGAAAATATATTTCCTAGCCCCATAATTCTATAACATCAAACTGTCCCATACAAATTAAATCTAAGAATTGTATATACGTCCCATAAATTGTGGCATTCTGAAATAATGTAAAGTGTGGTGTACAAATTTTCACATTTAGTGCATATTTAACAAAATGCGGAATAATTACAATTATCCACTTAGCAAACAAACCTCTTTAATGTTATCTTACCTTAGATATGTGCCATATAGGAAGAAAACTGACACCATCAATCCATTTAGAAGAAATATCATAGCCACATAAAAAGAAGCAGGGTCTCCTAATCCTATCAAATAACAATTCACATTGAAATAAAATACTTCATGTTTTGATTTTTAAATTAAGTTCCACTGTGCAAAAATTCTGCATATATTAATATATTGTTATATAACTAAATTCTCTTTATGTTTAAGTTTGCATTATTTAACTTATCTATTTAATAGGTTTCAAAGGCAACTTCACAAAACAACTTAATAAAAATATGACTGAAGTGAAAAATTTGCATTGTTCCATGCACAAAACATGTACAGCTTCTTAGCTCCAGCAAATGTGGGTGCATTATGATCTGGTCACACCAAAACCTCTTGCTTTTTTTATATTTTGGCCAGATCAGAGGTGGATTCCTACTGGTTTGGACCAGTTGAGCCAAGTAGGTAATAACTCGGCCGGGCACACACCCCAAACTGGTTCTGTGGACGGCGCCATAGGCATCACCATCTTGTTTCTTGCTTCTGCGCATGCGCAGAAACATTTTTATAGTACTGCGCATGTGCACATAGCGTGCATTAAATGCCTGCAGCGCAGCCCTGAGCAAACCGACAGTAGCGGCAGCCAGAACCTATCCCTGGGCCTGATGAATTGTAGACTGGATTTGTTGGACAGAATACTATTTTTCCTTGTCTCTTTCTTTTCACCTCTATTATGTCCCATGAACCTAACCATCACTGATTATCCCAGTTCCTTTCTTATCGCTTCTTTTGCTTTTGTCATGTTTAAATTAAAATGCATCCCTTCAACCTACAGAAAGACCAAACAACCACTTTTGCTTATGGGATAAGTAAAGATTTAGTCAGGAAACTGCATTACGTTATTGATTTTGTTTGTGTGTATATTATTACTTAACCTTTTCTGATTATTGTTCTCTTTCTGTATAATCCTAGATTTATTTCATTTCAGGTTATGTCCCCAATTTTTTTTCTTTATTAACTTTTTGTGACTGACAATAATTTGGAAACCATCTCAAGTTCATTCTTAGGAGACTAGCACCATCTTGTGGTCTGCCAGGAACATTATAACTACTTTTGTAAGCTCCTCAAGTAAAATATGTATGTGCTTTATTAGAGGATGGGAGATCAGATGATACTTATTGGAAGACAGTGGTAACTACCAGAAAATGTGGTCAAGTTGTGAATATGCTTGACAGTGTTCGGGATAAGAGTTTTGATACCTCTAGCTGGACACCTTATAGGTTTCAGCAGAATGCTAAACCAGCTTTCATCTGTAAGGAGGAAGAACACGCTTGAGGATCTGAAATCCTTCATGAATTTAGACTGTACTATTTCTAGAAAGGAATAATTGCAATATCATCCTCCCAGAACTCCATTTCAAAATGTAACATAATTTTCAATAATAATAATGATAACTCAGCTTCTTAAAGATGGCCTAGATTATATTAAAATAACTGCAGTCCAGTGGAGGGTTCCTACCGGTTTGGATCGGTTCAACTGAACCGGTAGTGGTTTGGTGGCCTGGGTCGCTGGAACCGGCAGTGACTCAGGCCTGCCACGCCCCTGAACCAGTTCCCCGGTTGGCACAAATAGCACCATCTTATTTTTCAGTTCTGCGCATGTGCAGAACAATTTTATTTGCACTGCGCATGCAGTTTTGTAGAATTTCATCTCCTGGATGCTGCTGGATATAATCTACTAATGTCAGTTTAAAGGCAGCCTCTTTTGAGCTGAATTCATGCTGATTTAATGGATATATACATTATTCTTGACAACATGGAAATGGTTTGCTATTGCTGCTTTCTGATTTTTTTCTTAATTTTCTGATCTAGTCCTCAACTCTGAATTTTCTTGATTATCTCCCATAGAAGTACTCTACATTTTCTAATATAGCCATCCATAATTTGTATTTGCAATGAAAGATTATGTAGCACCAAGACATTGTAATAAACAAAAATAATGTTGAATGACTTGTATTTTGCTTCCATTTGATTTTATTTAAATTTAAAATACTAAACTTTTAAAAAATGAAAGGTCAAATAAAAAACAGCCTAGGTAGACCTCACAGGGCTGCCCATTGACATGAATATTAGTGTAATGCTGCTTGGACTCAAATCTATTTATACATGTTGTGTTTTTATAATTTTAGGTTTCTAAATTATTTATATACCTATATCTGCCAATTTCTTTATTTCCTTTTAACAAGCTAATATTAAGTATTATCCTTTCTGAAAATAAGATTTCTATATTAACACTTCTGCAATACGCACAAATTAGTCAAATGTTAATTGATTAACTAAATATTTAATTAGACCATGGATAACCATAAATTCTAATTCTTAATAATTTTTCAAAAAGGAATTTTTATATTATTTCACACTCCATTTTGTGCAATGTACACAATGAATAAATAAGGAACACTTGCCTTCACAGCTTTCAACAGGACTCAGACCTTCTCCTCTATTCACAGTCCAACACTTTTGTGTCTGAATGCCAAACAAATTCATTGCCCCTGTATATATGCGGTACCAGCTGGCTAACACAACCTGTGCAGAAAATAGGATTATAATTTCAAAAGAACATTGTTTACCTCAGCAGTTAAAATATTTTTTTCTATGGCTCTTCTTCAGTATCTGAATATTTTAAGATTCCTTTTCTTCCTTCCTGAAACTTCATTTTAATTTTTAGTGTATTTTTTATAAAATGGTAACTGACATTATACAAGCATCCTGTTAAAAACATAAAGACACATTTGCAAACTTTCAAGTTGTTTAACAATAAACTAGATAGCGCATTAAATATTCTGAAGACAATAAAGTAATTCTTCTGGAATTTATACCAACTGAAATTTTACTAATAAGTATTTTTCACAGAAATGTTTTCTTCTCTGTGGATTCATCATGTGAAATCAAGATCTTATGTTTATAATGCAGATATTCTTAGACTTGTGACCAAATAAAATTGATCAAATTAAGATTTTTAAGATAATAATTTATGTTGCTAATCAAGGCAATTGTTAGTAAGTTACATGCAATTTTATAATTCTTTTTTGCCATGGCTGACAAGTGAATCATGCTGTTATTAAGAAAGTACATGGCAATAACATGACCTTGCAATTATCATAAATACATGCTAGTTGCCAAGAGCCTAAATTTTGATCACATATGCCTTTGAGGGATTGCCAGTCAGGTTTTTTTCCCCCAATGCCATCATAACTTCTAAATCACTAAACAAATGGATGTAAGTTGAGATTACCTGTATATTTAGAAGTCTTAGATACTAACAAAAGATATTACATTTTTAAAACTACATGTAATTCTGTGTTGAAATTATTATTGTTTTATTACTAATATTATTATGGTTAATCTTCAATTCAATTCAGTCCGCTAAAAACAATAGTTCAATGTCACTTTTTGGGTGCAGAGCATAGTGCATTGTCATTAGTTTTCTTGTCTTTTGATTCAAGTTATCAAGTTCTAGCTGAATCCAATCAATTATTGCAGCTGAGTATCCTATTACAGGCACTGCCAAAGTATTATTGTTTTATGATATTTCCTCATAAAGAAATATCATTCAGCTTTGATCTCAAGATTTCCTGCACTCGCTTTATGTATTTTGTCAGAAGCATGTTAGAAGCTTCCTAAGTGCTTGTATCCTGTAATAAAAGTATTACTGCTTTTATCAACTCTTCATTATCAAAATCAAATCCATCATCTTCAACAATTTTTCCTGGCTTAACAGCAATTGTTGCACATTTATCAAGGTGTTTTTTTGCAATGTCAGAATATTCAAATGTAATAAATTCAAAATGTCTATATATCTAGGCATCCCTTTGGATATTGTTCCAATGGCTTCTATTACAATTGGTACAACCATTGATTTCTTCCTTCATAATCACTCAACTTCAATTTGCAAATCATGATATTTTGTTATTTTTTCTAGATGTTTCTCTTCAATTCGTGTATCACCTAATATTGCAGTATCCATGAACCAGACTTTTTTTCTTTTCCACAATAGTGATGTCAAGCATTTGTGGGCTAGAGGAGTGTTTGTTTGGATCTGGAAGACCTACAAGATATTGACCTGTTCATTTTCAAGAACTGTAAATTTGGTGTTCCCAGTAATTTTTGCTGCATTTGAACGCAAACTTCTGGAAAAGCTTCCAATGTGTGATTTTGGCAACTCGATTTTGCTGCAGTCACTGATAAGGTAAATCTGTTTCATCTTTCTCATTGCATTATCATTATTGTTGTTGTTGTCATTGTTGTTATTAAAAATGTGGCTTACCTCTGGATAGAGATTAAATCTTTTCAGTGTGTTTATTACAAGAGGATATTCAGTTAGATTATCATTCATAATCATCCAAACTCCACTGTAAAATGATGGTGCTTTAACTATAATCTTGAAGTAGGAATAATAGAGACCCTAAAGTGAATATATTTAAAAACAATATTTAAATGTTTAATATCTAAATATATAATTTGCTTCATATTTATACATTTGAATTTAAATAATCTGCTATAGCAATAAATACAAAAATATCTATTGAAGTAATTTTACTATTTCTAGATCAGAAGTGGAATAAAACAAGATTAAAACAAATATTACAAGTTATCTGTAACATATTAACACTTGCTTAATATGTTGAACTAGATCTGGCAAAATCCAAGTTCAAGTCTATACTAAGTCACTGACATCAATCATCAGGTATTGCTATAGAAAATATATATATAGGAGTAAGGAGGTTTAGCTTAATGGTTAAGGCAACAGGAGACTGTGCATACTAGTTCATTCTTAGGTATTAAAGTCAGTTGGGGGACTTGACGTTATTGTAGGTAAAATAGGAGGAAGAAGGAGTATTAGATATTTTTACCAACTTACGCTATTTATAAACATAATAAACATGGGACATAAATAGCTAAGAAAAAATGCTACATAAACTATGCATAGTACCCAATTTACAACAGTTTGTTTGGTGACCATTTGAAGTTACAATGGCATTGAAAAAAATGACTTATGATCATTTTCCACACTTATGACCATTGCAGCATCCCCATGGTCACATGATTAAAGTTCAGCCACTTGGCAACTGACTCATATTTATGATGGTTGCAGTGTCCCAGGGTCATATGAACAGTTTTTGTAACCTTCTGATAAGCAGAATGAATTGGGAAGCCAGGTTCACTTAACAAATTGTTACTAACTTAACACAGTAATTCACTTGACTATACCAAAAAAGATCGTAAAGTGGGGCTAAATTCAACTGTGTCATTTAGCAATAGAAAATTTGGGCTCAATCATGATCATAAGTTGAGGACTAGATTTGAGATCATGCAAGAAAGATGGGATATGAATCTAAATAATCAATCAATATATTTCTAACTAGCTTGTATTACTATTATGAGGTTCTAAATTCTTAATTTTCCAAATAATCGAAATCAATTAACACAGAATAAATTAAAAATAACAACTGAATCAACACTTAGCCATTACTAATTTAAATTCCATAAATTTTACTTTAAGCATAACTAAAATATATTTAAAATGTATTTTATAGAAAAGAGAAATATCTTTCATTGTAGGAGTCCCCAACCAGGCCATACAAGTGTGGATGAGTGAGCAAAGGTTTATCTGTCCATGGGTGGAATTTAGGTTGCATCCCAAATCCATGGAAAGATTATCTTTCACGAAACAGTCCCTGGTGTCAGAAAGATTGGAGACCTCTGTCTTATAGCTATATTTTTCTGCTATCCAATTATTTATGATTCTTGGAGACTGCCTAGATAAATCCCTGAAGTTTTCTTGGCAAAGTTTTTCAGAAATGGCTTGCTATTGCCTCCTTCCTATGGCAGGGAAAGTGACTAGTCCAGGATCACCAAACTGGCTTTGTATCTAAGGCAGTACTAGAATTCAGAGGTTCCTAGTTGGTAGCCTGGTGCCTTAACCACTACATCATATTTATTGAAACAATTTACTTATGTAATTTATAAGCTGTTTGACTTCCAGTGACTCTACAGGGCAAATTAATTTAGTAAAGATATAATCTAAAGAAGCTGCATGCATTTGAAAGTTTTCTAGCATTATAAAAGAAACTGTGACAAGTAATCTGTGAAACTGCAAACACCACATAAATATTAAAAAATTAAGAACAAAAAATAAATCATCTAAACAAGTACAATGTCTTCTTGATTCAAGAATACATGGTAGTTTGCATTTAAAAATTAAAAATTAAGAAATTAAGAAAGGGTATCTTATTTGATATCCTTATTGTAGAATTAATATGTCTAAAAGTAATAATATCACTTAAGTTATAAGTTCTAACCATTTCAGTTCGAAATGCCATTTCCCGTTCCAGAGTTGAAAGATGAGAAAAGTGACGATCATTTTCAAAGAGAGTTGTTATGTGATACCTGTTAAAAGTATATATATTTGGCAACAAATCAGAAGAAGGGGCCAGGAATCATTTGGGTAAAGAGATTATTGGATAAAACCTAATTACAAAAATGCAGAATCCTGCCATGGAGTGGTAGAGCATTCTACCTTTTCCTAGTGAGTCTACTCACCTTCATTACAATCATTTGCACATATTTTTAAAACTTAGGTGTACTATAATCCTTCATATCAGTGGTGGAATTCAAATAATGTAACAACCGGTTCGCTGCCCTAATGACTGGCTGGGTAGGTGGTCATGTGACTAGGCGTGGTCAACTTGATGTCACTCACGTCAAGGGGCACTTCGCCTCGCCCAGCCTCTCGTGACTATGGGGATGCTGCAACAGTTGTAAGTGTGAAAAATAGTCATAAGTCACTTTTTTCAGTGCCATTGTAACTTTGATCACTAAATGAACTGTTGTAAGTCAAGGATTACCTATACAAAAATACAAAAAAGCTTCTTAACTTGCAAAAAGTTGCCCTAAATACCAATCATTAGAGATTAGAAAGCCTTATTATCATGAGAAAAAAAAAACTAAAACAAAGTGGAAGGAGGAGCCACTTACTATCAGTGAGCAATCATGTACCTTAGCCACTCTGAAGCAATGCAAGAGACTCCTGTCCCAAAGGTGATTTTTCAAGAGGCAACTGGACTTTCTAGAAGCCAAGAAAGTCCAATTACCTCTGGAAAAAAAATTGAGATAACCCTGACCTGGTTGACTGAAGAATCCCCATAGACAAGAGACTCATGTGCTCAGTGAACTGACAAAGCATCTTTTCCCACCCAGAAACAATCATTAGATCCATTTGCACCACTTAAAGATACCAGCTGGTCTTATTCACCTCACAAGATATCCTAAGGAAATCATCCAGATTTAAGGAAAGATCACATGCCCACAGAAAGGCAGTAAAAAAATCAGACAGATTGCCAAGCTTGCACCCTGCCTCTTGGAAGTACACCCCACAAATACACCCCAAGCAGTATAAAAAGCATAAAAAAGTCAAGCCCCTAATAAAAATACCAACAAACAAACAAAAAACCTCCAGAGAAGCAGCTCCAGCTAGTCTGGGCGTACTGCCAAGAACCATTAAAGGCTTTTACAATGTAACAAGGCTTAGCCTGAGAGGCAGTTTCTGAAGACATTTAAAAATAAACAGGATTAGGCTGGAAATAACACAGAGGCACACCAAAATGTTTCCTTCCTGCCTTCCTGACAGGATTAGCCCAGTAAAGTGGGAGAAACAAAAGGCTGTGATAAGATTTCTTCCAACAACCGATTCGCTGAATTGCTCAGAAAGTTAACAAATGGTTTTCCCGAACCAGTGCAAACCAGCTGAATCCCACCACTGCCTCAAATGATCTACACAAACCAGTCCATTATAAGAAAATAAACATTAAATGAACATGACATTCAGAGTCATGTAAGTCTCCACACATGGAGATTGTTATATTAAATTAAATATATTTGACTTTAGAAAATATCTGAGAAGAGCCTTTTAGATTAAAATATAACACAGCATGTTAGAGCTATTAAAATAGCAACAACAAACGCAAGTTAAACTAGAAAGCCTTCATCTCAGCATGAAATATTGTTTACTCCTTGAAATATAGCCATGCAATAAATTAACAGCCTTTTTACTTGAGAAAAGGCATTGGTCCTATCTGAGTAGCTCCGGGAGAGTGCAAGAATGGGTTGTCTCATCTGTTCTGCTTAGAGACAAAGCTGTCAACTTTGTGACCATGCCCCGTCATTACCCTCTCTGGCCCAGTGAGGATGTAGCTGTGAATCAAATCTCAACAAGGTTAAGTGGTAGCTTCTGGCTTCCGACCAAGCAGTTGCCAGGTTGCACTCTCCTGGAGCTACTCAGAGAAAGGGCATCTCAGGTAGGACCAATGTCCCTCTATCTTCTCGGTAGAGTGCAAGGATGGGACTTACCAATGCTGGCCAATCTAAGGATAGGACACGGCTTGGTTAGAAGTCCTCGTCTCCACATGCACTCTTTGTAGGATCCTTCATCCAAAGGATGCTTCGGTCGAAGCAAATACGTCCACTTTGTAATGGTGAATAAAGGGCGAAGGAGAAGTCCATGTTGCCACTCCGCAAACTCCTTTGATGGATGCTTGCATAGCCTTTGCTGCTGTTGCTGCACTTCTGGTAGAGTGCGCAGTCACCCCTCTGGGAGCTGGTAAGGCCTGAACTTCATAGATCTTAGCAATGCAAGCTCTCAGCATATGGCCAATCGTTGATGGCGTTACCTTGGAGCCCATCGATGCAGGGTGGAAAGAAATGAACAATGCCTCAGTCTTTCTAGTAGAGGAAGTCCTCCTGTTGTAAACTTGAATGGCCCGCCTCACATCCAAGATGTGCCATTTCTTCTCCAGGGCATGAGTTGGCCCTGGACAGAAGTCTGGCAGAAAGATCTGCTGGGCCCTGTGGAACCAGGCGTTCACCTTGGGGATGAAGGAGGGATCCATCCTGAGGACCACCCTCTTCTGATGAAATACACATAAGTCTTTCATGACTAAAGAGCGGCCAGCACCAAAAGGTACCTGGCTGAAGTGATGGCCACAAGGAACGTGATCTTAAAAGTCAGGAAATGCAAGCTGATAGTCCTTAATGACTCAAATGGTACGAAGGTTAGTGCTTGTAAGACCTTTGATAGGTCCCAAGTTGGGTACCTGTGGATCACAAGCAGTTTCAGGTTTGCCACCCCCCTGAGAAATCTCCGAATGACCAGATGGTGAGCCAGAGATTATCTTTCCCCACATGTCAATACCGTTGCAAGGGCTGCCACCAGCCTGCGGATGGTGTTGTGGGACAGACTCTTGTCCAGCCCTTCCTGGAGGAATTCCAAGACTTGTGGCACTGATGCTGAGGTGGGAGTAATGTCCACTTTAAGGCACCAATTGGTAAACATTGTCCAAGAATTGTAGATTCTGTTAGTGGATAGTTTTCTCGGGACCTGAATGGTCTGTATCACCCTGGAGGAGAACTTGCCCTTCCTCAGGAGGCTCCTCTCAAATGCCAGATTGTCATTTGGAGCCACTGAGGCTCCAGATGGACCAAGACTCTCTGGTTTAGCGAGATTCTCTCCTGAGGGATACCCAGGGCTGAGATACAGAAAGGCCTACCAGGTCCACATACCACGGCTGTCTGGGCCAGTGGCGAGCAATGAGCAGGATCTCTGCCCTCTCTTTCAGTACCTTCCGAATGAACCCTAGGATGAGAGGAAGGGGGAAAAGGCATACAGCAGTCCCCTGGGCCACAGCTGCGGAAACTGTTGGTACCTTCTGCTCCTGGTGTTGTGAACCTGGTGAAATATTGTGGTAGTTGAGCATTTGTCGAGAGGCGAATAGGTCCACAACAGGCTGACCAAATCTCTCGGACAGGTGCCTGAAGAGGTCTGGATATAACCTCCATTCTGAGTGGTCTATTGTGGACCTGCTGAGGCAGTCCGCCTGCACATTTGCTGCTCCTGCCAAGTGCTCCTCTTTGAGAGAGAGGAGGTTTCTCCACTCACATCCCCAAATGCTCTGCTCCTGTCATGAGGACCCTGGAGTGGGTGCCTCCTTGATGGTTGATGTGAGCTTTAGTAGTCACATTGTAGGTAAGAAGGAGAATATGTTGTTCCTGGATTATGTCCTTGAATTGTCGAAGGGCCAAATGTGCCATCTGAAGCTCCAGCCAATTGATGTTGCTGTGCAAGTCTTCCCGAGACCAACAACCCTGGACCATGTGAGACTGGAGATGGGCACCCCAGCTGAATAGACTGGCATCCGATGTTATAGCGATGAAGCTGGGTTCTTTGAAGGCACATTCCTTGTGAAGGGCTGGGGATGTCCACCATCAGAGGGACTGTAATGCCCTTGGATGGACCCAAACCCTGGTCCGGGAGTTGCTGCTGCAGGCCCATTGGAATGGGAGCAGAAACCAGTGAAATGGCCTGGCGTGTAGTCTTGCCCAGGGAACTATAGAGATACATGACATTTTCCCCAATAGCCGAGATAGGAGGGCTATGGGAGCCATGCACTTTTCTCATATCCTTTGAACAAGGGATACTACGCTGTCCTTGCGGTCCTATGATAAAACACTTCACCTAATGTGATGTCAATCACTGCTCCCAGATGCAATAGTCGTGTAGGAAGCAGATGACTTGTTTGAAAGTTGACGGAGAAGCCATGATCTTGCAAGATCTTGATGGTGGTTTGTAAGTCCCCTGTCCTCTCTCCTGAGTGAGGATGCCTGGATAAGTATATAGTCCAAATAGCATTGGACTACTCAGGTATTGACCCAAGGTAGGCTGCCAGTGCCGCTAGGACCTTGGTGAAGGCTCTAGGCGCCAATGCCAGGTCAAAAGGCGATGCCCAGTATTGGAAGTGAGTTCCTTTGTAATAAAGTGTAGGAACTGGTGATGGGCCAGAAGAATCGGTACATGGAGGTAGGCCTCCGTCAGATTGATAAAAGCAAGTAAGTCAACCTCCTGAATCCCCTCCAGGATGGATTGGAAGGAATGCATTTTGAACCTTCTGTAAACCAGATGTACATTCAGTCTTTTTAGATCCAAAATAGCTCTCCACCCCACCCTCCCAAATTATTTGTAACAACTAAGAGAATGGAGTAAAATCCCTGTTCTCTTTGGCTCTTTAAGACCGCCTTGATGGCCAGAATATCCAACAGATGTTGGATGGCGGTCTCCATGAGACCTTGCATTTCGTTCTTTTTTGAGACAAAGCAATGAATAAAGAAATTGAGGGGTGTGGAAAGGAATTCCAGACTGAGGCGTAGCCTCACTGCGTTGAATACCCAATTGTCTGTTGTTGTTATCACCCATTGGGCCACAAATAGAGCTAATCAGCCGCCTATGGGAGGATTGGTTTTGAAGTCATCTTGGTCTATGAAAAGAGTGGCCTCCTGCTCCATGAAAGGACTGTTTGACTTGGAACTATTGTTTGGGCTGGTTGCAAAACCCCGCCCTGGCTGGCTGGTGTTCAGACCTCTGAGGGAGGAACCTCTGGTGCTGGGGAAATGCTGATTCAGTTGGCTGAAAGGCTTGCGGTAGTATGGTGAGGGATGTCGGTCTCCTAAATGATGATGGCAGAATCTTCCTTTTGTCCTTATTTTCAATAAGGATCAGGTCTAGGGCCTCCCCAAATAGTGTGCCACCTGTGGGGCAGAGGGTAGCCTCCATTTGGATTTGAAATCAGCCTGCCAGTGATGAAGCAAAAGCATCCTCCTAGATGTAACGGAGGATGAAAGAGCTCTGGAGGCATACTTTGCTACATTCAGGGTGGCATCTGCTGAGCATTGAGTAGCTGCAATTAATTTGTTGAGGTCCTGTTGGAGCCTGGCCTCATGCAGTGGAATTCTCTGTTGCATCTGGTGAAGCCAAAACAGTGAGGTCCAATTAAAAAAAGGAAGCTGCAGGGGCCACTTTGATCACCCAGGCTGAAGATTGGTGCGTCTTGCACAATGTTAATTCTACCTTTTTATCTTCGGTCTTATGCTATGTCTTCTGACACAAGGGAGGAAGAGACAAGGGACTCCACAGGATCATCTACCTTGGTATCTCCAGAGTATCAGCCAGGTTGGGAGCCAAATTGTAAAAACGTTTGTCATTTCCGCTTTGGGTCAGAAATGAACCTTGCTCCGCCCACTGTTTGTGCATCTACAAAGAGTTGGGGTACAGGAATATCCTCCTGTTTCGTGGCTGGCTCAAAGAAAAGGTGTTCAATAGGACCACTGAGGCCCAAGATTCTTGGAGTGGATCAGCTCCTATGACAGATATCATCTTTGCTTTATGCAAAAGCAAGGGGAAACAGCCTGGTGAAGGCCTGGATATCTGGGGTTAAACCCTCGTCCTCTGATAGAATTGCATCCCTTTGGCCCTCATCAGGAAGAAGTGAATTTTCACTGTCAGAAGAGGGGTTGTGAGATGGTGTCCCATGCCAGTGGGACCGGGCTCCTATTAACTTGGGACTCTCTTGGAGGCTAATAGATGACTGAGGAGGCATTGCTATCTGGGTAATGGGATGCTGCAGTGCTGCAGTAAGAAATAGCCTCGGAAATCAATAATTTTATATCTCCAGGCAAGGCAGACATCAAAGAGTCCTCATGGTGAAGCCTAGCTATAGAAGTAGCCTCTGGCACTAGCCTTCTAACAGTGGAGATTTGCTGTCCCTCACTTGTTGCTGGGCAGAAAAAGGGGTCTATTTCAGCTGCATTGCAGGCTTGAGAAGTGAAAAGAGTTGCTCCCTCTGGTGACCAAGCCTGTGGTATTATATCTCCTGAGTGAAGCAATTGCTCAGCCTGAAAATGGCGGGAATCTGCTGCCTCTGTCAGAGGGGAAGCTGTTTGAATTTCTGACAGCTGTCTCTCAGCACTAAGAAATTGTTTCTCCAAGGCCTTTTGCCTTCTGCTGGCATCTTTTTCAGAAGCTTTGGAATGCCCTTTCCTGCTAGAAGTCTTAGACTTCAACTTTGAGTACCTGGAATCTGAAGTTTCCACAGAAGAACAAGATCTTTCAGGGAGCAGTGCCCTGTCTCCCTGTTCTGCAGCCCTGTCCTACATTTTGTTTCTAAACAAGCAAAGCTGCTGCTGGTGGTGGTGTTGTTTGCCTGCTGTGTGGATATACTTAGCCGAGACTAGGCAGGGACTCCAAGCCTTTCTAGGCAAGCAGGCATGAGGCTATAGCATTGGGCAGGGAGGAAACTGCTGCGATTTGACGTGCCTCAACAAACTAGAGTATGCCTAGCCAAAACTAGGCAGGGATTCTGTGCCTCAAACAAAACAACAGATATGCCTAGCCTGGACTAGGCAGGCACTCCGCACCTCTACAGAGGCTCTTGCAATTGCGTTTGAGGCAGTGAAGTCTTTTTTTTTTAAGCCGGGCAACCAAGCAGTGCTAAATCACATGAAGCCTATTATATAAATGAATTCAAAAATACAGAGAAAAAGTAAAAACATATCAATTCTGGGCTAAATTACACACAGGCTACTTGAAGGCTGAGCACAACCTTGGGCTACACTTGGCACAGAGCCAGTAGTGACTTCCCCAGTAATTTGTAGATAATTGTTCTCTTTGTGGAGTGGCACTAGAAAGAACTGTGAACCAGCAAGCTCCAAAAGCTTTTTCCAGTGTCAACTCAGAAAGATCTAAATTCATCAGGAAGGATGTTTTGCCCCTTCCTTACATACTGAGAGGAAGAGAAAGCTAAGTAAATATGATTGGAGAAAAAAATGGACTTACGACCAGTCCTGTAATTTTCTGCTGTTGTAGCCTCCCCATATGATCATGATACAAATGCTCAATGCCTAGTTCACAATGATAACTTCATAGTGAGCTGTGTTATATGAATTCCACTGGCAGCTTTTCACAAACAAAATCATTGGGAAAGATTGTATATTGTCCTGCTTTTTCTCCCAAGGAGTCCACTATCTCCTACTTCATAGCAGCCCCATCTATCTCGAGTCTACATATCTGTGTCCGCTGCAGATCAACTCATACTTCCTAGTGCTCACCCATAGCACACACATGCCCAACATGCCCCTTATGTGGGATTCCCACCTGTTCCTGTTTAATGACTTGAACATCCTGGGGTTGTGATGGCAACTGGGACTGCTGTCACTAAGCAATGTGGTCATGCTTTATGACCACATCACTTAGCAATAGCAATTCTAATCCCATTTGGCATCTAATCCAAGGACTGCCAGTAGGGCAGGGGTTGACAACCTTAAACACTCAAAGAGCCACAAAGGTCCTAAACGGAAGCCCCCATTCAATTCTGGAGCCACCACACCATAGAGTCTCCTCCTAGTGCTGTGTCATTTTTTCTCTACCTGTCCTAACCAAAAACCCTATCAATTGTGGAGCTGACCTGCCCCTTGCCCTAGTCTCCTCCTGGTGCACTGTGCTTTCCCCCCCTCCCAACCAGAAGCTTCTCTCTAAATTGTGGCACCAACCAGCGATGGAGAGCCACAGGAGAGGGATGAAAGAGCCACCCCTGCTGTAGGGGAAGGAGGAGGCCAGTCTGAAAGAGGAGGAGTGGAAGGCATACAAGGCCCATCCATCACTACTTCATAACCTCTGGCCTACCACTGTGTGCCAACTTAAGGGACTTAAGATATAAATTATAGAGATAATGCTACTGTAATTAAATGTTGATGAAGCATTTTTGTTTATTGAATATAAACTTACCAATGAAGGATTCCTGCAACAGCAGCTGTTAAAAAACAAAACAAATCATACCACCTTAATGATTTTTAAAGTATTTTTAAAAAAATGTAACCCCAATAATTAAGGGCTATATACATAACAGTTCTAAAAGTTTGCACAGAATTTCTCTGCACAAGGCATGCTCTGTTTTTTGTGGAATATCCATACATCATTCTTATACTGTATTAATTTCAAATATATAATTTTAAAAATTAGACTAAAACAGATAAAATAGATATAAGCATTATTGCTTTCATATATTAGTGGTTTAAAAGTATTACAGTGTTATAGTTAGGATACATCTAACAAATTTCTAACTTCTCATGAAGCCAATTTTATATATTTTAAAAATGACACACAAGTATCCATGCAGTTTCTGCTATGGAAAAAAAAGAAAAAAAAGAGAAGACAGGATAGACTCAAATATATATAAAGTCCATGAGAATACTGCAGACATATTCTTGTAGTTTGGATATATTTTGTAATACAACTATAGAAAATTTCAAATGTATAATTTCTGGATCTATAACTAAAAATTTAAGGTTAACACCAAAGGTGTTATCAGCCTTAAGCTATTGCGTTTAATACTAACAATTCCAAATATAAATACAAATATATAGTTTATTATATAGATTCAACTACCATATGAACATATTATTTTAAATTGTTTGTAGGAAATATCCATAAGTTAAATATCCAAATATTTTACTTGCATTATGTCTGTGGCACTAGCAGGGTATCAACATCAAAATCTTAGTTTGTACCCTTATATAGTCTTATTTGGGAGTAAATCTAGTCAGTAGGACTGACTTTTCCACGACCCCTGTAAAGAAATAAGAATTGTAAAATTCTCACCCATTATAAGTGTAAGCCATATTTTGCTATCTGTTCTTGCAATAAAGAATCCCGTTTCTCTCAGAGTATCTATATAAAAAGAAATTAAACATAGTTAACATACTATAATCCATAGAATTTATAAAATGTATTTTAAAGAATTTCCCTCGCAAAAAAGATTATTATATTTGGAAAGGTAACTTTTATTTCCTCATGTTGAATCTAGTTCTTTTCTCAGTAATACTAAATACTAAAAAAGAGTTAACAAATTTTGTTAACACTAATAATGTTTTTTTCAATAGGATGATATATCTTACTGTAAAACGTTGGGAGATTTAGCTTACATTTAAGTAGGATACAAAAGCAGCTTTCTTGACATTATAATTCTTCCAGCTTTCCATTCTTCTTCAGCCTATACTGAAAGTTGAAAAGACTCTCCTAAATGGGACAAGCTATGTGGTATAAGAGAAGATTAGGCAATAATATGCCATTTATGCACAGGTGTCAAACTCGATTGCATCACATGTGTTGTGACGTATCACGAAGTTTTTGGCCTTTGCGGAGTCCGGGTGGGCATAGCCTGTACGTGACGCATCTGGCCCGTGGCCACCAACTTGACAGGCCTGCATTAATGGAAAGAACCTCCTCCCATTTTCATATCCTATCACAACAAAACTACTCATTATTGGATAGTAAACCAACCAACAAAGATAGCTATTCATTTCAAAAAATTTTAAACATACAAATGCTGGGAGATTTTGATTATGCACTATTAAGTCAATGTTGAGCCTTAACAATCACATACAGAGTATGATTCTCTTTTTCCCATTTCCTCTTTCATTCCACTTCATTCCCAGAATTATACCTGCTCCAGGGAACTAAGTCTTTGCATAGTGTCCAAACTAAAATATAACAGAAATGTTGGAAATGGCTTTCAATATTCTTCACAGCATTTAAATAAATATATATTTTAACATTTATTTTTTAAAGTTGCATCACTCTTCTTTTCTTCCTACACTCTATCTTGACTAATAATCAACACTATAAATGACAAGGGTTTTTTTTCATTTTCATGAAAAAGTCCATAAGGTTTTCCAAACACCAATAGAGGTTGATATTGTCCTTTCACTAAGCAAAGAAATCAGTTTATCCATTTCAGCAAGTTCTATCAATTTCATCAACATCCATCCTTTCCTGCTTCTTCAAAATTCAGGTTTTGCTGCTGCAGGGAACACATTTGTTATATTTATAGGTATAGGCATATTATGGCATCTAAATATCATTTCCAAGGACTTCATGGCTGCTCTACCACATGCTAGTGGATAGCAAATTATTCCTTTGGTATTGATGATTGATTCCCAAAAGGCAGAAGCTATCTATCATTTTGATACTTTTACTATCAATTCTAATGCTGCTTGCTGTACCTGTTGTTATTAGTTTGGTTCACTTTGTAGTTCATTTTAATCACATTTTTAACATTATTATTAGGTCTTGCAAATCATTCGCATTTTCAGCTATCAGAATAATGTCAATAACATAGTGGTTGTTCTTTCTTCCTTTAACTTTAAATCCTCACCCATTTTGCTTCACCATATTCTGTTAATACTGTGGCTTCTTGACTTGTGTATATATTTCATATGAGCACAATTAAATATTCTGGGATTCCCATTTTTCTAAGTATATCAATAGAATCAAAGGCCTTTCCATAGCAATTTCTTTTTTGTATTTGCTGGTGGAAGGGGCAGAGGAAAAATATTTGCCAAAAGTGAAAGTGTTTGCATTAACATTAAGGATCTGTCACTTGATTATATGAAAGTGAAAGTTATGTATGTAAGAACAAGTATGAAAGTACAAGGAATGCAGTGGGAAAAGCTTATTAAAGAAGTGAGCATTGTGAACAAAAGGTGAATGAAATATGTATTGAACACAAAATGTACAAGGTGGTTTACCCAAAAAATGAATTTAAAATGAATGACTGGAAAAAAAAACAAGAAATGTATGGCTGGATGGAATTGATGAGATGTTGAAAAAGAGAGAAAAGGCAATATATGAATCAGGGTACAAATGAGGTGGAAAAAAGGATGATCTGCAAAGATAGAAAGTAATGTAAAAGTGTAATGAATGATGTTGTCAAACCTAGACTGCTAGATATAGAAGCCCATTGTTTTATCTTCTGCTTTTATTAACTTCTTCTTTATCTGCA
This sequence comes from Thamnophis sirtalis, assembly GCF_051295495.1. NCBI lineage: Eukaryota > Metazoa > Chordata > Lepidosauria > Squamata > Natricidae > Thamnophis > Thamnophis sirtalis. The sequence goes on from NW_028261384.1 coordinate 66,745,091, forward strand.
TTTCACATTCAGGTAAGTATACCTTCGAGTAAAATAAAACTGACCAATCTCATTTTCCTCTTAAAGTTTATCTATGACAACACCCTTTCCCCACCATCCTTTCTATTCTAGAAGTTTGATTCGAAGACCACCAAAAAGCAAAATTTGGGTGAGGAAAGTGGGAATCCGCTACTCAAAATAATTTTCATTTTGTTAAACATGAGAAAAGTATTTTGATAAAACCTTGCCCCGCCCCAAGAATGGTGTTTTGTATAACTCCCCATTGACACAGGCGTCAACAACAATTATAAGTTTCAAGAGGGTCCCTGGCAGCTTGATCTTCACATCCACACAATGACTCGGAGGACTCAGAAGGAAGCGCCACTAACCCTACAATCTACTCTCATGTGAGAAGAGGTTCCAACGAACTCAATTCCTCTCGCCTATTCCAAGAAGGCGGGCGGAGATCGAGCTGCAGGAAGTACATTTGACTAATCCGGAGCTCCCGCGCCAGAGTCAGTCCTTCCCTCGGTTCTTGCTTTTCCGCTCCAGATCCTACGATCCCCCCACCGCAGGTCTCTCACCGCGTAGCCAGTCTTGCCACTCGCCGAATTCGTGGGCCAAGCGGTGCCGCTTCGCTTGCTTCTGAGAGTCGCTTTTAGTCCCTTTCCTGCCAGGTACTCCCCTCTTCATTGCGTGAGGAGAGGCCCCACCGGGAAGCTGCCTCCCCAGCGACTGTTGCAGCCCGCGGAGTAAGAAGACAGCGGCGGTTGCTTCGTTCACGGCGTCTTGGCTAGCGCTGCGATCGGGCTCCGCGTCTTCGCTCCGGCCCTGAAAATTCTCTTCCTGAGGTGGCAGGCGAGGAGGAGGAGCTCGCCTGCCGCGATTGTTGCCTTCACCATTGAGAGGCGGCGACTCTTTGCCGCTTCCTCGCCTAAGCCGGCCCGTTCTTCTCATTGCTCCGAAGTAGGGGACAGGCGGACAGGTTCCAAAAGGGCAGATGACAGGAAATGAAGGCGGAATAGTTTACCGATGCTGGGTTTCGGATTTAGATGAATGGGATGGGTCGCTCCTCCCGCACCGAGAGCGTTAACAGTTGCCGTGGACGCGTGAAGGTAACGGCCGAGAGAAGGCACGGCGCGCGCCGGCAGCTGACGCTAGTAACACGAGCCTAGACCTCCCTGTGGTGATGGCGCTTCGCCCACGTATCTCTTTTGTTCCTTTTCAGCTATAGTCGCGCCCCAAACTATTGCTTTATTTGCAAAACGAGGAAATCGATTCTGGAGCACGACAAAAGCTCTCCTTGGTGTATGGAGCAAAGGGCACCCCCCTCCTAATTCTGGGGTAAGAGTGTTTTCCTCAGAAAGATTGTCCATCCTTTGCGGTCATTTAGCTTTTTCAGAACAAAATGGCTGCTTCTGCCGGATAACTATTCACAAAACAATTGTTTCTAAAGCACTCATGCCTTTCCTCGTAGCCTAACCTTGGCTCCCCCCAAGTTTCCTATTCCTCACCCTACCTTAACCGCCAAAATGCTCTGGGTGCTTTAACATGTCAGCTTCTCCCTTTTTTATTTCAAAGGAAAAATACATGAAAACGGTTGGGAAGTCAGGGAACTTGTTTGGCACCAAGGGACATGCACTTAGCAGATTGCAACTATGCAGATGCCACCTGGGGGCACCTGTTTTTTTAAAAAGGCATTTTGAATACAGGTAGTCCTTGACTTACAACACTTTATTTAATGACCATTCAAAGTTACAATGACACTGAAAAAATCATTTATGACCGTTTTTCACACTTATGCAGCTTCCTTATGGTCATGTGATCAAAATTCAGATGCTTGTCAACTGATTGATTTATGACTACTGCAGTGTCCCAGGGTCATGTGATCCACCTTTTATAATCTTCAGATAAGCAGTGGGGATGTCAGATTTACTTAACAACCATGTTACTAATTTAATAAGTGACTTAAATGACTTGCCACTTAACTGGCAATAAAAGTCATAAAATGTGGTAACTTAACAAATATTTCACTTAGCAACAGAAATTTCAGACTTAATTATATGCATAAGTCAAGGATTATCTGTATTGCTCTACTTACCAGTATGGAAAGGCAAGGTATCAGTGGTACAACAAAACAAGTGGTTCTTTTTTTTTCCACATAGAAAGTTTTTTTTATTTTCCATTTTCATAGCATATAATCACATGTATACTATTACATAGTCAATATCATGTATTATTAAGTAATTACATCAATTCATCTTACCATCAACTACCAAAGGGGAAAAAAACCCAGTTATTGGCTCTTCTGCTCTCCATACATCATATTTATACCTTATCCAACACTTTCTTCCCCCTCTCCTCCCCCTTTCTACATCCTGTCTTCCCTCCATTATTTTCTACTCTACTTCCCCTTCCTTTCTCCTCCTCTCTCCCCTTACCACTCCTCCTTATACACTTCATCTTCCCCCCTCACCCTCTCTCCTGTCCCTCTCTTCCTATCTTTCTTCTCTCCTCTGCTTCCCACTCTTCCTCTAATTCACTTGGTGTATTTCAGCTTCTGAGCAAACTCCCTTTTATGTTGATGATATTTATAATTCCATTTCAATATACATAAAAAAGAAAAAATAGCAGTATACATGTACAATCATAATACCTTAAAATCCAACACCCTTCCTCCAACTTAGTAAACTCCGCTCCCTCCCCCCAACCCCCCCAACCTTCCCCCTCCCCCGACTTCCCAGAACCAATACAAGGTATAAATCTTTAACAAAAACAGTTTAAAATATACTTAAAAAGAAAGTAGAAAGTTAATAACGTCTTTGAATTGAGCTTAGCTCCTCCTTGCTAGGCTAACTATAAACAATTTGTATCATTTTGGTCTTAATCATAAGCTATCTGAAATTTCCTAGACCCATATTTATTTTGAATATAGTCAATTCATCTTTTCCAGTCTCATTTATATCTCTGGTTTGAATAATCCTTGAGATGTGCAGATATTTTAGCCATCTCTGCTAAGTTTTTGATTTTCAATGTCCATTCTTGGATAGTAGACAAATCTTCCTTCTTCCAGTATTGCGCCACCAACAGTCTAGCAGCAGTTATCAAGTGGAAAATCAAGTTAATCTCTACTGCTGTACAGTCAGTAATTATACCTAACAAAAATAGCTGGGGGGTAAACTTTATCCTTTTTTTTTAAAGAAAATTTTGCATAATCGATCATATTTTTATCCAGAATACCTTAACCTTTTTGCAAGTCCACCATATATGAAAATATATAGCATCCATACAATCACATCTCCAGCATTTAGATTGTAAATTCAAATACATAGAAGCCATTTTGGGGGGGGATCTAGAACCCATATCTTCTCCCATGTATCCAACATTATTGGTTCTTCAACACTTTGAGCACATTAATCATACAGCCTTTAACTAGCTCTGTTTTGGAATCAATTTCTATTACTACGTTATATATTCTTTTTATATGTATTGAACTTTGGTGTCTAATTTGTTTAAATAAATTATCCTCGGCTTGCATAAAGCCAGTTTTGATCTAATTTCCATCTAGCCTATAACTGCCCATATTGAAATCATGTTTGAATTGCCTTTTCCTTTTTTTAATACATCCAAAGATTTCAATTGTGGTACACCTCTTTCTACAATAACAGGCTGCCTATAAGTAATTATATCCTGTTTCTGTATTATGTGCATATTTTCTATTGCATGTCTAGGGATAGCCCACATAGGTAACTTATCGTTTAATTTATATTGATGTTTTTTCCAAACCCGCAGTAAGGCATTCCTTAAAATATGATTTTTAAAATTCTTATCCACCTTTTTATTATATAACAAATAAGCAACCACATACCAAATCATACCCTTCAATATTGAGTATTCTATCATCTGTTAAATTGATCCAATCACTTAACATTCCAAATTAGAAACTTAGTTACCATCATTAGCCCCCTGAAACTTTTTAAGAACCATCTGAACATCTTGGAATTTAACCTTTGGCCTAGCTCCTCCCACTGCTTCTGATGTAATGCCTGTATGCTCCTGAACAGTGGCTTGTGTTCGTTGCTTTTTAAATTCCTGTTCCATTCGTCTAGTAACCACGCGGTCTTGTCTTTGTTCCTTAGCTTCTTGTACCTCTGAGAGAACAAGTTGATTCCCCCTTGTTAATGTTTGAGTGGTTTGCTTTCCATCATATCATCCTTGTTCTCTTTCTCTAAATCTAGAGGGAGGGGGTTGTCCACCCTTCAATATGTTGCTGTAGAAATCTTGGGTGAGATATTGAGGCGATGTCTTTTTCCAAGGTAGCTAAATGCGATGCCGGCTGGTGCGTCCCATCTAAACTGTATCTGGCTATTTTTAAGCTCTTCAACTAAAAAGGCATAGTCTTTCCTAGATCTCAGCATTTTAGGTGGTATCTCCTTCAAGACAGTCACCTCCCAACCCCCGATTTGAAGCTTATTTTTGTAGGACTCCTGTAATATCGTGTTCCTCACATCTCTAGTGGCAAAATAAACCACTATATCTCTTGGTAATTGTTTTTGTCTTGCCAGCCAGGAATTAACACGGTAAACCTTTTCGATTTGCCAATCAAGATTCCCTCCTGACCTTCCCGCCATCAGGTCGAAGGCTTCAGAGAGAATCTGTTTCAGGTTCTCTTGTGTATTTTCAGGGAGCCCCCTTATCCTTAAAGCAAATTCCATTTGTCTATACTGTAGCATTATGATTTCATTTTCTGCATCACTGACCTTTTTCTGGACCGCATCCATCTTCATTACCAAGTTTGTATTAGAGTCACTAAGAACTTCTCACTTTTCTTGTCATTTAATTTATATTGGTATTTTTTCCAGACCCGCAGTAAAGCATTTCTTAAAATATGACTTTTAAAATTCTTGTCCAATTTTTTGTTGAATAACAGGTAAGCATGCCAACCATATACCAGATCGTATCCCTCAATATTCAATATTCTATCATTAGTTAAATGAGTCCAATCACTAATTACAGATAGTGCCACTGCATCATAATATAGTTTTAAGTTAGGTAGTTTCAAGCCTCCTCTCTCGCGTACATCTTGCATTATTTTCATCTTTACCCTCGGCTTCTTTCCTGCCCATACAAATTTGTTGAGACCCTTCTGCCATTCTAAAAGATTCGCATCTTTTTTAAGTATAGGTAACATTTGTAAGAGAAATAAAATTTTTGGTAAGATGTTCATTTTCACTGCCGCTATCCTACCCAACAAAGATAAGTGCAATTTCTCCCATTTTTTCATCTCTGTCTGTATACTATGCCAAAGTGGTTCATAATTATGCTTATATAATTTCCCATTTGAAGTTAAGATGTTAACTCCAAGATATTTGACTTTTTTAACTACCTCACATCCTAGCATCACTCCTAGTTCTTCCTTTTGTTTAGTATTCATATTTATAGCTAATATTTTTGTTTTTCCTAAATTTATTTTAAAACCAGACACTTGACCATATTGATTAATCGTATTCATTAAAACCATACTGGATTCCTGCGGTTGTTCCAATATTATGACAAGATACCCATGTGAGCAATTCCTAGACATGCAATTGAAAATATGAATATAGCACAAAAACAGGATAGAATTACCTACAGACAGCTTCTTATCTTGGAAAGGGGGGTACTACAACTAAAATCCTTAGAGGTATTAAAAGAGGAGAAGGTAGTTCAAACATGGTTCCAGTATGGGCAATTACAGGCTAGGTGGAAAATAGATCAAAAAAATGGTTTTATTCAAGTTGAGGATAATCTGTTTAAACAAATAAGAGATCAAAGCTTAATGCATGTAAAGAGGATATATAATGTATTAATACAGATGGATTCGGAAACAGAATTAGTTAAAGATTGTATGATAAAATGGGCTCAAAACATTGAAGAACCAATAATGCTGGATACATGGGAAAGAATCTGGGTAAGAAATGTGAAATTTACACAAGCTCAAAACCTGAGAGAAAATTTTTATAAGATGTTCTATAGATGGCATTTAGATCCTAAAAAGCTAGCTTCTATGTATCCAAATTTACAGCCTAAATGTTGGAGATGTGGCTCTCTCGATGCTACATATTTTCATATACGGTGGACCTGCCAAAAGGTTAAGGCATTTTGGATAAAAATATGGTGGATTATGCAAAATATCTTTAAAAGAAGGATAAAGTTTACTCCTCAGTTATTTTTACTAGGTATAAGTATTGACTTTACAGTGGTAGAGACTAACTTGATTCTGCACCTAATAACGGCAGCAAGACTGTTGGTGGCGCAATACTGGAAGAAGGAAGACTTGCCTACAATTCAAGAATGGACAGGTACACCCACGTTACACCTATCCTCCGTGAGCTGCACTGGTTACCCATTAGTCTCCGGATCCGCTTCAAGGCGCTGGTCGTTACCTATAAAGCCCTTCATGGCATCGGACCTGGGTACCTGAGAGACCGCCTCCTGCCGATCACCTCCCATAGACCGATTCGATCACACAGGTTAGGTCTCCTCCGGATTCCATCTGCCAGCCAATGTCGGCTGGCGACTCCCCGGGGGAGAGCCTTCTCTGTTGCAGCTCCAGCCCTCTGGAACGATCTCCCCGTGGAGATCCGGACCCTTACTACCCTCCCGGCCTTCCGCAAAGCTGTTAAGTCCTGGCTGCTCCAGCAGGCTGGGGGGCCCTCGATATATCCAGCCCCCCGGAGATTGTGATTGTTGTATATTTTAATGTTGTTTGTGTATTATTCCCCCCTCCCTTGTTTTATTGTAAGCCGCCCGGAGTCCTTCGGGAATGGGCGGCATACAAATCAATAAAACTATAAACTAAACTATAAACTATAATAGGGGCATGAAACTATAGGACAAGGGTGTCAAACTATTTCATTGAGGGTCGCATTAGGGTTGTGTTAGGGGGCTGGGGTAGATGTGGCCAGCTTGACATTCTTTGTGTCAGGGGCGCCTGTGGTGGCCCAATCGCTCTGCCAGCGAAAATGTGCTCCCGAGCTCTGTTTTTGGTTGGACAGATTCCAGCAGCACTCTGTCCAGCCAAAAATGAAGTTCATGAAGACTGTGCATGGCGCTACTGAGCTCCGTTTTCGCTTCCAGAGGATTGCAGGAGGCCGTTGCAGTTGAAAACAGCCCTTTTTTTGCTGGCAGAGCACTCGACCCCCACAGGCACCCTTGACATGTGTGATGTTGAGCTGGCCACGCTCATCCTGGCCACATCTATCCCAGCCCCGAGGTCAAACACAACCCTTATGCAGCCCTCAATAAAATCGAGTTTGATACTCCTGTTCTAGAGAGTCTTTTCCAGCCAAGCTATAATTGTAAAACATCCCTTTTAATTTTATATTACAAACATTTGATAGACTTTTTTTTACTGCCCTAGGACCTTATGTAAGGGCAGAGAGGATTCATTCTTAAAACATCACATTTTGTCCTGTTCCACTAATACTCAAATCTTTGGAGATAAACTGTTTGCTCTTCAGTCCTTTTATCAGTTTCTCAGTTCTTTAAGGTAATATTACATCTGCTATGTGCATTGTTGTTGTTAGTTGTGAAGTTGTGTCCGACCCAATGTGACCCCATGGACAATGTTCCTCCAGGCCTTCCTGACCTCTACCATACTCTGGAGTCCATTTAAACTCACACCTACTGCTTCATCCAGCCATCTCATTCTCTCCCTTCTTTTGTCCTCAATCTTTCCCAGCATTAGGCTCTTTTCCAGTGAGCCCTTCTCATTAGGTAGCCAAAGTATTTGAGTTTCATCTTCAGGATCTGGCCTTCTAAAAAGCAGTCAGGGTTGGACTTCCTGGGTGGGACCTTGCTGATGGTAGCAGCTTAACAGAGCTGCTCCCGAGTTCCTAGTCACGTTATCTGTTTAGATGATCGTCTATCAGACATCTGACAGGTACCTTATCCTTCAGGCAAGAAGGGAAGGAGAGAGGTCCAACTGGGCAAAGTGCCCTTTTGATCTTTGCAGTTTTTCTGTCTGCGAAGAGAGGGGGGCCAGCCGAAGCAGAACCATCTTCGTGCCGGAATCTCCAGCTGCTTTTGCAGCTCGAAGTAAGAATCCTCCCACTTAGAACAATATTTGAACTATTTGATTTTAATACAAGCAGAGTTCATATGCGAGAACTTCATTTGTTTATTTAAATCCTAGCTTCATTTTTACAAGATCTTCCTTCGTTAATTTTGCTTTTAAAATGGCGACGGTGAATTCTCCGTAACAATGTTTACCTTTCTAATCTTCTTGTGAAGAACAGCTATAAAACTTCAAAGGAAGGGAGTGAATCATCACTTTGCCTCATAGCCGGCCAGCAGATTTTTACTAATTAGTTTCACTTTATAAGACTGTCTTTTATCAATCTTGCTAATATATATCTCTAATATAGAGAAGCTTAAAATGGCGATGAGTATGCTGAATTGTCTCGTTACGGTGCTTATTTACTGAAACTTCTTATAAAGTTATAACGAGCCTCAAAACTCCAAAATAAAGGGGGAGATTCAGAGATAAAAGAGGAGATAAAAGAACTTAAAGAGGAGCTGTATGATAAGATTGATGCCAGGGTTGTTAAGATTAAGGATGATATGCTGGGGCTGGTAACTGTACTGACAGAACATGTTTCTGGAATTGAAGATAGTCTAGAGAATCTTAATGAAGCTAATACCAACTTGACTGCGAAAACAGAGGTGGTGCAACAAAAAGTTGAAAATGCTAAGAAAGAAATTATTATGATACAGTACAGGCAAATGGAACTGGCATTAAGAGTAAGGGGGTTGCGTAAAGAGAAACAGGAGAATTTGAAACAGATTCTTTCAGAAGCTTTTGACTGTCTGGTGGGAAGACCGGGGGCTAAGTTTGACTGGCAAATTGACAAAATTTACCACGTCAATTCGTGGATTGCAAAGCAGAAGCAGCTTCCTCGAGACATTGTTATATATTTTACTACAAGAGAGCTCAGAAGCACGATATTGCAAGAGTCTTATAATACTAAGCTCCAAATTGGGGGTCAAGATCTGACTGTTTTGAAAGAGATACCACCTCAAATGCTAAGAGCCAGGAAGTCGAAGAACTTAGAAACCGTCAGATACAGTACAGATGGGACGCACCATTTGGTATTATATTTACATTTGATAGGCAAAGATATCGTCTCAACTCAGTATGGAAAGCTCGAGATTTTTACCATAATATTTTGATGGCTGGACATCCTGCATCATCTGGACCTGGAAAAAGACCACAAGAAGGACAGGACAGACAGCAAACTACACAACTATCAGACAAGATGGAGCATCTTTCTCCCCTAGAAGCGCAAGGTGTTATGGAACAAAGACCTAGCCGTATGATTACTAGACGAATGGAGAAACAAGCTAAAAGGCAACAACTTCAACAATCAACGGCCATCGATCAAGGAGCTACAGCAACAAGTATAGAAGCGGTGGGAGGAGCTAGGCCAAAGGTTAAACAGGCCATGCAGGAGGCTCTAAAAAAGTTTCAGGTAACCAGAGATGACAACTAAGATTTTAACATGGAATGTCAATGGATTGAATTCTCCACAGAAGAGAAAGAAAATATTTCACTATCTTAAACAGTTCAAGAATGACATAATTTGTTTGCAAAAAACTCATATCAAATCAACTGATCAAAAATATCTGATTAACTCAAAACTTGGTCAACATTTTGTAGCTTCTGCTATGGAAAAGAAAAATGGTATAGTTGTATACTTAAGAAAAGATATGAAAACTGAATTAATTGAAGCAGATCCCTTTGGAAGATACATTGCGTTAGATCTAATCCTAGAAGGGAAAAAGACATTACTTTTGGGAATTTATGCCCTTAATCAACAGCAAGACGGATTCTATAGAAATCTTCATGCCAAATTAGTACAGTGGGACTATAGGTCTTGTATACTACTGGGTGACTGGAATGGGGTTATAGACACTAAGAGAGATAAGAAGATTTCTCACCAAAACATCAAGATGCGAGCAAAGCTACCTAAATCCTTTTTTGATATGATGGATGACTTTGAACTGAGAGATATTTGGCGAGAAAGAAACACAGAGGAATATGATTTCACTTTCTTTTCTGATAGACATCAATCCCTTTCTAGGATTGATTTCATACTAATCACTAATGATTTACTTTCTAGGGTGAAGAAGGCAAAGATTGCGGCTAGGGTCCTTTCGGATCATAACACAGTTTGGATGGAATTGGGAAGGGTGGTACAGGCAAGAAGGTCCTGGAGATTGAATGAAAACTTATTTAGATATGAAAAGTATATCAATGATTGCAAAAAATTGTTAACCGAATACTTTGTTTTTAATATGAATAAGGGTACATCTATGGAATTCGTATGGGATGCAAGCAAAGTGTATATGAGAGGAGTACTGATAAATATAAATAAATCACATACACATAAACAAGGGATAAAACAAACAGAATTGGAAGAGGAAATTAAGAGGAAAGAGCTGGAGTTAACAATGAATCCAGGCGATACAAAGGTTAAGGAAGCAATCACCATATTAAAATCTCAATTTGACATGTTGATCTCTGACCAGGTAGACACTAGCTTGTTCTCCTGCGCACTGCTTAGAGAGTCCAAGCTGTGGGTTATTTCAGTCTGGTTGCCCTGGAACTGAGGAAAAGACTTTTCCTTGGCCATGCCTCCAGGTGTGCCTAATCCCCAGAAATTTTCCTCAGTTTGGCCCGTTTGGAAGCTGTTTTGGGAGCTCCAGCTGAAATAACTTTTTGCTTGGACTCTCTGCTAGTCTTTCTGACTTTTCAACTGAGTATCTTTTCTTCTTAGGCAATCCTTGCCTTTTCTCTCTTCTAATCTAACAAATTCCTTTTCTACTAGCCTCCAGGAGGCTGGGGGAAGGGCCTCCCTCTCCGTTCTCCTCAGGGCGGTCTTGGAGGCTTTGCTGCATCTTTAAAACGGCGCAGAGAAGCGGCAGAAGGCTCCAGGAACCAGCGTTCCCCTCGTGGTCCCTGTTTATTGTTTTCTAGCGAGTTTTTTCGTTTTTTCAACACCCTTGCTTGTAGGATCTGCCGCGGAGGTGCGCGCGTTCGCCTGACAGCTGGGGCGATCGCCGCATGGCCTCCTAGTTCCCCTCACAGCGCGGTGGCCATTTTAAAGGCATTTTTGCACCGTTTAGGCTTAGCTGCAGGCCACGCAGCCACGCTACTGCTGGAATCGCTGAGAGGCACTCGGACAGCCTAGGGGGGTGCCCACTGGCCATCTGCCTCTCCCTTGCCAACGATTTTTCTTCACGGATCTCCTGGAAGCGGCGCTGGGGCCCTGGTCTACTCAAAGGCCTCCGCCCCGGCCTAGGGAGGCCTACCTTAATCCGAGCCTACTTCTAGGCCTAGGCCTCCCTCTATCCCTGCTGGGCCTGCCAGTCCCTGGCTATGTCCCTATAAAAACCTCCAGATAAGGCAACTAACTGAATCTCTCTGCATTCTATCATATTGTCATTGCATGCGAACTGTTTACTAAATCCTCTCTTTTTGTCTTTATTGCAGAGCAGCCTACAGTCACTGCAACTCTTCCTTCGGCCTGTGCCTGCTTGCTTGCTTGCTTGCAATCTGGTCATCGATGAATCGGGACCTCTGTCCAGTAGACCGGGACCCTCCCAGGGCCTGGATCAGGTTCCTTCTTTATCTTTGGGTGGGGGGGCTAGTGGAGACAGGGCTCCCTCCCAGACCACTCCCCTCAGAAATACATCTGCTGCTGAGGCCAGGGATACTGCACGGCGTCAACAGGCTTTTGACAAGCAATTTGAAAGGCCCATCGCCAGGCGGCTAAGGAGACTCCCTCCAGGGATTCCTTGTTCTGCCACTTCCCAGAAGGGATTTAACAGCCCTTATGACGGGAGACATTGACTCTCAAAACCTGTCTCCGGGTTGGTCCTTTTCTGAACCTCCTTCCCCAGCTAATTCTTGGTTCCTCGAACAAGAGCCAGCCCAGGAAGCTGTTCCCCCAGAGGTCCCACCTTTCCAAGGGGAGGAGCCCAGGGATGCTGAGGGTGACTTGGACCAATTTCCCGAGCTGTCCCCTAGGATGCAGGCAATAGTGGAACGTGCCATAACGAAGGGCATAGCTAATGCCATGCGGGCACGGGATAGGCAGGTGGCCCCTTCTGTTCCCCTGACTCAGGGTGGTCCCCCACCCGCCAAGCAGGTACGTCACCCTTCTTTGGAGTCCTCCTTTGTTAACGAGGCCTCAGCCTTGGAGGCAATGGACTTTATAGAGCAGGGCCTGTCCGAAGATGAAGACCTATCCCTGGACGCTCCCTCTTTTTCCGGCCTGTTCAAGCCCAGCCTGTTCAAGTCGGTCCTTCGCAAGGTGAAGGCCACTACCATGGTAGGCATTAAGCCAAAGCCCACTCCACTGCAGACTGATTCAGCTCCAATAAACCTGAATGCAGTCATGTTTGACGCCCCAACTTCCCAGCAAGAGTTGGTTCCGGTTCCGGAGTTGTTCCTGGACCTTATCCAGAGTCAGTGGGTGCAGCCAGCCACTTTGTCCTCTCCTAGCGGGGTGGACAAGAAACTGTACACAATGGAGCCTGTCCTGGAAGATCTCTTGGCTCTCCCGGCCATAGATCCTCCCATTACGGCCCTTACTTCTAATGCCTCCCTGCCTGCGGAGCTGCCTGAAGGCCTCAAGGCGGAGGACAGGAAGGCCGAGAAAGTCTATCACAAGACTCACCTGGCGGCGGCCTAGGCCATTAGGGCCTCGTCTTCCGCTTCCTTTTTCAGTAGGGCTACTGTAATCTGGTCACGTGACATCCTAAACAAGATTCCTGCAGGGGACGCCCGGCTTCATCAGAATGTGACCAAGCTCATCGCGGCGTCGCAATACGCTGCTGCGCGGCCCTCATCGCCACTAAATTCGCCTCTAGGGCTCTAGCCGCGAATGTCACCTCCCACCGTCTGCTCTGGCTCCGACATTGGCAAGCGGACCAGAAGCACAAGTGGAAATTGGCTTCTGCCCCTTTCAAGGGGTCCAAATTATTTGGTGAGGTGTTGGACTCTTTCCTTGTTGAGTCGAAGGATAAGAGGAAAGTCCTTCCCTCTACGTCTAAAAAACAGGACCGCAAGTCCTCGCCCTATGCGAGGCGGCAGTCCTTTCGCTCCTCTGATCCATCCACATCTACCTCCTCCTACCCCTCTAACAGAGCAGCGGGGCAGCAGGGGGAGAGGGCTCAGGACAGGTCTTCCTTTCGAGACCGTGGTAGGCAGCAGTTTGGCTTCCACAAATTCAATCGCGGAGGCGCCTCCAACAGGCCCTTCTGGAAGTCCAAGTGACTCCCCGAGTTCATCACCAATCGGGGGTCGACTGCAGCTGTTCGCCTCCCACTGGGCCCAGACAGCTCACCATGCCTGGGTTTTGCAGGTAGTTCGGGAGGGTCTATCCCTAGAATTCCTGTTCCCCCCCTCCCAGAACTTCATCAGGTGCCCTACTCCTTCGTGTCCCATCAAGAGGGAGCAGATGAACCAGGAGTTTCTCCATCTCCTGGAGATCAATGCCATCGAGCAGGTGCCCCCGAACCAGGAAGGGAGCGGTTCCTACTCCATTCTCTTCCTGGTCCCAAAGAACTCAGGGGGGTGGAGGGCCATCTTGAACCTCAAGAACCTCAACAGGCATATTGCCTATCAGAGGTTCAAGATGCAGTCCCTTCAGTCCATCTTGGCGGGGATCCGCCAGGGAGACCTCCTCACCTCCATAGATCTGCGGGCGGCTTACTTACACATCCCCATTCACCCCCGACATCGGAAGTTCCTGCACTTCTTTTATGCAGGCCGCCACCTCCAGTACAGGGCCCTTCCATTCGGCCTGTCCTCAGCCCCCAGGACTTTCACCAAGGTTCTGGCGGTAGTGTCGGCCCATCTCTACCACAGGCCCATAAGGCTCCAATGCTACCTGGACGACATCATCATCCAGTCGTCGTCCAGGCGGCAGGCCTTGCGGAATCTCCGGATAACAATGAGGACTTTCAGGCATCACGGGTTCTCCCTGAATCTCAAAAAAAGTCACCTTACCCCCACCACCAAGATCAACCACTTGGGGGCGGTGATAGACACCATGTCCTGCAGGGTGTTCCTCTCCCAAGACAGGTTAGAGGCCCTCAGGTCCATGACCGTCTCAGTACGGCAAGCAAGGCAGGTTCCGATTGTCCTCCTCTCACAGCTGTTGGGGAAGATGATCTCCTGTCTGTCAATCGTCCCTTGGGCACGTCTCCACTTCAGAGCCCTGCAGTGGCTGCTCCTACCTCATCAGAGGGCCAACAGGAGCAACCCACCAAGACTGATTCCAGTACCTCAGTCGGTCAAGAGGTCCCTCCGGTGGTAGACATCTCCAGCTCTGACCAAGGGACACCTGTTCAAGGAGCCCGACCAACTGGTCATCACCACCGACGCCAGTCTCGGGGAGCACACATGGATCATCTTGTGGTCCAAGGCAGGTGGTCCCCGGCAGAGTCGCATTGCAGCATCAACCTTCTAGAGCTGCGAGCTGCGAGGTTGGCCCTCCACCATTTCCACCATCACATCAACCGCCAGGGCGGCACCAAGTCCAAAAGACTGATGGCAGAGGCGGAAGCCTTGAAGCCCCTGGGCGGAGCGGCACCTGGAATCGATCCGCTCCGACCACATCTCCAGCGTGGACAACACCCAGGTGGACTGGCTGAGCAGGACCACCATCGACTCCGCGGAATGGTGGCTGGATCCTGCTCTGTTTCAACAACTGTCCCGCAGGTTTGGTCTTCCGCTGGTAGACCTGTTTGCGACGAAAGCCAACACGCACCTTCCGCGCTTCTTCTCCCGCTTCCATTCTCCGGGAGCGGAAGGAACAGATGCTCTTCGCTCCGCCCGTCGGATCTCGGAGCTGGCAGCTCTGTCTATGTGCCAGGACTTACACGTCGTCCATTCCGACAGGGTCGTTTTGCGGCTTGATCCGACCTTTCTCACCAAGGTCAACTCCTGGTACCACAGGGCGCAGGAGGTTGTGTTGCCGAACTTTTCCCCGCATCCTTCCCATCCGAGCGAGCGCAAGTGGCACAAACTTGACATGCGACGGGCACTGAAAATCTACGTCCATCGCACCTCCGATTTCCGGAAGTCTGAGGCTCTATTTATATCCTTCCAGCCCGGATCGCTGGGAAAGAAGGTCTCTTCGTCCACGATTAGCAGATGGCTCAGAGCCTGTTATTGCATCTGCGTACAAACTATAGTCGAGAGCGGTGCCCCTTCGAATAACGGCTCACTCGACCGCAGTATGGCGACTTCTGCAGCTTGGGCTACACAAGCTCCGATCGAGGAGATCTGCAGGGCAGCCGCGTGGTCTACACCGTCTCCGTTTATTAGACACTATAAGCTAGACACGTTTGCTTTGGCTGAGGCGACCTTTGGCAGGCGGGTGCTGCAGGCAGTGACTTCTTCTGTCGTACCCCGTGACTCTGATTCTGCCCGCCCAGATGGACGTTAACTTGGGTATGTCCCACAGCTTGGACTCTCCAAGCAGTGTGCAGGAGAACGACCATTGATCTTACCTGAAGGGTCCTTCTCTGCACACTGCGGGAGAGTCCAACCCACCCTGGTCTGTCCGGGGTTACGGATCGTCGTGTCAACATGGTTCCATTCTACGGTCGTCTTCAGCTGCATCTCCACAGCCAAAGTGTCTCAAATTTCTGGGGATTAGGCACGCCTGGGGGCGTGGCCAAGGAAAAGTCTTTTCCTCAGTTTCAGGGCAACCAGACTGAAATAACCCACACCTTGGACTCTCCCGCAGTGTGCAGAGAAGGACCCTTCAGGTAAGACCAATGGTCATTCTCAACCTGTGGGTCGCGACCCCTTTGGGGGTCGAACGACCCTTTCACAGGGGTCGCCTAAGACCATCCATCTCCACTGGTGTCGCCCATGCTCAGGAGTGCGTCCTGAAGTGGCAGCTGCATGAAGAGCGCCGGGTGGCGAAGCAGCCTCCTCCCAGCTCCGGACGCAACCCAGACACCGCCCGCCGGTCTCCATGCCAGGGAAAGGCTGAGGTGCTGAAAGGGGAGAAAGACGGCTTCTTCTGGGTGGCGGATCAGCCTCGGCTGCAACAGATGTCTGAAGCGAGCACAGTCGGTGGTGCCACTTCAGACCAGCTGCCTGCACAGGGGTTTTAAGGCGCCCAGAGAGCAGGAGACTGGTGGGGCAGCAGGCCACCTGCTTCAGCCAGCGGGATGAGCTCTCGCCCAAGCAGGCACATGCCAGGATTCAAGCTCCCTTGGTCCTGGACGCTTCCTTTGCCGCCCCCGCCACCGGCCCTGTCCTGCAGGCTAAACTGAGCTCATAGGCTTTTTGGGCCCTGGGAAGGGTTGGCAGGAGAGCCTGGAGGGGAGGACAGGCCCCGCCCACCCATTCCTTCCATCCCGAGGAATTCCACTCGGAATGGAAGCACAGTTCGATGTAGCTTAAGCCTCCATTTAAAATCCCATTTAAAAGGAAACTTCTTAATCTGCGTTAAAGAAAGAAAGAAAGAAAGAAAGAAAGAAAGAAAGAAAGAAAGAAAGAAAGAGGAGGGAGGAATGGAGAGAAAGAAAGAAAGAAAGAAGAAAAGAGGGAAGAATAGAAAGAAAGGAAAGAAAGAAAGAAAGAAAAGGGAGGG
This sequence comes from Thamnophis sirtalis, assembly GCF_051295495.1. Lineage (NCBI taxonomy): Eukaryota > Metazoa > Chordata > Lepidosauria > Squamata > Natricidae > Thamnophis > Thamnophis sirtalis. The sequence continues at coordinate 66,761,734 of NW_028261384.1, forward strand.
GGAATGGAAACAAATAAAGAAGAAAAGGGGAGGAATGGAAAGAAAGAAATAGAAAGAAAGAAGAAAGAAAACGGTGGTGGGGGGAACGGAATGTAAAAAAAGTAAAATTAATAAAGTGAAATTCATGTAAACCATGAACTGCTGGAGGCAGGGAGGTCGTTTTATCCTGGAAAATCCCAGCCTGGCTGATCTTCTCCCTTGACTTACTTGACTTAAGTCTTTAGCGTCGGTACGGCATCGCCAATCCCTTCGCTGTAGAGTCGCATGCATCCCGAATCAACGGGATCCATGATTCTAGGCTGAGTACTACTTGAGCTCGCCGGGCCCAAGAGTCGACAGAGCCCCTTCTGTTGGAAAACGGTGGGCACCTCGAGAAGGCAGGGGTTGTCTTGATAATGAGAGGCTATATTTTGCGCGTCAATTATCCTTGCCCACCTTCTTCTCCCAAACCAAGATTGGCAGATTAATCACTATGCTTTAATTATGTTCAATTTGTAATAATGAAAATACATCCTGCATATCAGATATTTACATTACGATTCATAGCCGTAGCAAAATTACAGTTTTGAAGTAGCAACGAAAATAATTTTATGGTTGGGGGGTCACCACAACATGAGGAACTGTATTAAAGGGTCACAGCATTGGGAAGGTTGAGAACCACTGCTATAAATGTTTAACAGAAGTGGAAAGAATACCAAGCTCTAGAGCACACCATAAGAGATCAGCCAGATGTTAGATCCCTATCATCACCAATGGAGAAAGAAGCCAAACCAATGCAAACTGCATTGCACTGCCCAGCCCCAAACCCCAGCCCAAAGGATGTTATTTCATCCAAAGGATAAGAATTAGTTGACAAAATGATGTAAATAGCAGTCCACTGTATTGAGAGGGCACTAGATTTGGAAAGCTGTAGAGAATTACTATAAGGATGCATTAATAAATCATATTAGCAAAATAATAAAATATTACCATTCCTCTTTTTTAACAAAGAGTAGAAATGTGGCAAAAATCACATTTTATGGAACAGCCTTCTTCCAAAAATTCATTTTGGAAGGGAAAAATGTTTTGTTAAAAATCCTTCTTTGTTGTTCTTAAGATAGAGGTTGGTATCTATGATTCTTCATTGTCTCATTATTGTTGCCTTTTTGCCTTATCCTTGTTACATTTTATTGTATATTTTCATACTTTATATGTGTTGTGAATGTATATGTATAATATATACAGAATGTGTACAGAATGATATATAAAATACGTTTTTCCACTTGTACTATCAAATATAAAATATATGTATGTGTCTATGTATGTATGTAATTCAGTTACACTGAAAATATCTAGCCGCCTCTACAGATTTATTAAATGACTGAAAATCATTTCAGTTTAATTTGTTACGGAGTAGCTGAATATATGCGCTCTGCTAAGAAACTATGTGATTGGGCTTGATAAATCAACACAATTTGAAAATTAAACTGTAATTACAATTGGCCTCTCCTCTTCCCTTCTCTCCTCAGGCTTGCCCCACAGAAGCCTCTCCTGCCCTAGCCCCTTCTTTCCCTCTGGCTTGCCCCAGAGTCCTCCTATCTTATCCCCTTCTCTCCCTCAAGCTCCTCTCCAAACTCCCAGTCCACAGGCCAGATGAGTTACGTGCTGTCCACACCGAAGTGGCAATTGGAACAGAATGATTTTCAGGTTGGGAGGGTGAGTAAAATATCTAACTCCTTAGCATTAGAGCATGTTAATAATAATATAAGTAATACTAATGATCTGATGGCCATTTTGAAAAATCATTTCTAAGTAGCACCTAGAAGCCAAGAGGAACATACATGCCAAATTGCAAGTTTGCAAGCTTTACTGTTCTGGAGATTTCGTGATTGCAGCGTGAGTAGGTTTAACATTTTTTCACTAAATAAACTTATTAATAGAATAACTTTATATTCAGTTGCTGAAGAATTGGGAAATCTTTTTGTTTTTAATGTTTATTTATACATTTTTCTTTAATATATATAAGTATATAGCAAGCAGTGTATTGTCTGGGTCATTTTACATATACATAATTGTTCTGACCCCCCTCCTCCGTCCAGGAATGAAAGCCGAGACAAATGTCCTCAACCTCCACGACAAATGGACGATGGGGATCAGGGTGCTTCAAGATCGGCTCCTTCATAAAAGCCTGCTTCAGGGCCACGAACGCTCGCTGCTCCGTGAGACCTCTTTTGCATGAGGCGAATGAGGGGCGCGGTCAAAAAAACAAAGCTAGGAATGAAGGTCCAGTAGTAGTTGGCAAACCCGAGAAGTCTCTGCACATCCTTCATACGTCAAGGAGGTTGCCAACTACGCAACGCCTCCACCTTGTTCGGCTCCATCGCAATTCCTTCAGGGGAGATACAGTGGTAATCTGCCAAAACTGACACTTCTCCAGCTTTACGAACAAATGATGTTCTCGGAGTCGTTGCAAGACCAGACGCAAATGACGTTGATGATCCTTCCGGGACGTCGAGTAGATCAAGATGTCGTCCAGGTAAATGACGACAAACTGATCCAATAGATCCCGGAAGATATCGTTCATAAAATGTTGGAAGACTGCTGGTGCATTGGTCAATCCGAACGGCATGACCGTGTGCCAAAGGCCATCTTCCATTCGTCCCCTGCCCTGACTTGAACCAGGTTGTAGGCGCCACGCAAATCCAACTTCGTGAATACCGTTGCCTCCCAGAGCTGCTCCAACAACTCCGGAATCAGGGGCAGCGGGTACCGGTTACATACCATGATGGCGTTCAGGCACTGGTAATCGCAACAAAGTCTCAGATCCCCGGTCTTCTTTTTCACGAACAAAACTGGGGCATACAAGGGTGAGGACGAAGGCCGGATAAACCCCCGGGCAAGGTTCTTATCAAGGAAGTCCCACAACGCGGCCAACTCTGGCTCAGACATGGAGTACAGATGGCCCATAGGGTACCAGGTCGATGGGACAGTCATAAGGCCAATGCTGTGGCAGTTGATCCGCCTCCTGTTTGCTGAAGACATCCGTGAAGTCCGCTAAACCCGGCGGCACGTCCACCTTGGGCGATCTGGGTACCTGGGCCGCACAGACCTGACGGATGTGGTGGATGCATTGCAGGGATGGGAACGTGATCAGATTTTGCGACCAGTAGATCTGAGGGTCATGCGTCCGCAGCCAAGCCAAGCCCAAGACCATGGGGAAATGCAGGCCCGAAGCCACGTAACATTGGATGGCCGCCTCGTGTTCCCCAAGGATCAAACACAAAGGTTGTGTGGCGGCCTTGATAGGCCCAGACAAAAGCAACCGGCCGTCAATAGTCTCAACCGGCATCGGTGGGTCCACAGGACACAGAGGGACGTCGTATGCTATAGCAAACACCGCATCCATAAAGTTCGTGGTAGCCCCAGAATCAACCAAGGCATGGACCGGAATTCCCTGCGGACTACCCGACAAGAGGATGTGTGCTGCTAAAACCATATGCCGTGGCGGCTCGCCAACCTCTGTTTCGGACTGTGCCCGACCCACAGTTTCCTTTGGATCGGGCCCCGCCCGAGTCCTGACACGTGGCTCTGGAGCTGAGGGGTTGATCTCAGACCTTGCAGCCTCCCTACTCTCCTTAGGGCAAGCTGTGGCGAAGTGTCCAAGGGCCCCACAAGAAAAACACAACCCCCCTGCGTGCCATCTGGCCATCACCATCCGTGCCACTCGGGGTGTAGCGGCATCCAACTCCATGGGCTTCCCCCTGGCAACTGCAGTCTCCTGAGGCACTGGTCTCCTGAGATGCATGGCGAGGCCTTCATCTCTGCAGCTGGGCATCTATCCGGAGGCAGAAGTGGACCAACGCGTCGAACAGCAGTGGCCTGTCCACCCTCATCAGCTCATCCTGCAAGTCATCGGACAGGCCATCCTGAAAAGTGTCCATGAGGGCTGGGTCATTCCAAGCTGAATCCTGACTAAGCAGCCGGAATTCTCTGACATAATCCTGCAAGGAGCCATTGCCCTGCTGCAGTGCCCTGAGTAGTCTGGTGGCTGTTTCTTCCTTAATGAGATCCTCAAACATCAGCCGGAGATGATTACAAAAACCCTGGAAATCATTCAGTAGAGGGCTAGGCTGAGACAGCAACGGCGTAGCCCAATGGGCAGCTGTGCCTGAGAGCAAGCTGATGATAAATCCCACCTTCGTCCGGTCAGTGGGAAAGTCCTCCGCTCTCAAGCTGATAAACAGCTGGCATTGACCCAGGAATGCTGCAAATATACCTTGATTGCCATCAAACTTATCTGGTGTAGCCACTGGGCACTTCCTCTATGGCTGGGGGGGGGGGGGGGGGTTAGCAAGTCCCAGAAGCTGAGAGACTTGACCACTCAGCAAAGCAAGCTGTTGAGCCAACTGGGCATTCTCAGCACGGAGTTGCTCCATTGTAGCTGAATGGAGGTTTGTCTTGGGCAGAAGTCAATCTATTCTGACCCCCCTCCTCTGCCCAGGAACAAAAGCCGAGACAAAAGTAAATGAGAATTTTTTTTAATAAGTCCAGACTCGTTGGCTGAAAGCCAAATCAACAAAGAGATAAGCACTTTGGCAGCATGTCCTACAAATCTTGGCAGCAATGCAAACAAACTCTGGCAGCAATCCAGCCTGACAAGTTTGTTTCTCGTTAGTTTTAGTTTAGTTTTTTAGTTTAGTTTTTAGTTTTATTAAACATTTATAGGCCGCCCTTTTCCCTGAGGGGACTCAGGGCGGCTTACAATAATAGGGGAGGGGAGTGCAGGACAAAACACAAAAAGAAAATGTGAGTAAAAATAATTAGCGGTAAAAACACAACATTCATTAAACATTCGGGAGGGGCGAGAGTAAAGTCTTATCCCCAGGCCTGACGGGATAGCCAGATCTTGAGAGCTGTGCGGAAGGCCTGGACGGTGGTGAGGGTGCGGATCTCCACGGGGAGATTGTTCCATAGCGTCGGAGCTGCAACTGCAACCCTAACATTGACTTCTGCAAGAAGGGCGTGGCACAAGCAGTCTCTTTTATAATCTGGAGAGGAGCTTAATGAGCATCAGCTGAGCCTAATTACCTCCTGTAATTACATAGTTGTTCTTGACGCCAAGTAGCCCTTTGACGGCGTGCATCCCGGAACAACTCACAGGTGGTTTCTGGATCACTCTCTCTTGTCTCCTCCCCACTGATCCAAGGCTCAGGGGCCACCTGGTGGCCAACCAGTCTCTCTGTGCCCTGCTCAGAGTCGGAACCCTGTCCAGGGTCCTCCACATCCTCCAGGGCCGACTCATAAAGCCCCTCGCTGTCAGAGTCTGGTGGCAGCTCCAACGGCTCCTGCCGGACCACAACACATAATAATAGTAGTAATAGTATTCTTTACTTGTATGTAATAGTATTCTTCCAATTTCTAATTTCTACCTTTATATAACCATTGATAAAACAATTTTCAAGTTAAAAAATATTCTGTTGTCTTTGTTCTTAAACTTTAATGACAACCTATCCATTTCCGCACAGTCTAAAAATTTTAAACTATATACTCATCTGTAGGAGTTCCTCATTTTTCCAGTGTTGTGCAAATACAATTCTCGCTGTTGTCAAAACATGTAATATTAAATATACATTCCCTTTGTCATATTTTTCTGTCAATATACCTCACAAAAATATTTCCAGCTTTAAATCCATGTGTTGCTTTATCTTTTTTTCTTAATCATGTTTTTTGCCTTTGGACATGTCCACCACATATAAGTAATACTAGCCCAGTATTTGATTGCATTTCCAATATTTGGCGGACATGTTTTTAAACATTTTTGCTAGCCTTGCCGGCAAAGGAAAATTGGGATTTCTTGATGATGCTATCCGTTCAATCATGTCTTATTCTCAGCAATTCTGTGGACCAACTCTTTCTACATTTTCCAGTCTTGTACATCCTCTTTCAGTTCTTTTATATTGTAACTTTTGTCAGCTTCAATGGTGTGTAGCCACCATGTATTTTGGCAGTCTCGTTAACCATGGGTAATTTTTTAATCAGAGAACTTAGAGATAGTGAAAAACAATGGGTTTCTTAAAAAAGAAAAGTGATTGTGTGTGTGTGTGTGTGTGTGTATATATACAAAAGCATAAAATATGGATACTTTAAAAACCCTCAGATCTGTACTTCTAAAATCCCAAACATAGTTCTAGTGGAAACTGAAGCTATAAAGAATGGATTGGTAAAGTTCAGGAACCAGAAAGTAGGCAGACTACAATTTTAGGAAGCCTATAACTGAAAACCAAATCAAATATTTAGTTGAGAGTTGAACACACCGCTATGGTGTAAGTGATGAAAAGGAAAACATGGATTTTCAAAGTCTGGGAAGGAGAGGGTATGAAAATAGCAATTAAAAAGAAGGCTCTGAAAGCTCCCCCCCCCCCAACCTTTCCCCTCCCTCCCCCCCCCATATCCAACATTTTTCATTACTAATGTCTTGCCATTTTGAATTATTGTCTACGTAATGATCAACTTTATATTTGCTATGCACTACACTCATGACTATTTTGGCTGCAGCACAAAAAGCTGCTGTTGCAAACATATCTGCCTGCATGATGACTGTCCTCGTATTATTTCAAAGTGCTTGTCACATTGGCTGCTTATTTAGACAGTTTGGCATCTTTTGAACCAGACTTCTCTTTAAGACAGATTTAAGATTTATAGTCTGTGTTGCACTAAAGGTCAATTATAAACTGGGGAATAGAGCCAGGTTGGGGAAACGTGTCATATCTTTGAACGATTGCTAAGTTCCAGTCTTAGGTCAACAAGATTTGGTGTGACCATAATTTCCTTGCTTTTATTTGGTATGAAAATGGCATCATTCTGACTACTGTATGAATTATAACTACTTGCTGCCATCACTATCATTCCCTTGAAGCAATACTTGAGATTGGAATGTGCTCAGTATCAGTTGCTACTCCCCATTTCATTCTGAAACTCTCCTTCATATCTCTGATCTGTCAGCTAGGCTATTTTTGATATTTCAAAAGAATGGTGGACCTTTGTTCAAAAATAATTTGATGTTGATGTTGATGTTTATTCTATTTGTATGCCGCCCTACCCTGAGAGACTCAGGGCGGCTAACAACCAAAGGGGAAGGGGGGATACAAACAGGAAAACAAAAGACAGACAAATTAAAACACAGCAACAGTAGCAACAATTCAAATGGGGCTGGAAATTCATCAGCCCCAGGCCTGCCGGAACAACCAGGTCTTAATGGCTTTGCGGAAAGCCGGAAGGGTGGTGAGGGTCTGGATCTCAACGGGGAGATCGTTCCAGAGGGCCGGAGCAGCCACAGAGAAGGCCCTCCCCCAGGGAGTTGCCAGTCGACACTGGCTGGCCGATGGAATTCGGAGGAGGCCTAATCTGTGGGATCTGATCGGTCGTAGGGAGGTAATTGGCAGGAGGCGGTCTCTCAAGTACCCAGTTCCAATACCATGCAGAAAGGTCACAAGTCTGGAGATTATTCAGTTCAAAACTTTCATTCAAGCCTCTATTCAAATGATTTTTTCGGCACTACAGAAATTATCTGCCACACATGATAGAATTGAGAGGAAACTGGATTATCTGGTGTTTCTAGCAACAAAATACGAGGAAAAAAATGAGAATGTTGAACATTTGAATGTTCTTCAAATACAAACTAAGGATGTCAGAGATAAAGATTCTCAATTTGCTGATATTCGGGGCAACTGGTTTACCTCTGAGGGAGAAAAAGATGGGATGTCTGAAGGGGGAGCAGCCACACAGAAGATTTACTTCGAAAGACAGGGCGCAGGAGGAGTGAGAAGCATTAAAGAATTTATACTTTATGAAATACCATCTGCAAAACTTTTGATACCACCACTGAGAATTAAAGACAAGCTGATAAAGGAAATAAAAGGAGGACGGCAGCATTATATGAGAGGCACCATAAGCAAAACGGTGCAAAGATTTCTTCATATGGACTTGCTCATAAACATGTTTGGAGAATTGGACCCACGAATGGCAACAGATTTAAGGCGGTTCTGTTACTGGAGAGACACAGGCTGATAGATGGAAGAGTATAATTTAAAACTAGCTAAACCTAGTTAAATTCATTTGTAATAGATATAGTTGAATAATAATTGATAGTAATGTATATAATGTTGAGTTGCTATGATAAATAATAATTGGATATGAGAAGGGAAGGTTAGAAATATCTTTGGACTATATATAAAGGTTATTAATCACAATATTAATTATTATAAAAAAGTTATTAATCACAATATTAATTATTATAAAAAATAAAATAAAACTATATACAGTTAAATCTTAACTAATATGGGGAAAATGCTATGATATACGATATAATTAAATAAAGAAAGGAGAATGATAATAAATTATATACATGGAGGATGAAATTTTTGGTATTAAATATTATGGATGTTTAGCTAAAACAGGATATGAGGATTTGATGTTAATGGAGGATTTTATAAACAAGTAAATGAAATGCCAGCATGTGGTTATGGATTAAATCTTTGGTATAGTTAAGGATGAAGGACGTTTAAACAACTGTAGTCAACTAAAAGTGGAGGTATGATGATATTAATATGGTAAACATTTGAGTTAAGATATTTGAATTAATATGGAATATTAATTAATTAATTGAATTAATTTTGAATTAATGGAAGAGATGCACAAACACTTGTAACCAGCTGATATACTTTTTTATAACATATACTTGTGTTCTTTTTTTCTGTTTTGTTTTTTGTTCTTTTTTGTTCTGACTTTTTTCCCCCCACTGTTGTGGGTATGTGTTGTTTATGTAACAAAAAAAATAAAAAAAATTATAAAAAAAAAACAACTTTCATTTGGCTAAGCCAATCATTCTAAGCACTTGCCCACAGATGCTAACCCTCATTTTACAAATTAAAAATAGTGATGATGGTCATTTCTCTTGCTCATAGGGAATATTCAAAAAGGGGAAGAAGTAAAATTAGAGGAATCTACCAATAGCTTTCAGTAATTTGAGCCAATTTAAAACAGTAAGGAGAGCACCACCTCTGACCTTGTTAATGAAACAGAAAAGGAATCAGCAATAAAGGCAGCATACTTTATGCTAACATATTTTTGTGCTTTTCATGGACTGGATGATAACATTTTAATGCAACTATCGAAGTATAGCCACTGATGAAAGATAATGGGTATTTCCTAAGGCCTGTAGAAGCCTAGTTTTGTTACACTTACCTACATATTGGTGAGGTGATCGACCAGGCAATCCGGGGGTGCGCTTTTGAACCGGAGGGGGGCTGCGTAAACACCCCCCCCAGGGGCCCTGAACGAACTGAATCTTCCCACCTATGCTTGCCTGCAGCAGAGACAGTGCGGAAGATCAGCTGTAGAGCGGCTTCAGACCAGCTGTAGAGAGGCTCTCTGAACGGAATTGGGAGGACGGAGGGACGGAGCCCCTGGACATTCAGAGGGAGAAGTTCCCCCCTTGGAGGTGACTGAGCTGGCTGTCCGGGGGTGTGTTTTTTGAGTGGAGGGGTGTGTGTAAACGCTCCCCAGGCGCCGAATTTTTCCATCTTATGCTGGCTTGTAACAAAGACGGCGTTGAAGATCAGCGGTAGACCGGCTTTAGACTAGCTGCAGTGCGGCTTTTTGCATTCAGCAATGGCGGCAAACTCCTGACTGTTAATCTTCGGAGGGAAGAGAGAGGGATTGGGGGAGCGCTGTAAGGGGGACTGCTTTAGCGGCCCCTGGACATTTTGAATGCTCCAGAGACCTGCCCACACCTCAGGCCAGCTATGGAAAATGGCGGCGGCGCTTTGAATATGGCGCGTTTCTAAACTAATCTCCGGTGGCAGCGATGATCTTGGGACGGCGAGATTCCAGCTTCTGGCTTTGAGGAGGAGGACCCCCCCTCTGTGACTAGCTGCAGCTGTCGCGCTTTGGTCTCAGCAGACTGGAGATCCGTCCTGGGGGGGGCCCTGACCCGGCTATTACTGCCCTGACTGCTACAACTGTTACCGTGCTGTTGCTGGAGGGGGCTAGGGTCAGGGTGAGGGCGAGGGTTAAGGCTAGAGTTAGGGTTAGGTTAGGGTTAGGATTTGGGTTAGGTTTAGGTTTAGTGGTAGGGCCAGGGTTAGGATAGGGGTAGGGTTGGGGTTGCTAGCCTGATGGACTGCTGGCTCGCTGATGCCACCTTGTGAACACTGTGGCTTGGCTGCTGGGAGGGGTGTCCTTCTCCCTCTTCTTCCCCCCTTCCATTGGGGGCACAGCCTTTTTCAGCTGGATCCAGATTGCCGGGGGAGCTGTGCTTTGGCTGCTACAACCCCTGGCCGTTCGAGCATGACCAGCCTTTCGGTTTTCGCTGCTGTACCTGAGACTAACCACGGCCTTTCTGCCTCCTGGTCATCCCCGCCCTCGCTTTCGTTCTCCAGACCATCACCTTGGAGCGAGCTGGGTCTTTTGAATCCATCCCCGGCCTCGCTGAGACTCCCACTTGAGCAGTGGATGAAGAGAACGCGGGCAGGGAGCTTGCTCCGCACCTTCCTCCAACTGACATTAGCTTCCCTATCGCTCCAGACTTTTTGGACTCTGCCCTCTCTATGGGACTTCGCAGAGGAGAAGCCCAGGAATATTAGGACTCCCTCTTCCATTTAGCATAAGCTTATACGAACTTCTTGCACCGCTGCGCAATTTTTAACTTGTATGGGGAGTGCATGTGATATGGGTGTTATTGTATGATTGCATGAATGAGCCCACTTTTTATTAATCCATTATTGTTGTATTTTTGTGTTTTTAACTGCTACGTGGGGATTGCTTGGGTGTATGGACGTGTTGTATGTCTAAGTAGGCTGGGACCACAACCGGGTAGCCTCTGCACTGAGTGCACTGCAGAAGTGTCAGAGGGGCCTAGGATTAATCCCAGCCTATGATGTTTGATTCGAAGGGCCTGCCGAAGAATGCGGTTGCCAGACGGAACGATGGGGGGACCATGGACCCAGGAGTGGGCCGAAACATTACGGTCATAACAGGGAGGGGCAGATATGGTGGGAACTTTAGGGCTAGCCATTACCAGGGAAGGAGGGTTCGCTACGTCTCAGAGATCCCTCCTTCCGGCCCTACTAGTTCCACTCCAAGGCCAGATGGCATGGGTACTCAGGGCCCTGGTTCTCAGGCTGCTGTTGCTAAATGACAGGTCTGTGGTTCACAAGGCGCCCCTCATCCGGGACCTAATTTTAGACGAGGGGGCAGACCTGGCATGTATTACTGAAACCTGGCTGGGCCCGGAGGGAGGTGTCCCCCTCACTGAGATGTGCCCAGAGGGTTTTCAGGTGCTTCATCAGGCGCGACCCCAGAGAAAGGGGTGGGGGAGTGGCCATTGTTATCCGAGGGTCTCTAGTTCCTCGCAGGATCCCTGCTCTGGAGCTTGTCGGATGTGAGTCCTTACTGGTGAAGTTGGACCTTGAGGGTCAAGTGGGCTTAACGTACCTGCCTCCCAACAGCATTGCAACAGCCCTCCCCTCGCTCCTCGAGTCAGTAGCCGAGCTGGCAGTTGAGTTCCCCAGGCTTATGGTGCTGGGGATTTCAATTTGCCTTCTCTCGGTGAACACTCTGATGGAGTGCAGGAGTTCATGGCTTCCATGACAGCCATGGGCTTGACCCAAGTAATTTGGGGCTCGACTCACTCAGCGGGTCACACGCTCGACCTCGTATTTCTCTCGGAGCAGTGGAGTTGTGATCGTGGTTTGAGGGGAATTGAGATCTTGCCCCTATCATGGTCAGACCACTTCCTGCTGAGGCTTGACTTTCGGAGACCAATCCCCCACTGTAGGAAGGAGGAACCGATTAGGTGGTTCCACCCCAGGCGCCTTATGGACCCTCCGGGCTTTCAGATGGCGCTGGTGTTATACCTGATACTCTCGTCCACAGTCTGGTGAGGCCTTGGTTGCTGCTTGGAACTCAGCGGCGTCGGAGGGTCTCAACCGGATTGCGCCTTTCCGAGGTAGCGGATCCAGGAGGGCTCCTTGGTTTACTGAGGAACTCTGGGAGATAAAATGCCAAAAGAGACGCCTAGAGCGCCACTGGAGGGCCAGTAAGTCCGAGTCAGACCGAGCACTGTTGAAAACCTGCATCAGAGCCTACCTCCTGGCAATTCGGACAACAAAAAACACATACTTTGCCGCTCTGATTGCTTCCGCTGAGTCGTGCCCAGCCGCCTTGTTCAGAATAACCCGCTCCCTCTTGAAAGGGAGGGATGCGGGCAACCCTTTACAAGGTAGAGCTGAGGAATTTGTCCAATTTCTCGTGGATAAAAGGCTTCGGGCAGACCTGGACTCCAATTGCTCAGAGCCAGCCGAGGTACTGGGGGAGGGTCTTGAGCAGAATTTATGGATTGACTTTCAACTTGTCACACCTGAGGAAGTGGACAAGGCCATGGGAGCTGTGAACGCCTCCACTTGCGTGCTGGACCCATGCCCCTCTTGGCTGGTTGCTAACAGCAGAGAGGTGACACAGGGCTGGATCCAGACGATAGTCACCGCCTCTCTTCGGGAGGGGACCTTCCCGCCCCTCTTAAAGGCAGTGGTGGTGAGACCCCTCCTGAAGAAGCCGTCCTTGGATCCAGCCATTCTAAGTAACTACTGTCCAGTCTCCAACCTCCCCTTTGTTGGGAAGGTTGTTGAGAAAGTGGTGGCCTCTCAGCTCCGGTGGTCCTTGGATGAAACCGATTATCTAGACCCCTTCCAGTCTGGATTCAGGCCTGGCTACAACACGGAAACTGCTTTGGTCGCACTGATCGATGATCTCTGGAGAGCCAGGGACAGGGGTTACGCCTCTGTCCTAGTGCTCCTTGACCTCTCAGCGGCCTTTGATACCATCGACCATGGTATCCTTCTGCGGCGGTTGCGGGAGGTGGGAGTGGGAGGCACCGTCCTTTGGTGGTTCTCCTCCTACCTCGGACAGGTCGCAGTCGGTGTTGGTTGGAGGGCAGAGATCGAACCCTAGGCCCCTTAAGTGTGGGGTGCCGCAGGGTTCGGTCCTATCCCCCCTCCTGTTTAACATCTACATGAAGCCACTGGGTGAGATTATTCGGCGACACGGGATAAAATACCACCAATATGTGGACAATACACAGTTGTATCTGCCCGCCCTGTGCCAACTCAGTGAAGCAGTTGACGTGATGTGTCAGTGCCTGGAGGCTGTTTGGGTCTGGACGGGTGTGAACAAGCTTGCGCTCAATCCCGACAAGACCGAGTGGCTTGTGTTTTTCCCTCCCAATAATTGGCCTTGTATTCCAACTCTCAGGCTGGGGGGTGAAATTATACACCCCTCAGACAGGGTTCGCAATTTGGGAATCCTCCTGGATCCCCCCTGGTCACAGCTGACTTTAGAGCATCATTTGTCAGCTGTGACCAGGGGGACATTTGCCCAGGTTCGCCTGGTGCACCAATTGCATCCCTACCTGAACTGGGAGGCACTCAGAACAGTCACTCACGCCCTTGTGACCTCAAGACTGGACTACTGTAATGCGCTCTACATGGGGCAGCCCTTGAAGAGCATTCGGAGACTGCAGCTTGTCCAGAATGCAGCCGCGCGAGCGATTGTGGGTGCACCTCGGTACACCCACGTCACACCTATCCTCCACGAGCTGCACTGGCTGCCTATTGGACTCCAGATGCGCTTCAAGGTGCTAGTCATTACTTTTAAAGCCCTACATGGTATCGGACCCGGGTACTTGAGAGACCACCTTTTGCCAATTACCTCCTCACAACCGATTAGATCCCACAGATTAGGCCTCCTCCGGATTTCATCAACTAGCCAGCGTCAACCCCCCCCCGGGGGAGGGCCTTCTCTGTGGCTGCTCCGGCCCTCTGGAACGATCTCCCCGTGGAGATCCGGACCCTCGCCACCCTTCAGGCTTTCCGCAAAGCCGTTAAAACCTGGCTGTTCCGGCAGGCCTGGGGCTGATGAGTTCCCAGCCCCACTCGAATTGTTGCGGCTGTTGATGAGTTTTTAATCTGTTTGTATTTGTCTGTCTTTTTGTTTTTTGTATTTCCCCTTTCCCCTATTTAGTTTGTTAGCTGCCCTGAGTCCCCTCGGGGAATAGGGCAGCATACAAGTTCAATAAAACTAAACTAAACTAATATTTCCTTAGGTTCATCACTATATAGACATAGAATTCTGAATTAGCAAAACTTATGATTCAAGATAGTCACTATGCCTTTGCATTTTATTGAATGTCCTTTCATTTTAATGAAGTTGCTTATATTAAGTGGTTGAAGTCTATACCCTCAAACGTAGCTATACAATTTCAGTGGAATAGTAATGCCACCTTGTGGCTAATTTTAATAAAAGCTGCTGATTAAAGAGCAACAATAAAATAATTTTGTTTTCATCTTTAAAGGCTAAATAAAATGTGTGACTGAGAGCCCATTACATTTAAGAGCTAAACGAGAGAGAGAAAGCAGTATTTTTGCTTGCCAGTATTTTTGAACAGTTACATAGATAGGCACACACGCACACATGCATATACACACACACTACTTTAAAACCTTTAAATTCCCCACATATTGCCACATATTGACAATATCAGTTTTCATAGTTGTGGGTTTATATACAAAACATTTTTCTTACTTGTCTCCACCAAAATAAATTAACCAATTTTTTTTAAATCAAATATTTCTTAACTTTTGTATGTACATTAACAAATCATATCTTGTTTTATGTTTTTCAAATAAATGTCTTTTATTTATTGAGGAAAACATTTACCCCATTTTTATTCCATGTTATGCATTTAAAATCCGTGTTTATGCTGTGAATTTAGCAAAGTCTATAGTTGTAATACCCAATGTAGTAGTCTCTTCCTGATCACTGCACTTATTGCATGTAGATTACCATGCATCCTCTAATGCCTCCTTAAATCTTTCAAAAAAGTTCTTTGCCTTTTGGATTCTGTTAAGTCAGAACCTCTGTTATTCAAAAGTTAAAATCTCTCCTTCCATCAGTTAAACAAGAACCTCACTGATCATGACTTCTGACTTCCTGCCAGCTTCTCGATTGACTTTGCTTTGGGAAGTCAGCAGGGAACATTGGAATTCTGCACATCTTAATGTTGGTGAAGTTCACAATATTGCTGAAAGGAGTGTTAATGAAATTGTGTAATTTACTGAATGATTTTACCCATTGACCTTTCTTGAATTCTCTATTTAAATAGCTTTAAAAGAAAATTATAAATGTCAGTGAATCATGATACTAGCTCATGAAACAAATCTTTCTTTCTTATTCCATTGAGGTTTTTTTCCCCATCCCGTAGAATGTGGGCACTATGTGTAGTGAACCCTCTAATCATTTTTAATTACAACTCCCCCACCAAAAACAATATACCATAGACATCAACTGTCCATGGGTATACAGAAGGTGTGAATATTCAGGAATATGAAGAACTAGTTGGTTGGATGCCCATGATTCGCTAGGGAACTGGAACAGGAGTAGGTAGCATTCTTCGCCATCACGCTCCATTATCCTGTAGCTGTAAAAGGCAACAGCAGATACGGTCTTCTTGAGAGGAACCTTGGTGTTTGGGTCGCACTGAGGTATATTGATGTAATAGCCATCTTCTCCATGGCAGAACATCAGAGGGTATTGGAGAGTGTCACGTGTCTCACTGATTCATAACAACCTGTTGTCTCTGCTGTGGAGAACGATGTCTCTCTTCTCAAAATCCTGGCCGACAATGAGAACAACCACTTCTGTAGTTGTGTGGGCATTGAAACGACCTCAGTGCTCTCCAGAAGGCTTCACCACTTGGAAGTCCTTGTGGCCCTTAGGAACAGAATCAACAACAGCCTTAAGTTCCAAAATATATTTGTTCTGTTCATGCAGCAACTTCTGCAGTTGGCTAACCAGTTGTGGATTAACACCTGGGTAGATTCCACAATGGATGTCCTTATCATCATCATCACCAACAAAATATATCTGGAGAAATGAAGGCTGCTGCTGAGACCCCTTCATGATACTCCCTATTCGGTAGTAGACCTGCCCCTGCACTTTGAATGTTGGCATAAAATTTCCTTCCTCCACCTCTGTGGTTCCAAAAGATGACATTTGGAAGCATCAGTCATACTTCCGGACAGCAGAAGAAAATGCTTTGCCATTGGATGCTGGTAGGTGAGAAGGCTGTGTGTAAGCATTCAGAGTAGGGCTGAAGAGGAGGGAGGTGGACTTTACCACTACTGCAGCACATCCCGGGATTCTCATCCTGCCACTTAGGAACATGGCACCAGGCAGAGGATAACCAGGGTCTGAGATTTAACAACCTTGTCCCTGGAATAATCAATCTGAGGTTCATATTTAAAACCAGACAAATACTGACTGGGGGCTGAGTTTGATGATACTTGTGTGCAGCTTCCCTTACTTGTGTTTTCCTAATCGCATCTGTAAATCTTTTTCTGCATTTTTTGCCTCTTTTCCCTTTAACTGTGTTACAGTAGAAGGAACAGATTCGTCTGAACTGAGGAGGAAAATAAGGAAAAAATTCTGCCTCTGCATACTAGCATCTGCCTAGTATTTATCTGCCTAGTGTCGTGTCAGTGGGTGAGAGAGTTGAGGGGTGTTTGGAAACTCAAACAGTATTTGCTGTGAGCAAGGAGGAGAGAGGAAGGAGCCTGGGTGTGGCTTAGCTCAACTGTTCTGTAGTAAAGTTGCTTCCTGCTGTGAAAGTAAAATTGAAACTGAATCTCCTCTCCTCTGCTTGTGTTTTGCATTTGGAACAGATTTCTTTTCAGGTTGAGAGTAGAACTCCTTAGCATCAGAGCGTGTTAATAATAATATAGGAAATACTAATGCTCTGATGGTCATTTCGAAAAATCCTTTCTTAGTGAGCACCTAGAAGGCAAAAGGAATATACATGGCAAATTTCACGTTTGTAGGCTTTACGGTTCTGGAGATTTTGTGATAATGCGTGAATGGTATTTCGCTTTTATAGATAGATAGATAGATGATAGATAGATAGATAGATAGATAGATAGATAGATAGATAGATAGATAGATAGATAGATAGATAGATAGATAGATGATAGATAGATAGATAGATAGATAGATAGATAGATAGATAGATAGATAGATAGATAGATAGATAGATAGATATAAGCTCACTAGCAAAACAACCAAGTCAAGAACTGAATTTTTAGTAGCCTGCAGGGCCTCAGTTTGTAAAGTTTCTGGAAATGCTTTTGAAGGTTTGGAGGGAAATTAAATATGTATTTAAATCTGTTTGGATTCAACTATTTTTTCTTAACTTACAACAAAATACAAAAGTTATAGCTTCTAGGAAAGTATTGCAAAAAAGTGACAGGAGAGACACAAGTCTTATATCTTGCAAATGATTTAAACCCCAAACATGAAGTACAAAGTTTAAATAAAAAATACATGTTATATTTTAAAATCCCAATATTTTAATGAAAGAAAATGAACATCCACACATTTGCACATGTACAATTTTATGATATATAATTATTTTATGCTGTTTATAAATTGTTTTTAGGTGTTTACAAACCACTTTAGTAATTCCAGTAACAGATAGTGTTGACATATTTTGACAGAAATAAATATATTGCACTTAAAAATAAATGTTTTTGTTGGGTGTTGCTTTCTAATTTATGGCTATTACCTTCAATATACATATGGACACATTTTATATGGTGAATATGCTCACACAATTAATTAAAACAATTTAACACAGCAATAAAGAGACTGATTGTATATTCTGCTAAGAGAAACCATCTCCAGTTTCCATACACAAAGTCTTTCCTCATATTTCTGGTGCTATAATAAGAAACTAGATGCTAATTTAAAATATGTCAGAGATAAAATACAGCAATGTGTATTTTGTGCCTAAATTCCTTTAAAAGAAGTTATGAATAAACACATTTATTGATTTAAGTCATTGCTTAGTATAAAAAAGCCAAACTCTGACAATTTTAACCAAACCTGAAAATAATTTTATTACTATTAAAATACATATATTCCCCATTAGGACATGGGAAAATATCAAAATTATATTTCCTGCTACAAATGAATAACAAAAACCAAAAAATCTGATTTCACTATAAAAGCAAACTGCAATTTAAGCAATTTTTTAAAAAACCTATTAATCTTAATTCAACATTTTCAGTGTCTATACAGATCCTGGTTCAGCGATGGATTCTAACTGGGATTTGGGAAAATATTCAGCTCACACAGTATGAGGAAAACACATAGATCATTATGAAACAAAAAGGCAGTTCATCTCTATATTCCAAAACTGCAAAATTGCCTAAAATGAATTTGAACAATATTTAATTTTTATCTAGTCTAAAATTAGCATAAATTAAGTACAATACCATTTCCACAGATTTCCAAACACCATAAACACAGTAGCAAAACCATTTAATCCACCACCTTTTACAGCAGCCAGAGAGCAATAATGGAATAGTTGGACAAAATTTTTGTAAGAATGGAGTCAATCTATGAGATGCTGATCTTAATCAGTCAAAACTCAAACCTTTTTAAAATTAATTATTCTTCCAAAGATAAGGAGGAAAGCATTTACAAAATTATGAGTAGTGTAATTGGAATTGAAACTTATTCCAAAGCCAGTAACTCTGCATGGACAAGATGGCTAAAAGTCATAAGATGCATATTACATCACTGAAGAGATGAGAAAAATTTTGGACTTGTTATTTTGAAGGAGTTTAATTAAATAGGGAGAAGTTAAATCTAACATAAATTTCACTTTTTGTCACCAGACAATTGTGCTGGCATGAATCAGTGTTTTGTATGTGAATTTCAGAGGCATTATCTTTGCACTCTCAAAATGGAGCTTGAAGCATGCATGGGTGGCCCATTTTTCCTATAAAACATGTAATAGGAGTCAGGAATTCCATTCCTATCAGTTTGAGTTCCCACCAATACTCTGTTTTTTGGGCTACAAGATTGGAAAGGGAAAAAAATGGAACATCAACGTCTGATGGGAAGAAAGCTTTCATTTAAGAGACTGTTGGCCTTTGATACTCTTCAATTTAAAACATTAGAATTCTGATGTAAAGAAATATAAAGGAAACCTACCAATTATCTCAACTTTGTGCTTTCTATAAAACCATTGTTTAGAAATATCTAGCAGTGTGAAAGAGACCTACTATTCTATTAAATTGGCAATAATGGGTCTAATTGGGGATTATCTTTTGTGAGCTTTAATCTTTGTTTTTCTAATTGGTAGGGCTCTTTCATTCTTACCTTAATACTCTGCATTTTAAACAAATCCAGAATTGCAGTTGGATGCTAACAATCTTTTTTCAGAATATAGTATCAAAATTAGCAGGTGACTTCTCACTTAAAATTAGAGCTGGCCTCAAAGGGTGCTTCAAAATTTCTATCTAAATTTGTGGGCAAGGAAATTGGGTGGACAATTTCTTTACAAGAAGGAGAAATGTTTGAACCACTTTCTAAGATGTAGATTTGTCACATCTCAAACTTGTTGGGTTGGATAGCTGACACTAAAAGAGAACAAACATGTCATCTGATTTTGGCTGCCACTTCTATGAGATGAGTTTATACTTTATCTGTTGAGAGGCATGGTGGTAAGTCTGACTTCCAGCCAAAGATCAAAGAAATGAAACAATAATGTAAAAGAATGTTCCTCCCAAAATGAAGGGAAAACTTCTTTCAGAGTACTTGAAGTTTGGGGCTATTTGTTATGACTTGATTCCAGATAATAGGCAATGACATCAGGTACAGGCTATTTTGCACCAGAAATAATAGCCCTCATTTATAATAACCCTCAGGAGCACTACTGTTGCAAAAGCCCAATGGAAGAAATTCTTCCGGATAGCTTCCTTTATGCTTTAATTAAAGACTGAGAAGTGAGGAAGACTGCAGACCGTCAAAAAGATGATACAGTATGAAGTCAATATATTCCTACATTTTCCATTTGTTTATAACTAATATAAATTCACAAGTTGCTTATATCTAATTGATTGATTGTTCCCTGGCTTTCCATCAATGAAGGGACACCATGTTTGCAGAGACTGGGCTATGGATGTCTGCTTTTTATCCCCTTTTTACTAATCTCTGTGCCATTATTTTCCTCGCCAGATATTTATAGACATGAATGTCTTCATTTACACTTCCCACATCATCTCTTGTTTGATATTGAATTTCCTCTTTTTTCCCTTGTTCTATTTTAGTCTGATACTACAATAATCAAAGCAAAAGGAACAAGATTTTCTTTTGTTCATATATTCCTCTGTAGGTCAATGGAAACTTTGCTAATTGTTCATTTTACAAAAAAATATATATTCTTACATTGCAACTTTAAGATGTTACAAAATAAGCAAAGGAAAACTTTGCAAGGATTGTAAAGCAAGGAGAACAGAAATCAAAAGGGATGAAAGTTGAATGGAATATGACTAAGATTCAGAACGGCTCATTCCTTTATCAGGCCATTATTGGATCAATTGTAAGATTATTTTTTTTAAAAAAGTAGAGAACGTAACAGCTCAGCAAAAAACTGCTGATCAGGTAAGTGACTAGATGCTAGATGAGGAGGGAACATGCCAGGCACTGCACCCAATTGAAGTTGGGTGTGCTACTGGAATGGAATGAAGCATTGAAGACCATCCTTCTGAAGAGCTTAAGTCAAATCAGAAAACAGCAGTTTGAATCAAAGCTGGAAAAAGTTTGGTGCAGAGTATATTTGTAATGGGTTGAGAGTGAAAATACTATATATTCTGCACTCAGAAAGCAATGATTGCCCATACTGGTGATAACAAGTGCAGATCTGCTCTAAGTAACTACAAGAACTACCCATGAGAGTTTCTGTGTATTTTTATTTTTGAAAAAAACTTTGGGGAGTTCATTGAACCAAATGAGTGCAGTATGGGTAAAAAAAAAATCAGAACTGTAAGATTAATCTGGTGTACACCAGTTAAAATATTCAGTTAAAGTCTTACTTTTGGGTTCCCCTGTCCCATTTTACAATTTCTTTGCATTGCTATAATTTTCTGATTAAAAATTTAACTATGTAATGTTTCAATTTGCTAGATAAGTGAAAAGATTCATAATAAGATACAAAGTTATTTTATGTTCACATTTTATTTAAGAGATTTAAATCTTGTTCCATTCAAATTGCTTCATTTCAAGATTTCCCAATAAATGTTTCTCAGCTAAGTATTTTATGTACATATGTATGTACAGTATTTATGTTGATGCGCTTCAGCAATGCTGAATTTAAACTAAAATAATATTTAACTTTATGATTTTTGTTTTAGCTTTATCACTGAATTATATTTAGTGTCTGGAGTACTGATCGTACATAATCCACTGGAAAAAAATTATGTACAAATCTTTCAATTCTAAAAAGAATAATGCTTGCATGAATGCATGCTCTACTTTCACAAAAGTGTGTGCTGACTTGCACAACTTTAATTCACTGCACTCAATGAAACTGAAAGAAAAGATATTTCAGTGGTTTGTGGCTTCCATCTAATTAGGGATTGATATTTTAAGGAATTAAAAGGAAGGGAGGATAATGTTGAATAAAATTTCCTTCTGTTTTTTTCTAGAGAGAACTGCAATGGCTAAATATGTTCATTCACTCCCAATGAAATCACTACACCAATATTGCCTCTTTTGCCTTTGTTGAGAAGGAAATCTAGAAACAGCATTGCTATATACTATTGCATGAACATAGTGTTTTATCTAGTGGTTATGATGACCTTCACATAATCTGTCAATTGGAAACCTTACTACATTCAAAACCCATTTGGCAACATTACGTTTAGATTTCCCAGCCACTCTGATTAGCACATTTTTCATGTAACTTTGATTCCTTCATCATCTCATGCAAGCTAGTTTTCCTCTTCAATTCTTATAATGTTTCTTCTCAGTTCTTTACAATATGTTCCTCATTCTTTCTGTGCCTAACCTTGCCTTTCCTTGGCTGTGGGTCAATCATACAAAAGGTGTCATCACTGTAGAAGAATGGCGTAGTCCCTGAATTGCTGCATAAGGCCCTTGCTGAAAATAATGATGATATCTGGGCATATGGAAAGATGGGAATGTGGGGCCACTTCCTTGCATTGAGCTAGCAATGGCAGAAGGTGTCAAAGGCATTCCCAGGTGGCTAAATGGTGGTAGTGATCCTTGAATTGGATGAGGAATTGGAGTGGCTATTGAGGCACTGCTGGAACCAAAAGTAGTCAAGGTCTGTGGATGTTGAAATCCAGGAAAATTTGAAGAGGATGAGACCCAGGAATTGAGGGATAAATTATCAGATGTAAAAGCTGATGCTGTAAACAAGGAGAATCAATATAAATCTTTAGGAAATTTGAAGAAGTTGTGTGATGTTTATAACACAGCTACAATAGCATTCTAAGTAAGCTTTGTGAGCAAAAGAAAAACATTGCAAGATGCCAGCATACAGAGCTGTTCCTGAAGTAGTCATTGCATATCAGGAAGATCACAAAAGGTAACTATAATATAATAGCATAATCAGTAACCTCAGGAGATTAATCCACAGGTCTATTTTTAACTATACAGAATCAAAGCCAATGCAACTAATCTATATAACGCTCATTTGAACAGGTACCAAAGAATCTGTTTAATATTACCAATAGCCACATTTAAAAGTGTTTGGAAGTATAAATTATCTGATTTTGGGGGGGAGGGTATCATTTGAGAATTCTAGGTACTATTGTGTCCTTGTGCACCCTTATATAACAGCACCCAAAGATTTATCTGCAACACATACATCCCAGTAGAGTATGTGTAGAAAATGGAAAATATGATGCTGCTATGTTAGAAGAGGCTCTAAACATGAATGATGCATACATATATGGCATTTTAGAACCCATATTGCCCCCAGCAATTCTAGAGATATATAGTCATTTTTCCCAGAATGCTTCCAGGCATAACTGAAAATAAGATTTGACTATGCTGGGGAATCAGGATTATATTTAGGAAAGCATATGGAAATCCAAAAAAAGCAAATAGACTTGTGAATAAGTTCAGACAAAGAGATCTGTTTCCTCTGTAGCTAGAAATCAAATATATTTTTACAGATCTCTGTCCTTTTCTGCAACCTTCAATAAAGCTAGCACATATTTTGGCTTTCTAATAACTATTTTGGGCTTGCTTACCAGGCAAATACATTTACTAACAATATAATGGATTAACCAAAAACAAATTAAGAGGAGGGTGGGAGAGAGAAAGGAAGGAAGGATAGGTTAAAAAGACAACATTTACAATACATTGTTAAATATACTCAACATTATGATAGGCAGTTAAAGTTTAGCAAGGGAAAAATAATCTATTTTTTTCTATAAAAAATAAGCTATTCTACAAACTACTTCAGAAAAGTCAAGCACCTCAAACATTGCTGCTGATTCAGACAGAGAAAAATGGGCAGAAATTTATTTAGTCATCCATGGAGAGAGATTATTAAATAGCTACAAGCTTCTCTGCAAAATCAGAACAGATTCTCCTAGAATAAGGAATCTTTTTGAATCTACCATTGATCTGCAGGTGGTAGAATGCCATAGATATAGTATTACAAAGCATAGAATGCCATAGGCAAAATATTACAAAGATTCTGCAGTATTGTAAGTACAATCAGATGGGGAAATATTGCAGCAACTTATACTCCAATTCCTCATATCCAAGAAGATTAAAGTTAGACCATACCTTTTGGACTAAATTGTAAATTATAAATATTAAAAATGGTAATCCGTGTTCCTTGGTTGGGACAAGACATTGGGACATTTGGGACATTTGGAACAGCTTCCTCTAAAATTCATATTTAAGAATCTTAAATATATAAAAATCAATGCCTAACCTTAATTGAACCTTTCTGAGGCACTCTACTTTTGAGCATTTGTCTCAAACAGGTTAATAGCTGCTGGAAAATATTTAGATCCTCTTAACTGTACAAAGTTAGTTAAACAATATATTCCTTGCAGTTTGGAGGAAGCATAAGATGAAAAGGGAAATATTTATTTAAATATTTAAAACACATCATCTATTGATATTTGAAACACAGTGTTGATGTGTTTCAAATAGCTGCATCTATCTATGAACCAAACTTGTGTGTTTGTTTGTTTTTTTACCTTTGTGCAAACATAAGTGTGAATATCAGGGGTGGGCTTCAAAAATTTCAGCAACGGGTTCTCTGCCTGGTTGTTAGGTGAGCGTGGCCATGGTGGGAATGGCGTAGTCTGTCTCCTGCACCATGTCAGGGGGCGGTTCGCCTTCCCCAGGCTTCAGAGCTTTTCCTTGAGCCTCTGGGAGGGCAAAAACTGCTTCCTTCAGGTTCTGGAGGCCCTCTGGAGTCCAGAAATGGGCCCGTTTCTGATCTTCCAGAACTTCCGGGAGGTCTGTTTTTCCTCCTCCTCGAGCTTCTGCATGGGCCCTGCACTTATCTCACATCCAAAATGGGCCATGTGGAGACTCTTGGGAGGGGTGGGGTGGGAGGGGAGGGGTCAGCCAGAGGTGGGATTTGGAGGTTCTGTGAACCAGCCATAATGTTAGCTACTGGTTCTCCCAAACCCGGGCGAACCCATAGCAGCCCACCCCTGGTCAATATCCATTTTATTAAAGTTAAGGTGCAGTAATAAAGGCTTACAAAAGACCTTCATCATCTTCATCTTCTAAATCAGTGGTTCTCAACCTGCGGGTCGCGACCCCTTTGGGGGTCAAACAACCCTTTCACAGGGGTCGCCTAAGACCATTGGAAAAGACATATTTTCGATGGTCTTAGGAACTGAGACACCTGCATGCCAGTGTCTGGAGCCAGGGGAGTGGTGACGGCGGGTGCTGCCTTGCAAAAGGGTGGGCTACCTGACAGGAGTGGCAGCGCAAGGACAACCGGGGCCCAGCCAATTATGACACAAGAGGCACCGATGGGCAGCTCAGATAGCTGCGCTTGACAAGGGGAGGGGAGGGGGAGAATTGAGCACCGGCAAGCCAGCACCCTGAGAGGTGGACAGGCTGAGTTCAGTCTCCCAGCAGCGAGGGGAAGGGATGCCAGGAAGAAGGAGCTGAGAACTGAGGCGGGAAGGATGGTGACAATGTCCCTTCCACCTCCTCGGAGACTTGGAAGTTCACATGGGTGCTCTGCAGCAATTGGCTCCAGACGTTTGGGTTTTCCCTTTTCTGTAAAAACTTCTGTCCATTCACAAGGAGACCAGCCTTAGTTTCCTTCCGCGATATCTATGAATGAATGAGTGGTTGGAAAACTTGGGAGCAAGAGGATTCCAGGAGTTTAGGGGCGGAGGGGAAAAAAGGTAGCCATCACAAAACATCTTCAGCAGTCGCTTTGGAAAAAAATAAAGTACTACATCTTTTTAAGTTTTAAGTTTTAAGCTTCCATGCTTAGAATAGAATGGAATGGAATAGGAAAATGGAATGGAATGGAATGAGAATGGGAATAGGAAAATGGAAATGGAATGAGAATAGGAATAGAATAGGAATAAATAGAATAGAATAGAATAGAATAGAATGAAGTAGGAATAGAATGAAATTGAAATGTTTATTGGTGAAGTGTGATAAGACACACAAGGAATTTGTCTCCAGTGCACCAAATCACAGTGTACATATAAACAGCAAGTCATAGGTCATAGGTCATAATAATAGTTACAATCATTAGTTATAAACAACAATTGATAAATCATAAAGAACCAGTAGAACAAGATGAAAAATAGGAGGGGATATCCAACCTAGTACTGTATTTCTCTTTGACCCATTTTTTTTTACTGTCTTCTCTGTTTTATTTTTATTTTGTTACCAACTGAAATGTTTCATGGACTTTTTGTAACAAGGTTAGAAGTTTTGTGTGTGTGTGTGTGTGTGTTTGTGTGTGTATAATTTTCATTAGCAAACCATTTCACAATATATAATAAAATATTCTTTTTGTGATTAATCACTATACTTTAATTATGTTCAATTTGTAATAATGAAAATACATCCTGCATATCAGATATTTACATTATGATTCATAACAGTAGCAAAATTATAGTTTGGAAGAAGCAACGAAAATAATTTTATGTTTGGGGGTCCCCACAACATGAGGAACTGTATTAAAGGGTTGGGAAGGTTGAAAACCACTATTCTAAATTGTGTCATCTGCCTGTATGAGAATTGCTATGCATTATTTGATAGCTTATAGGTGTAATGTTTGACTGTCTAAATAGTAGACTATTGAATTGCTATAGAAATTAAATAGTGGTAGAACATGAATGTAAATAAATGACTACGTTACATTACATTCAAAGAGATGCAACATTGCTGAGTGGAGGTGGAGATGTGCGTCTCTTTTCCAAATGCAGCTTCTTCACATTCTGAATTAGCCTATCTGAGGCTGAGTCCCATAGACTGCCCTTCTTTGAAGAGTACTTCAGGCTTACTTCCTCTTACCTCGGTTTTGTGTTGTTTGGTTATCATCTCCCAGAATTTCATCTTCTCCTCCATAGGTTCTGATGGGGGATCGAGCATAGGAATGCTTTTGTATAAGACTCTCTACACTTTCTCTGTAAAAAACAAAATAGCATGCTATACACCAACTGAAAATTTACCTTTGAACTTAACCAGTTACTGCTCAAATAGTCATGTTATTGGAATCCAACTGTGTACTGCATATATGTAATTAACATGACAAAATTAAAGAACATTATTCTATATTCCTATTAAGGGCACTTTTAAAATATCTTTCTGAATTTACTATTTTGTCATTTCACCAAGCTATACTAAATTTTTCATAATGACTATTCTTCTTATCTAGGAAAACAATGCATGAAGTTTTTACATGTGATCAGTATCTCAAAGCAAAGACCATATTTTGCTGAAGTTGTCTGTGCCTGCTAGTCAAAGGTTTTTTTTCCATTATTTTTTAAAATATTAGTCATTGTGGTTGCAAAACAAAAATATGTGCAATGTGGAACAAACACCAGTCTTTTGGTTGGAACTAACAGTCTGTGGGGGAGGCACGGTGCTGACTTGGAAGGATCAACATATAACTAGCTTCCAAGGAATCTTTTCCATTCATGTTCTTCTAATGCCCAGCCATTACAATTTAATAGCTGCAGTAATGGCCATGAAACATAGTTTTGAACCTGAAATTTAAATATTTTTTTAAAAAGTTTTTTATTTTTTTATTTTTCTACATACACATCATTGTGTGAACAGTGTGGAACCAGAGTTACATTTTAGTACAAATAAAAAGGATGTTGGTACTTACCTGATACGCCTCTTCTAATAGAGTGGACATAGCATCAATGCATGGGTTGACATTGTCCGCTTTCTGATTGGACTGAGTCTGATTAAAGATAGTTAAAACACGCCCCTTTTTGCTAGCCTTACCCAGCTTTTCAGTGAAGAAGAACTTAGACAGACTCAACATGTCCTTGAACAAACAGTTTAGTAAACAATAATTGATCAGTCAAGAAACATTAGCAAACAGTATTTTACAACAATTCCCTGAATGCAGAACCCTGCATGCAATCAAGAAATTTACAGGTCAAAACTGGCTCATGTTGTGAACTGTATGTCCTGGCTATGCAACTGCAGATCCACCTGCCGATGGTGGAGACAGACACCTTCCTACCTAGGGTCATGGGCTGGAACGATACAAACAATATTTCCGACCTCCTAAAGTCAGAATTGTGATTGATGTAGACCTTAAGGGCCTGTCGCATATCCAGCTTGTGCAACTGTCTCTCCAAGGGATGATTAGGTGAGGGGTAGAAGTTGGGCAAAATGACCTCCTGCACCCTGTGGAACCAGGAGGAAACTTTGGGTGTAAAGGAAAGGTCTACCCGTAGCACCACTCTGTTGGTGTGGAAAGTACAAAGATCCTCCATCACTGACAGAGCCTGCAGTTCCGAGATCCTCCTGGCAGAGGTGATGGCCACCAGGAAGGCCACCTTCCACATAAGTAACTGTAGTTCCACAGAGCATAAGGGTTCAAGGAGGGCTCCCATTAGAGCCAATAAAACTTTAGAAAAATCCCACGTGGGGTAGCAGTGAACCACCAGAGGTCTCAAGTTGACCGCCCCTTTTAGGAACCTCCTCACAGTCAGGTGGTAGGATAAAGGTTGCCCCCCAAGTCAGAATTGTGGCCAGAGCTGCTACCTGCTGTCTCAGCGTATTGGGTGATAACCCTTTCTCCAGCCCATCTTGGAGAAATTCCAATACCTGGGGTACAGCAGCCATTGTAGGGTGGATGGTCTTGGTGTCATACCATTTGCAGAAATTATGCCATGTATATGCGGACCATGGAAGGCCTCCTGGAGGCCTGTTTCATGCCTATGACACTGGAGGAAAAATTATCCGCCCTCAGAGAGTCCAGCTCAGGCGCCATGTGGACACCTGGAGCCACCGAGGGTCCGGATGCTCCAGTGACCCTGGCTGTGGGCACCCTTGGTCTGAGGGATCCTCCAGGGTCTGGCCACCAACAAGCTCTGTAGGTCAGTGAACCATGGCTGTTGTGACCTATGAGGGGCCACCAGGATCACCTCTGATTTTTTTGGTGATCACCTTGTGCAACACCTGAGGAACCAGAGGCAGTGGGGGAAATGCATAAAGAAGTCTGGGGGGCCATTGACACCGGAGAGCGTCCATCCCTTCCAACCTCTGCATCCGAAATCTCACATAGAAGTGGGGGAGCTGTGTGTTGTCTGGGGTGGCAAACAGGTCCACAACTGGTGAGCCAAAGCAAACCGAGATCTGTTGAAATAGATGAGGGTGGAGGCACCATTCTGCATGGTTCACCCTTGCTTGGCTAAGCCAGTTGGCCCGAACATTCACCACCCCCGAAATGTATTCCACTGTCAACAAAGCAAGTGCCTCTCCACACAGAGACCCAGTTCCTCGGTTTCCTTCCTGAGAATCTTGGACTTTGTGCCACCTTGATGGTTCACTTGGGCTTTGGTGGCCACATTGTCTGTCAAGACTAACACATGCTGGCCAACAATGGTGCCAAGAAGTCTCTGGAGGGTCAAGTGGATGGTTCTGAGTTCCAACCAGTTTATGTTGTGAGTCCTGTCCACCTGGTCCCATTGTCCCTGGGCCATCTGCACCTGCAGATGAGCCCCCCAGTCGTAAAGGCTGGCGTGGATGGTGACCGTCACCCTGTGAACAACCCTGAAGTGGCAGCCTCTGGAGATGGCTGTCGGCCTCCACCAATGGAGAGAGCAGAGGACGTCCGCAGGAACAGTGACCTTCAACAGTAACATACTCCTGCGTGCCTTCTGAAAGGGTAAGAGAAACCACTGTAGGTCCCTAGTGTGTAGGCGTGCCCAAGGCATGATGTTGATAGCCGACACTAGTTTCCCCAGCAAGCGGGACAAGGTGGCCAGGGAGATTCTTGCTGACTCAATATCTCCCTAACCAGTTGTTTAATACTTGCTTGCCTATCTTGTGACAGGAAAACCTGCCCTGAGACGGAATCAATCCACACCCCTAGGTGTAAGATCCAGGTGGTGGGTTCGAGATGACTTTTATCTCTGTTTATAGAGAACCTTTGAACCTACAAGGTGCATATTGTTATGTCAAGGTCCTGCCTTGCTCCAGATAGTGACCTGGATTGTAGCAATATATCATCAAGGTAGCATTTGACAAGCACGGGCAAGGTCCTTAGATGTGCTGCCAATTCTGCCAGCACCATGGTGAACACCCGGGGGGTGGGGGTGGGAAGAAAGGCCGAATGGCAGAGACTTGTACCGATAGTGCTGTTATGCCCCCATAACAGAACCTCAGAAATTTGCAGTGTTCACGCAGAATAGGGATGTGTAGATAAGCCTCCGTTAACTTGATGGACGTAAGAAGATCACCTTCCTGCACCCCTGCCAGAATAGAATGTAGTGAATGCATTTTAAATCTGCGATATTTTAAGTGGCGGTTGAGCCATTTTAGGTCTAGAATTGTTTTTCAACCAACCCAAGGTTTTGGTAATAACGAAAAGAATAGCATAAAACCCAGATGTAATTGGTCATCCGGAACCAGTTGGACAGCCCTTATGTCCAGGAGGTGTTTATTGCCGAATTCATTAGGGTCTGTCTGTCCAGATTGCAGGACACTGGGCGATGAATAAAGAAACTCAGGGGTATGGGGAGGAATTCCAGAGCTAAGCCTGACCTAATGGTACACCGTATCCACTCGTCGGAGGTAATCTCGTCCCACTGATCTGCAAAAAATGCTAAATGCCCCCCGATGGGAATGGGATTCTGGCAGGACCTAAGATTTGCAGAATCCATGACCTCCACCACCCCCAAAAGGGCTTCTTGGCCTGGTTTCCCTGCTGGTATCTATAGGACTGCTGTCGCTGCCTCTGGTGATACCCCACTTGGGCCCTGAAACCTGAGGAACCATAATCGTGGCCTTGAAAGGAGGTACCGTAGTCTGGGGCCTGAAAGGGCTGCCTCCTGGTGTAAGGTGTTGAACGGGTGCCCCCTTTTCAGGAGACTGAGGGCAAAACCTTTCATTTATCCTTATTTTCAATCAGCAGTGGCTCTAGAGCATCCCCAAACAAGGACCCTCCTTTGTAAGGTGAAGAGGCCAGATGCCACTTATGCCTCATGTCCACCTGCCACTGATGGAGCCATAGCAGATGACATGAAGCCACAGCAGAAGCCATGGCACAAGAAGAGAAATGTGCGGTGTTGAGCGTGGCATCGGCCGTAAACTGCACCGCAGCCACGATCTTGTTCAGATCTTGATGGGCTCTCAAATCCATGGCCAGAATTCGCTGCTGCAGCTGTTGGAGCTAGAAGAGGCACGGACATGAGAGGAAAGATGCTGACATGGAAACACGTACCACCTGATGACCTTGTTTCATTGTAAAGTCAGCTCTCCTGTCCTCCAGTTTGAGGACATCCTCCTGTGACCCTGGCATGGTGGTTGCCATGTAGAGGGCCGCCACTGGGGTGTCAACAGTTGGCATCTGGAGTAACTGTCCCAAGTCATTGGCCACATTGTAGAATTTTTTTGTCAGCCGACAAAGGCATAAGGCCTGATGTTGGTGACGCCCACTGCCTTTGCACAACATCGAAGAATGGCTTTGGAGTAGGAACTGTGTCCATCTCAACAGTTTGTTCCATGAAGAAGGAATCCCAGAGGCAGGATTCGCCGCAGGTGCTGCTATTTGCACCCCAAAATTGGCCGAAACTTTGGCCTTGGTCAGAAGGGTCTTGAAATGGTTTGGCTGGAACAGACCTAAGAAAGCTGCCTTCTCTGGAAGATCTCCTCGTCCCCAGAGAATTCAGCATCATGGTCTCTCCATCCTCTGACACCAGAGACTGACTACACTGAGAGCAAGGTGGGCATTGGAACTACACTTGGCTGGACCATGGGAACCACCCGAGGGACTACTCCTAACCCTTGCTGAATCCCTGCTGTGATGCCCTGGCTAATGGCTGATGCTATAATGTCCTGAATACTGGGCAGGGCTAGAGGGGTCAGCTGTGTGTCCAAGCAAAGCCCCACAGCTGTAGGGGTGAATGTAGCTTCAGCAGGCCTGGTACTCTCAGTCCCTCTCTGTTCATTTGCCAGAATCTGCCCTGGGAGATCAGAGTCTGACCTCCATAGGCCTGTAGTGTTAATAGGAAAGTGTGAGCTAAAAGACCCAGGGTCCTGGCCCAGTCCAATAGGAGACAGCAGGAATGATCTACTGCTAGCATGGGATGCTTAGTCTCCTTTGGAGGATGATGAGCAAGACCTGCGAGATGCAGTAGTAGAGCCCTGCCCATTGGTTGCCTTGCCCTGCTTTTTTTCTGATTTGGAAGCCAATTTTGAGGCCTTTTTTTATTTGGAGTGGCCAGCTGATTTATCTGACATCTGGTGCCCCCTGGACTCTGCCCCAGCTTGGGGTGTGGATGGTTCCACTATCATAAGAAGACCTGGGGCAACTGGCACCGCTTTTGGACTAAGTATCCCCTCACGGTTAATAGGGGCCTTAGTAGGTAATGAAGAGGAAGCCTCAGCCATCTTGTAGTCACTTGCAGAAACCAAAATGGTGCTTCGTGCCTTTTCTAACAGCCTGCTAACTGACAAAAAGTCTTTCTTTGTGCTTCGGAACTGCCTCGATGGCCAGGGAATGCAGACTAGATCCCAATGCTGCCACTCACCTGCTGCTGTCAATCTGCCCAGGCAATTAAGCTCCAGAGCTGCTCGCTTCTCACACCACCTCCTAAATGCCGTCAACAAGAGCCCAGACCATGAGGGATCAAAGGGCTGGCTTCAGAGACTGCGCGGCTGCTGGTAAAAGCCGTGCTTCGCAAGGACTGGCATTAGAGACTGTATGGCTGCTCATAAAAGTCACACTTTGCAAGCGGCACAGAGGGGCACTTTGCGGAGCCTTCTGCTTCTCCCTGTGGCCCCAGAAGCAAACTGGAGACTGTGAAGTGCTATGAGTGCACTGTAGCTGCAATCACCTCAGCCGCAGCATTTCTGAGACCCAACGAGACTCTGAGGTAACAGGGCAGCCTCTGTGGCTTGCAGGGTGCAAATTTAGCTGGCCTGGAGAGAAGTGGGGATCTGTTCTAGCCTTTTTGGGAGGCTCAGACAAAGAGCACTAAGCTCTTTCCCACTTATCAGATGTCAATGGGCAGCAAAGAGGTTAGAGGTTAGAGGTTTATTCAACTTTATGCCGCCCTATTCACGAGGGACTCAGGGCGGCTAACAAACCTGGAGGGAGGGGACATCATACAAAAGGGAAAGAACAAAGACAAACAACAATACAAAAACAGTTTTAAAAGGTCTCAACTAGCACTCCAATTCGAGGGGGGATGGAACTCAGCAGCCCCAGGCCTGCTGGAACAGCCAGATCTTAACGGCAATACGGAAAGCCTGAAGGGTAGTGAGGGTCCGAATCTCCATGGGGAGATCATTCCAGAGGGCCGGAGCAGCCACAGAGAAGGCCCTCCTCCGGGTGGTTGACAGCCGGCATTGGCCGGCCGATGGAATTCGGAGGAGGCCTAGTCTGTGGGATCTAATAGGTCTTTGGGAGGTAATTGGCAGAAGGCGGTCTCTTAAGTACCCAGGTCCAATACCATGTAGGGCTTTATAAGTGACGATTAACACCTTGAAGCGTATCTGGAGACCAATAGGTAGCCAGTGCAGCTCGCGGAGGATAGGTGTAACGTGGGTGTACCGAGGTGCAGCCACAATTGCTCGCACGGCTGCATTCTGGACAAGCTGAAGTCTCCGAACACTCCTCAAGGGCTGCACCATGTAGAGCGCATTGCAGTAGTCCAGTCTTGAGGTCACAAGGGCGTGAGTGACTGTTGTGAGAGCCTTCCGGTTCAGGTAGGGACGCAATTGGTGCACCAGGCGAACCTGGGCAAATGTCCCCCTGGTCACAGCCGACAAATGGTGGTCTAAAGTCAGCTGTGGGTCCAGGAGGACTCCCAAATTGCAAACCCTGTCTGAGGGACGTATAATTTCACCCCCCAGCCTGAGAGTTGGAATACATGGCCAATTCTTGGGAGGGAAAAACACAAGCCACTCAGTCTTGTCAGGATTGAGAGCAAGTTTGTTTACCCCCATCCAGACCCTGACAGCCTCCAGGCACTGACACATCATGTCAACCGCTTCACTGAGTTAGCACAGGGCGGACAGATACAACTGAGAATCATCCACGTACTGATGATATTTTATCCCATGCCGTCAGATGATCTCACCCAGCAGCTTCATGTAGATGTTAAACAGGAGGGGGGACAGGACTGAACCCTGTGGCACCCCATACTTAAGGGGCCCAGGGGACAACCTCTGCCCTCCAACTAACACCGACTGTGACCTGTCCGAGAGGTAGGAGGAGAACCACTGAAAAACGGTGCCTCCCACTCCCACCTCTCGCAACCATTGCAGAAGGATACCATGGTTGATGGTATCGAAGGCCGCTGAGAGGTC
This sequence comes from Thamnophis sirtalis, assembly GCF_051295495.1. Taxonomy (NCBI): domain Eukaryota; kingdom Metazoa; phylum Chordata; class Lepidosauria; order Squamata; family Natricidae; genus Thamnophis; species Thamnophis sirtalis. The sequence continues at coordinate 66,795,649 of NW_028261384.1, forward strand.
AAGGAGCACTAGGACGGGGGGATGGCCCCCATCTCTGGCTCTCCAGAGATCATCGGTCAGAGCGACCAAAGCAGTTTCCGTGCTGCAGCTAGGCCTGAATCCAGACTGAAAGGAGTCTAGATAATCGGTTTCATCCAAGGACCGCTGGAGCTGGGAGGCCACCACTTTCTCAACAACCTTCCCAACAAAGGGGAGGTTGGAGACTGGACGATAGTTATTTAAAATGGCTGGATCCAAAGACGGCCTTTTCAGGAGGGGTCTCACCACTGCCGCCTTTAGGGGGGGAAGAACCCCTCCTGGAGGGAGGCGGTAACTATCGCCTGGATTTAGCCCCACGTCATCTCCTTGCTGTTTGCGACCAGCCAGGAGGGGCACGGGTCCAGTATACACGTGGAGGCACTCACTGCTCCAATGGCCTTGTCCACTTCCTCAGGAGTAACAGTCTGAAAGTCAATCCAAAGATGCCGTTCAAGACCTTCCCCCGGTACCTCGGCTGGCTCTGCGCAATTGGAGTCCAGGTTTGTCCAAAGCCGAGCAACTTTATCCACGAGAAATTGGGCAAACTCCTCAGTCCTGCCTTGTAAAGGGTTGCCCGTATCCCTCCCTTTCAGGAGGGAGCGAGTTATCCTAAACAAGGCGGCTGGGCGCGACTCAGCAGATGCAATCAGAGCGGCAATGTATGTATTTTTTGAAGCCCGAATTGCCAGAAGGTAGGCTCTGATGCAGGATTTTAACAGTGCTCGGTCTGACTCGGACTTACTGGACCTCCAGCGGCGCTCTAGGCGTCTCTTTTGGTGCTTCATCTCCCGGAGTTCCTCAGTGAACCAAGGAGCCCTCCTGGATCCGCTGCTTCGGATAGGCCGTAAAGGCACAATCCAGTTGAGGGCCTCTGCCGCCGCCGAGTTCCAAGCAGCGACCAAGGCCTCAGCCGGATTGTGGATGAGAGTATCAGGTATAACACCAAGCGCCGTCTGAAAGCCCAAAGGGTCCATAAGGCGTCTGGGGTGGAACCACCTAATCGGTTCCTCCTCCCTACAGTGGGGGATTGGTCTCCGAAAGTCAAGCCTCAGTAGGCAGTGGTCCGACCATGACAGGGGCAAGATCTCAATTCCCCTCAAACCAAGATCACAACTCCACTGCTCCAAGAGAAATACGAGGTCGAGCGTGTGACCCGCTGAGTGAGTCGAGCCCCAAATTACTTGAGTCAAGCCCATGGCTGTCATGGAAGCCATGAACTCCTGCGCTCCATCAGAGTGCTCGCCCAGCGAAGGCAGGTTGAAATCTCCCAGCACCATAAGTTTGGGAAACTCAACCGCTAGCTCGGCTACTGACTCGAGGAGTGAGGGGAGGGTTGTTGCAATGCTGTTGGGAGTCAGGTACGTTAACAACAAGCCCACTTGACCCCCAAAGTCCAACTTCACCAATAAGGACTCACACCTGACAAGCTCCGGAGCAGGGGTCCTACAAGGAACCAGAGACCCTCAGATAACAATGGCCACTCCCCCACCCCTTTCTCTGGGGTCGTGGCTGATGAAGCACCTGAAAACCCTCTGGGCACATCTCAGTGAGGGCGACTCCTCCTTCTGGGCCCAGCCAGGTTTCAGTAATACATGCCAGGTCTGCCCCCTCATCTAAAATTAAGTCCCAGACGAGGGGCGCCACAGACCTGGCATTTAGCAACAGCAGCCTGAGACCAGGGCCCTGATTACTCATGCCATCTGGCCTTGGAGTGGGACTAATAGGGCCGGAAGGGGGGATCTCTGTAACGTAGCGAACCCTCCTTCCCCGGTAATGGCCAGCCAGCCCTAAAGTCCCTGCCATATCTGCCCCTCCCAGTTAGGACCGTAATGCTCCAGCCCACTCCCATGCCCATGGGCCCCCCACCCTCCCCCATAGCCGCCATGTTCCCCAGCAGGCCCTTTGAGTCATACATACTAAGGACGGGATTCAACCTGAGCCCCCCTAACACTTCTGCAAAGCACTCAGTGTAGGAGGTACCCAGTTACAGTCCCAGCCTTCGCAGCCATACACAGTCAGACAATCAGGCAATCCCCACAACAATTTAAAAACACAAATACAACAATATGAAGATAAAAGTGGGTACATTCATTCAACCACACTCATACCATACACTCATCATACATTAAAATTCGCGGAGCACTGCACTAGTGCGATATAAAAACAATGATGTGAAGATGGAGGGCGAGCTGCTCCACTCTGCTCCCCTCCTCTATGCCCCAGAAAGACATCCAAGGCCACAGGTCCAAAAGTCAATGATGTACAGGATGGCTGCAAATGAAGGGGGCGAGGAATAGGCGTCCGATATTAACAAGCAGCAGCTTTCCAGTCTTACACCCTCCAAATCCAAAAGAAGATTAGTGGACCACGTGCAGGAAAGTAGTTCTTCTCCCTCTGCTAAGGTTATACAAGGTCCAAAGTCTGGGGGGGCAAAGTCTGGGGGGGCAACGTCTGGGACTGGCCCGAGCCGCTCAGGAAGGCGGGATAAAGGGCGCCGATTTCCACAAAGCCAAGTCCTCACCCCTACGGCTGCCATCATCTATCGCTCCTAGCCCTGATCCAACCCCAGCCCTAGTCCTAACTCTAACCCTTAAGCCTAACCTAACACTAGCCCAACCTAACCTCACCCAATCTTAACCCTACACCAATCCTAATCCTAATCCTAACCCGGGCATAGCCTAGCTTTAACCCCAACCCTAACTCTACCACCAAACCTAGCCCCAATCCCAACTCTGACCTCTATCAGCCCTGCCCAGAGGCCGAATGCACCCACAGATGGCGCTGCCCCAATACCTATACCTAAACTATACCTAAACTATAAATCTAATTAAACTATCTATATCTATCTATGTCTAAACCTAAACCTATACCTATCTCTACCTAAGTCTACCTAACTATGTGCGGTGGTGGCAGGCAGCAGACGGTCAAGGGGAGTACAGGTGTTATGGGCCAGAGTAGATGATCACAGGCCAAGGTGGAGGAGAGTCAGTGCTGGGTAGGGAGATGGTAAGGCTCGCCGACAGCTGGGGGGGGCAAAGGAGTAATATCAGAAGAAGGCTGCAATGGTAAGAGGCCAGCACGATGGAAGAAAAAGGGGGGGACCAGGCCTCTCTTCTCCCCAGACTCAGAAATGAATGATGTTAATGCTGCTATCAGCAGCACGGTGCCGCCATCTTCTTCTCTGCTCCGAGCAGCGCAACCAGACAGCTGAGCAACCAATTCTGGTAGATGGAGCTTCTTTCTTTTTTAACCCAGGACCGCAGGAGCCCACAAAGGGCGAAGAGGAGAGACAATGAAAGGGCGAGCAGAGTAGCGGAAGGGGGGGCGCCAGGATGACTATGGTGGCGGCAAACACAGCCAGCAGCCGAATCCGCTGATCCCGAATATCTCCGCCAAATCCCCCACCGTTCTAGATGGTACTAGCGAATAAATCCCCTGGCTCACTGCTCACCACCCAGATGAAATCGGTCAAAAAGGGAGGGCAGACACCAGAGATTGGCAAAAACGCTGCGTTCAGCAGCGTGGTGCCACCATCTTCTCCACGCCACGCAAACAGTTCCAGCTCTAGGCCACTACAGTTCCGCAGCTGGGAAAACGACCGGAGGCGGCTGTTATTCAAATGCCAATCCTCACACACACTGTGGATTTCAGCCCTTCCAGGACCTTTTGTTTGAAGTTGTAATAGACTCCGGAGGCTCTCCTAGATCTTCCTTCTCCTCACCGGCTTCTATAGAGCGAGAAGCCAGGCAGCCATCCGGGTCCCGCACATGTGCAGCCCTGTCAAAGCCTCCACCAGGCGAGCAATGGGCCAGGTCCTTCAGCTCCAGCCCGCCTGACAGCCACGGGAATATTTGGCTTACTTCCAATCACTCCAGGCCGCAGAAGAAAGTCAAGAAAGTGGAAATTGATCTCCAATTCAGTCTAGTAATATTAACTAAACCAGGAGCTAACGATGACACTGTCCTCTTTTTGAAGTGGACTGAGTTGAAAAGCTGGGTAAGGCTAGCAACAAAGGGCATGTCTTAACCATCTTTAATCAGACTTAGTCCAATCAGAAGGCTGACAATGTCAACCCATGCATGGATGCTATCTCCACCTCTATTGAGTACAATACTCTTCATATTCAACACAATTAACAATCTTATAGAGTTTTAGTACTAATACACATATTTTGTTGACTTATAATTTTTCCTTAATTATTCAATATTTCAATATATTGATTTTTTTTCCAATCTCCATATTCTTGATATCACTCCTTTTACTACAGATAGAATACCAATAATCATATTTGTTATGTTTAACAAATTTATATAATTCTAATAGTAATACACTGATTTATACTGAATTATAATATTCCATTGTTCTCCTTTCTAATTTTTAATTATTGTATTTTTCGGAGTATAAGATGCACCGGAGCATAAGACGCACCGGAGCATAAAACGCACCAAGGTTTTGAAGAGGTATTTTTTTAAAAGTACGTAGGTAGATAGAGGGAGAGAGAGGGAGAGAGAGAGAATACAGTAGGTAGGTAGGGAGAGAGAGAAGTAGGTAGGTAGGTAGGTAGGTAGGTAGGTAGGTAAAGTGATAGAGAGAGAGAAATACAGTAGGTAGGTTGGGAGAGAGAGAGAGTAGGTAAGTAGATAGAGTGATAGAGAGAGAAATACAGTAGGGAGGGAGAGAGAGTAGGTAGGTAGGTAGGTAGAGAGAGAGAGAGAGAGAGAAATACAGTAGGTAGGGAGAGAGAGAGTAGGTAGGTAGAGAGAGAAAGAGTAGGTAGGTAGGTAGGTAGGTAGGTAGGTAGGTAGGTAGGTAGGTAGATAGATAGATAGATAGATAGATAGATAGATAGATAGATAGATAGATAGATAGATAGATAGATAGATAGATAGATAGATAGAAAAATACAGTAGGTAGGTAGGGAGAGAGAGAAGTAGGTAGGTAGGTAAAGGGATAGAGAGAGAGAAATACAGTAGGGAGGTAGGGAGGTAGAGGGATAGAAAGAGAGAGAAATACAGTAGGTAGGTAGGAAGAGAGAGTAGGTAGGTAGAGGGATAGAGAGAGAAAGAAATACAGGAGGGAGGGAGGGAGGGAGAGTAGGTAGGTAGGTAGGTAGGTAGAGGGAAAGAGAGAGAAATACAGTAGGTAGGTAGGGAGAGAGAGTAGGTAGGTAGGTAGATAGGTAGGTAGGTAGAGAAATACAGTAGGTAAAAATACAGGTAAAGAGAGTAGGTAGGTAAATAGATAGAGGATATATATATAGAGAAAACTACAGTAGGTAGGTAGGGAGAGAGAGAGAGAGTAGGTAGGTAGGTAAAGGGAGAGAGAGAAAAATACAGTAAATAGATAGGGAGGGAGAGTAGGTAGGGAGAGAGAGAGAAATACAGTAGGTAGGTAGGGAGAGAGTGAGTAGGTAGGTAGATAGATAGAGGATATATATATAGAGAAAACTACAGTAGGTAGGGAGAGAGAGAGTGAGTAGGTAGGTAGGTAGATAGGTAGAGGGAGAGAGAGAGAGGGAGAGAAAAATACAGTAAATAGATAGGGAGGGAGAGTAGGTAGAGAGAGAGAGAGAAATACAGTAGGTAGGTAGGGAGAGAGAGTAGGTAAGTAGGTAGAGAGAGGGAGGGAGAGAGAGAGAAATACAGTAGGTAGGGAGAGAGGGTAGATAGGTAGGTAGTGGGTAGAGGGATATATAGAGAGAGATACAGTAGATAGGTAAGGAGAGAGAGAGTAGGTAGGTAGGTAGGTAGGTAGGTAGGTAGGTAGGTAGGTAGGTAGGTAGGTAGGTGGATAGAGAGAGAGAGAGAGAGAGAGAGAGAGAAATACAGTAGGTAGGTAGGGAGAGAGAGAGAGTAGATAGGTAGGTAGGTAGATGTTTCCAGGTGAATTTATCCATGTGCTGGAGAAGGAAATCGCTGACAACCTGCAGGACCTAAGACTTCTTTCTGCTGGCACAGCACTTGATCAATGTAATTCTCATCAACCACTCTAACTAAAGAGCTTTCCGAAAGGGGAAAAAAAGTTTTTGCACTCTGCAAACCTCCCCAAAACGGCCCATTTTTCGTGAAAACAGCCCTTTTTTTTTTCAAATAAAAGGCATGAATAGCTTGCGGGGGGGGGGGCTTGCAGAGTGCTCCTGGGGAGGTGGAAGGGCAAAAATGAGCAAAAACCAGCATTTTTTTTTGCAAAAAAGGGCCCATTTTTGTCAAAAAAATTGTATGCATAGCTTTATGGAGGCTTATAGAGTGCTGCTGGGGGCTGGTGAAGCAACAAATAGCCCATTTTGTGCTCATTTCTGCCCTCCCCAGCCCCCAGGAGCTCTCTGAAAGTCTCCATAAGGGTATGGAGGGCCATTTTTGTGAAGGGGGTGGGGATTCGGGAGGCAAAAAAATTCTGTATTTGATGTATAAGATGCACTCAGATTTTCAGCCTCTTTTTGGAGGAAAAAAAGTATGTCATATAATCTGAAAAATACGGTATGCCATTGTTATAGTTTTAAAAATGTCCCCTTTCTAATCCCATTTTAAAACAACTAAAATAATGTTCATCTTAGTTATATTTGACAAGTTATATAATTCTAATAATAGTAATAATACACCTGTTTTGCTGAATTATAATCTTTCATTATTATCTTATTCAATATGTCCTTTTCATACCAATCAACTTCTACATATTATTATTCCTTTTACTATAAATAAAATGTTGATAGTCATGAAGTTTAAATCTAACTACTGCCACAAACTCACTAATCAGCCATTGTCAATTCTTCTTTGTCTCTGTCTCTATATGTCTCTCTCATTCTTTTTACCTCATTCTCTCTAATACAGGATTATAATGAAGACATACAGAACCCTCTGATTTATTATATGAAACTCTCTGAATACCTAACAGTTCTAGTACAACTATAAAATATTATAATTGCTTTATTTCTCTGCTTTTTCTGCTTTGTTAAGATGAAATCATCAATTATACTGTTGGTTCATGAATTTTACATTATATGATTTTATATTGAGTATTCACTCATCAAAAAGCTTTTCTTTTTAAAATGATTATTTAAAGAAAGTCTTTATTAAAACACGCTGATGCTTTATTTAAACTAAATTTGTATATCAGTGATTGCATGATCTCTTTGTATGTCATATGCTAAATAAAAATAAAGAAATATAATAGCTCAGAAAATAGCATCATATGAATCAATAACTTGATGTTACGCCTTAAGTTTACATCAACATGTGATACTAAATCTTCCTGAAAAAGTACTGTATTTGTGCTATATAAAACCAGACAGCTATTAGTTGAGAGCAAGAAATACAATATAAAGATTTACACCATCAAAAGTTCACATCTAAACTTTCATCAGGGAATGGCAGCAAAATGTTAGTTACGTGTTGTGGCCCAGCAGGATCCGGTTGAGCTGCTGATGGACTCGGATAGCAAGGAACCATATGAGTCTGCCATGGAAGATGTGGAGCACCCTGGGCAGGATTCAGACTCGGAGCAGGAACCAGAGAGCCTGGTTAGCCACCAGAAGGTGCCTGAGGCATGGAGCAGTGGAGAGGATCTGAGGCAGTTTGTCCCTGATGCTAGAGTCCGTCGAGCTGAGAAACGGAAGCAGCAACTCTGTAGGCAGTCCCATAGATGATAATTACACACAGGTGGTTGTGCCTGGGCCCCTCCCAAGAGGGTTTATAAGGAAGGGCATTGGGAGGGGACATTTGCAGGAAACAACCATTCAAACTCTTATTGAAGAAATCTGTATTCTAGTCATGTCTTGTGGAATTATCTGAGTTGCTTTCTTGGAGCTTCAGGGTTGCTGCCAACCGATTATCTTGATCATGAGTTTGTCTGGGCCTTCAGCCAAAGGATTGGTTATCACATTCATTAAATAGTGGAAAACAGCCAAACCTGTGGTCTGGTTTATTCACGGGCCGGGTATGTGTGTGTGTGTGTGTGTGTCAGAACAGTTACCTAAGGTATTATTAGCATCAACTTTCTGTGGGGAGGAATAGTAAAGGGATTTTACTGTTTAATTAATCTATATATATAAAAGCGAAAACCACTCACGCCAGATCATGAAATCTCCAGAACCATAAAGCCTACAAACTTGAAATGTGGCACGTATGTTCCTCTTGGCTTTTAGGTGCTCGCTTAGAAAGGATTTTTCAAAATGCCCATCAGATCATTACTAGTGGTTATATTATTATTAAGACACTCTGATGCTAAGGATTTCTTCTCCCTCCTCCCCATCTGAAAATATATCTGTTCAAACTGCCACTTGGGCTGTAATGGCTCCTCTCCTAACTTGAGAAAGTAAAGACTCTTGAAATGGTTTATTTCAAAAGGAACCTTTAATCAGTCAGGATGGAAACCATTAGAGGCAAAACAGCATCTGAAACCCTTTAGGCAATGCAAGTGGGATTAAACTGATAATGACTCCTCCCCTTTGTTCGAATGCAGATTCTGACCATTACACAAGTGTGAAGATGTTTCCTTAACTCTTCTGCCCTGAGAGTCAATAAAACACACGTTCCCAGGGCTATCTCTAGTTAAACATTAAAATAAGTTATCCCAAATGGCTATCATAAACATCTCTCCAGAGATGCTGAGACCTTCAGTTTTCTGGTGACAGGAAACCAGTTGTAAAGTTGTAAAACTCAGCTAGTGATTTAACTCCAAGGCCCCCCTCCCAATTGAATGGCAGTATCACTTTTAGGGATCTGACATGCTGCCGTTCTTTAGAAAAAGGAGAGATCCACCTGTGAAAAAAATAGGAAAAGAAATTGCATCATAGTATTTTAACAAGGTTTGTCAGGATATTGAAAGTGAAATTTTTTTCAATAGGGCAGGGGCCCTAATGTGATGTTTCTCTACCCATTCATTTGGGATGAAGGTAAATGTTTCCAAGCAACTAAGTATTGGGTTTTCCCCCTGTGGGTCCTAGACTCCAGGATTTCCTTAATTTCAAAATGTTGTTCGCCTTCTATCATGATAGGAACAGGAGGTCTATGTACAGGTGGTCTGAGTTGTGAGATTACTTCTCGTTTGAGTAAACTAATGTGAAACACTGGATGAACTTTCCTGAGTGTCTTTGGCAGGAGTAATTCTACTGTTACTAGGTTGATAACTCTGGTGATCGAGAAAGATCCGATGAAATTTGCCCCTAATTTCTTTGATGGTTGCAATGACTTCAGGAATTTTGTCGATAAGTATACTCTATCTCCAACATGGAAAGGTTTGGGATCTACTCGTTTTTTGTCAGCTTGAGTTTTAAAAGCCTCTCTAGCTTCCTGTAATGCTAATCTAACCACTGACCATGTGTTTCGTAAGTTGTCTATCCATTCTTTTAGTGAGGGAATAGTGGGTTCTTTTGTGGGTAGTTCATGCATGGGGTTGAAATCCTGGCCTGTTGCTACTCTAAAAGGGGTGAACCCAGTGCTTGAGTGCACAGCATTATTGAAGGCCACTTCTGCAAAACATAAAAGATCAACCCAGTTATCCTGTTGAAAATTAATAAAACATCTTAGGTATTGTTCTAGAACTATGTTCCGATTTTCAGTTTGACCATTGTTGCACGGATGGTGACTGAAGCTCAGTCCTTGGGTGGTGCCCAGTAAGTTTAAGAATGCCCCCTAAAATTTTGAGGTGAATTGGACCTCTCTGTCAGAGATGATTCTCTGTGGGGCTCCATGAAGGCGATAAATGTGTATCAGGAATAACTTGGCTAGACTTTTGGCAGTTGGGATCGTTTGGCAGGGTATAAAATGTGTCTGTTTTTTGAACAAGTCTGTTACAAATGACAGTATAGCAATAGTAATAGCAGTTAGACTTATATACCACTTCATAGGGCTTTCAGCTCTCTCTAAGCGGTTTACAGACTCAGCATATCGCCCCCAACAACAATCCGGATCCTCATTTTACCCACCTCGGAAGGATGGAAGGCTGAGTCAACCCTGAGCCGGTGAGATTTGAACAGCTGAACTGCAGAACTGCAGTCAGCTGAAGTAGCCTGCAGTGCTGCATTTAACCACTGCGCCACCTCGGCTCTATTCCCTGCGCTTTCTGGTAGCTCAACAATAAAATCCATAGCAATCTCCTTTCAGGGCGCTGAAGGCTCAGCTACCTTCTGTAACAGTCCTGGCATTTTGCCTTGGCATTTTTTAGCTGCTGCACAAATTGGACAGCTGGCTACATAGCTCTCTATGTCCTGTTTTAGTGATGGCCACCAAAATTGCCTTTTAATTAGATGTAAAGTTTTTACAAAAAAGTGTCCTGCTAGTTTGGAGTCGTGGCTCCTTTCCATTAAGTACAGTCTTTGGCTGGCTGGAACATACAACTTCCCTCCCACCCAAGCTCGTTTATCTTTCATCAGGCAGCTGTCTTTGTGGCTCAAAAACCATTCATCGGTGGTTAAGCTTGTTTAAAAGTTTGGGTGGTGTCATTGTCCTCCAAAGTGTCTCGTTTTCCCTGGAATCTGGTGGTTACTTTAGCGGCTAGTTGATTGTCTTGTATCATGGGTTTGATTACATTTGGCTTCATACTATTATATTGTGGTTTCCTGGATAGTGCATCTGCCAGAAAAACTCCCCCCCCCAGAGGTATCTGAGCGTAAATTCAAACCGTTTAAAGTACTGAACCCATTGTACTTGTTTTGGAGAGAGTTTCCTTGGGGTCTTTAGGGCTTCTAAATTTTTATGATCCGTCCAGACTTCAAAAGGGATCTTACTCCCCTCTAGGAAATGTCTCCAGGTTAAAAGAGCCCATCGAACTGCATAAGTCTCTTTCTCCCAAATTGCCCACCTTTGCTCAGATTCATTCAATTTTTTGGATTTTTTAGCGCATGGTTGTAATTGGTCTTCCTCATTTTTCTGAAGCAGGAGCGCTCCTATCGCCACATCGCTAGCATCTGCTTGTATGATGAAGGGCTTCTCTGTGTCCAGGTGCTTTAGGATTGGTTCTGCTGAAAACAGCTATTTAAGTTTTTCAAATGCCACTTGGCATTCCATTGTCCAGTTCAAAGGCTACTTCGGTTTCGGATTACCCTCCCCCTTCGTTTTTAAGAGCTTGGTGATGGAAAGAGCAATTTGGGCAAAAGCGGGGATAAACTGCCAGTAAAAGTTGGGGAATCCCAGGAAGCTTTGCAACTGTTTGCATGTTCTGGGTGGTTCCCAGTCAAGTACCAATTGCACTTTCGAAGGATCCATTTCTATGCCCTGGTGTGAAATGCGGTATCCTAAGTAATCAATTTTTTCTTGGTGGAATTCGCATTTGGAAAATTTAGCATTAAGTTTTGCAGAGCTAAGTTTGTTCAGAACCGCCCGGACTAGTTTTACATGTTCTGCCTTGGTCTCAGAATATAATAAAATGTCATAAATATAGACTATGCAACCCTTATATAAATGCTCATGCAACACTTCATTTATTAATTGCATAAATACTGCAGGGGCCCCTTGTAGCCCAAATGGTAGCACTTTAAATTGATAGCATCCAAGAGGGGTGTTAAATGCCGTTTTTCATTCATCTCCCTCCTTAATTCTGATACGGTAGTAAGCCTCCCTTAAATCCAGCTTTCAAAAAATTCTGCCTTTAGCTAAGTGTGCTAGCAAATCCTTCATGAGTGGGAGGAGATATATATTTTTCATACTGATCGAATTCAAATTTCAAAAATCAACGCATAGGTGTTTAGAGCCATCTTTTTTCTCTCTAAACAACACTGTGGCTGCAACTTTTGGCCAGGCTGGTTCAATGAAACCCCTTGCTAGGTTTTTTTCAATGAATGCCCTCAGTTCTTCCAGCTCCCTTGGAGACATACTATACATCTTGGGTTTTGGGAATTTGGCTCCAGGTAGGATTTCTATCGCACAGTCAATGGAGCAGTGGGGGGTGGGGGAAAGCTCATCAGATGCTTTTTCGCTAAAACCTCAGCCAAGTCCTTATATTCTTTGGGTATGCCCTGGGTTGGCATAGTGTAAGCAGGCATTGCTGTTTCTAGGTGCTCTGCCCCCTCAGTTTCTTTGTCTGGATTCTCAGCGAAAGTCACGTGCATCTGGACTCTTATGGTGCCTTGCTTCCAATTAATTTTGGGATTCCATTTTTTCAGCCATGCAAGACCCAGAACTAGTGACCATTCCATGCCAGGAGCCACTATAAATGTAAGCATTTCCTCATGGCTTCCAATGCCTATCGGTAGAGGCTCAGTGGCAAATGAAGCTGGCTCCCCCACTGCTATTGACCCATCTAGTTGGCAAAAAGCTATGGGGCTTTTCAGTTTCCTTACATTAATCCTCAACTTTCTTATCAGGGTTGGGCTGATCAAACAACGGGTGCACCCTGAGTCCACTAAAGCTGAGATTTTCATCCCCCTCTCCCAGTTGGGGACAAACAGTCTTAGGGGCGAAGTAAGTGGTTTAATTGGTTTGCTTACCAGTGGTTCATCCTCTGGTTCACTTCCAGATAGTATGGTTCCTCCTGCTGTGAAGCCGGGGTTTCCTCCTCAAATAAGGGAGGGGGTGGAAATTCTACGGTGTCCCTGCTCCTCAGGGCCATCTCCTTTCCCCACTGGCCAGGTTTCATAGGTTTTCCCCCCAATGGGCGGTCTGGTTTCTTAGCCAGTGCCTGAGAATGGCATTCTGCAATTCGGTGCCCCTCGTTTCCACACTTAAAACAGGCTAAGGATTTCGGAGAAGGTGTCATTTGCGGTTTAAATGGTTCTTGTTTCCATTGGGGTGGGGATTTGTCCTGCTTGGTACTGATTCCTGGCCATGTCAATCTCAGCCTTTTCAGCCATGAGATACCACTCATGTAGGTGGTTTGGGGCACCTCGGGCCACACAAGCATTGTAGAGGTCATCACTTAGCCCATCCTTGAACCAGCTTACCAGGATATCGTCTGGCCAGTTCACATGATATGCCAGGTCTCGGAATTCTTCGGTATCCTCTGCCACTGGCCGGCGTCCCTGCTTCACAACTTGAATGCAGTCACGGGTTTTGCTGTCTGCGAGGGGGTCCTCAAATCATCATCGCAGGCCCGTCATGAAACGGTCAAAGTCCCGCAGTTCTGGTGCATCGGCATTATGTAAAGTCACCATCCATCGGGAGGCTGCTCCTTCCAGGGCTAGAGTGACCAATCGCACTCGAGCTCCTTGTATTCGAAAATCACACCCATATTCTTGCATGTAGGTGAGTACATGTGCCATAAAGAATCCCATTTTTTTAGGGTTCCCATCAAATTTTACCGTCAGGGAAGGAGTTTTCCTTTCTAACTGCAGGTTCCAGGGTTGATTAGGAGTGGCCCCCAACCCATGCATCAATTGGGGGGGGGAGAGTTTTCTGGGTTACTAGCTGTTGCTGCTGTGCCGTCAGCTTGATCAGCAGGGACCAGAGGGGGGGGGGTAGTTCCCTGGCATCATCCCCATTTGCTGCCCTTCTTTTTTTTTCTGGCCATAAAAAGTTTTATTTTCCATTTTCATAGCATATAATCACATGTATACTATTACATAGTCAATATCAAGTTGTATTATTAAGTACTTACATCAATTCATCTTACCATCAACTGCCAAGGAAGGAAAAAAAAAGAAAGAAAAAACCCAGTTATTGGCTCTTCTGCTCTCCATACACCATATTTATACCTTATATGACACTTTCTTCCCCTTCTCTCCTCCCCCTTTCTACATTCTTTCTTCCTTCCATCATTTTCTACTCTACTTCCCTTCCTTTCTCCTTTTACTCTCTCCCCTTACCACTCCTCCTTATACACCTCATCTTCCCCCTTCACCCACTCTCCTATCCCTCTCTTCCTATCTTTTTTCTCTCCTCTACTTCCCACTCTTACTCTAATTCACTTGGTGTATTTCAGCTTCTGAGCAAAATCCCTTTTGTGTTCATGGTATTTATAATTCCATTTCAATATACATAAAAAAGAAAAAATAACAGTATACATGTACAACCATCCAACATCCCTCCTCCAACTTAGTAAACTCCACTCCCTCCCACCCTCCCCCCACCCTTCCCCCACCCTGACTTCCCAGAACCAATACAAGGTATAAACCTTTAACAAAAACAGTTTAAGATATACTTAAGAGAAAACGTAGAAAGTTAATAACATCTTTGAATTGAGCTTAGCTCCTCCTTGCTAGGCTAACTATAAACAATTTGTATCATTTCTGATCTTACTCATAAACTATCTGAAATTTCCTAGACCCAAATTTATTTTGAATATAGTCAATCCATTTTTCCCAGTCTCGTTTATATCTCTCATTTGAATTATCCTTGAGATATGCAAATATTTTAGCCATCTCTGCTAAGTTTGTGATTTTCAATGTCCATTCCTAGATAGTAAACAAATCTTCCTTCTTCCAGTATTGCGCCATCAACAATCTAGCTGCAGTTATCAAATGCAAAGTCAAGTTAATCTCTACTGCTGTACAATCAGTAATTATACATAACAAAGAATAGGTGGGGTTTTTTTTAGAACATTTTACATAATCTATCATATTTTTATCCAGAATACCTTAACCTTTTTATAAATCTACCATGTCATTTAATTAATATTGATGTTTTTTTTCCAAATCCGCAGTAAGGCATTCCACAGAGCATGACCTTTAAAATTCTCATCCATCTCTTTATTATACAGCAAACAAGCAGCCATATACCAAATCATACCCTTCAATACTGAGCACTCCATTTCCTGCTAAATTAATCCAATCGCTTAACATTCCGTATTAGAGATTTAGTTACCATCATTAGCCCCCTGAAACTTTTTAATAGCCATCTGAACATCTTGGAATTTAACCTTTGGCCTAGCTCCTCCCACTGTTTCTGATGTAACACCTGTATGCTCCTGAACGGTGGCTTGTGTACGTTGCTTTCTTAATTCCTGTTCCATTCGTCTGGTAACGACGCGGTCTTGTCTTTGTTCTTTAGCCTCTTGTACCTCTGAAAGAACAAGTTGATCCTCCCTTGTTAAAACTTGAGTGGTTTGCTTTCCATCATAT
Organism: Thamnophis sirtalis; assembly: GCF_051295495.1. Lineage (NCBI taxonomy): Eukaryota > Metazoa > Chordata > Lepidosauria > Squamata > Natricidae > Thamnophis > Thamnophis sirtalis. The sequence continues at coordinate 66,810,656 of NW_028261384.1, forward strand.
CCTTCTTGTTCTCTTTGTCTAGATCTAGAGGAAGAGGGTTGTCCACCCTTCAGTACGTTGGTGTAGAAATCTTGTGCCTTCCACACTGTATTGAGGCGATGTCTTTTTCCAAGGTAGCTAAATGCGATGCCAGTTGGTGCGTTCCATCTAAACTGTATCTGGCGATTTTTGAGCTCTTCCATTAGAAAGGCATAGTCTTTCCTAGATCTCAGCATTTTAGGTGGTATCTCCTTCAAGACAGTCACCTCCCGACCCCCGATTTGAAGTTTATTTTTGTAGGATTCCTGTAATATTGTATTTCTCACATCTCTAGTGGCGAAGTAGACCACTATATCTCTTGGTAATTGTTTTTGTTTTGCCAGCGAGGAATTAACGCGATAAACCTTTTCGATTTGCCAGTCAAGATTCCCTCCTGACCTTCCTGCCATCAGGTCGAAGGCTTCAGAGAGCGTCTGTTTCAGGTTCTCTTGTGTATTTTCAGGGAGGCCCCTTATCCTTAAAGCAAATTCCATTTGCTTATATTGTAGCATTATGATTTCATTTTCTGCATTGCTAACCTTTTGCTGGACCGCCTCCATTTTCATTGCCAAGTTCATATTAGAGTCACTAAGATCTTCTAATTTTTCTTCAAGGGCCTGTGCATAACCAACTAGTGAATTCAGAGCCGTCAAAAAGTCCCCTCTAATCATTTGGTTACATGTCTTAAGTTCTTCAGACATCTGTTTGTTAGAAGCAGCTATCCCTTCCTTAAGTTTTCTTTCCATCGTAACAGCATTATTTTTTAACGCATCGATTAATTCCTTCTGCAGAATTTCCCTTATCAGGGGGTCCCCTGCAGATGTAGAAGGGAGTGATGATTGTATTTTAGCAGAAGGCGCTGGTGAATTTCCAGCACTTTTCGATGCGGGGGGGGGGAGGAGGAGGGGGGAATTTTTGCCTAGAAGCCATCTCAAACTTAATCTTCTTTAGACAGTTAAAAAGTCCAGGCAGTCCAATTATACAGCAATTGCTATTTGTTTTGATAATAAATTGCTTCTTGGTAATAGATCACTTTTAGGCTTCGCAAAAGCTCTATCCGAGACACGCCCCTCCTACACAGCTCGGCGCCATCTTTATAGAACTTTCAACAAGTAATCAGCAGAAGGAATTCTTTGCAATGGAGCTAAGGATTTATACATACAATTAAGATGCTCACAAGTATTGGTTCAGCTCGGCTTGAAGTTCATAATAAATCATTGTGCTGAGGATGAGCGAAAACCTTCATTCTGCAATAAAAGGCAGAATAAATCCTGGCACGGAGCTGCCATGCTACAGCCAGTGCTTTCCCCCTTTCCTCCCAGCGTTTAGACTGAAAGAGCTAGTTGGAGAGCTTCCGATGCATAGCTTCTCATCACTCTCTTCTAAGCCCAAAGGGAGGATAAATAAACTGCCAAACAGCTTGATAGATTGCTGTTTAGACAGATTAATGACGCCAAGATTCCAGAGCTGTTAAAGATAACAACCCTCTGTCAGGCCCCGCCGACCGGAAGTCCTGCCCTGCCCACTGGAAGTCCTGTTTGCTGCCCTTCCAATGCTTCTCGATTGCCAGTCTTGCTCCACCCGGATGTTGATATTTTCCAAAATTTCCATCACCAACTGGGTTACATGCCTCTTCAGAGGATCCTCTCTCAGCGGGGCTTCATTTATCTCCTCCTGGTCAGAGGGGGCTTCTAACTCCAATTTCCCACCCTGGTTTTCGGCTCCCTCGGGTAAGAGTGACTCCCCTGGTCCTCTCTTCCCAGCGATCTTTTGTCCCGATTCCAATTGACCAACAGGGCTTTTTGGGGTCCTCCAAGCTCACCTCATTCTCTCTGCCATGGTACAAGGAACAGGTCTCTGGTTGTGGAGGGGTTTCCATCTCCCTCCAGCAGTCAGTTCCTCCTTGTTCACTGTTATGTTCAGACATGGTTTGCTGGGTTCCCTCGGTAGAGTAAAATGTTGTCTGTCCTGGTTGATCACTTTGCAGAGAGATGCTGCTTTATGTAATGGCTCCTCTCCTAACTTGAGAAAGTAAAGACTCTTGAAATGGATTATTTCAAAAGTAACCTTTAATCAGTCATGATGGAAACCATTAGAGGCAAAGCAGCATCTGAAACCCTTTAGGCAATGCAAATGGGATTAAGCTGATAATGACCCCTCCCCTTTGTCCGAATGCAGATTCTAACCAATACACAAGTGTGAAGATATTTCCTTAACTCTTCTGCCTTGAGAGTCAAATAAAACACACATTCCCATGGCTATCTCTAGTTAGACATTAAAGTAAGTTATCCCAAATGGCTATCATAAACATTCTTCCAGAGATGCTGGGGCCTTCAGACTTCCAGTAAGAGGAAACCACTTGTAAAGTTGTAAAACTCAGTTGTTACAGATATGCTAGTGATTTTACTCCGAGGCTCTGCTCCTCCCAATTGAATGGCAGTATTACTTTTAGGGATCTGACATGGGCATGGCCAGCACCTTACTCATCTAGTCTGCTGTCTGGGAGATTGAAGAGGAGCCTGAGGCAGAGAAGGAGATAAGATGGGAGAGGTTTCTGTGGGGCAAGCTTGAGGGAGAGAAGAGGATAGGATAGGATAGGATAGGATAGGCTTCTGTGGGGCAAGCCTGAGGGAGAGAAGGGGAGAGAACAGGCTTCTGCAGGGCAAGCCTGAGGGAGAGAAGGGGATAGGATAGGGCAGTTTTCTGTGAGGCAAGGCTGAGGGAGAGAAGGCGATAGGATAAGGGAGGATTCTGTGGAGCAAGCCTGAGGGAGAGAAGGGGATAGGAGAGATTTCTGTGCAGCAAGGCTGAGTGAGAGAAGGAAGATAGGATAGGAGATGTTTCTGTGGGGCAAGGCTGAGGGAAAGAAGGGGATAGGATAGGAGAGGTGTCCGTGCAACAAGGCTGAGGGAGAGGAGGAAATAGGATAGGGGAGGCTTCTGTTGGGCAAGCCTGAGGGAGAGAAGGGGAGAGGAGAGGCCGATCATAACTATTCATTAACTTTCAAGCTATAAGTCAATTTATCAAGCCCAATCACATAGTTGCATAGCATATTCAGCTACCGTGTTTCGCTGAAAATATGACATCTCTTGAAAATAAGGCCAAGCCACAATTTTCGGGTGGGCAAAAATATAAGCCTTCCCCCCAAAATAAGCCCCCTGGACAACCCCCTCCGGCCAGGCAGAGCGCCGCTCACTGACTTCTGCATGGCTGGAGAGGGGGGTTGCGCGAGCAGCTTTTCCACTCCCCGCTTGCGCGCCTCCCAGCCTCACAATGCCTAATTCTCCTTGCAGAGCCAGGGCACCTCCGCTGCTGCCCGTTGCCACAATCCCAGCACGGCTTTTTCTGTGGTTTCCAAACCACGGAGGTAGGATGCCAAGTATTCCAGCAGTGGCTGCTCTGGGAGTATGCTCTATGGTTGTATGTTCTGCTGGCAGCTGGCCCACAACCATAGAGCATACTCCCAGAGTGGCCACTTCTGGAAGACTCAGCATCCTACCGCTGTGGTTTGGAAGCCACAGAAAAAGCCATGCTAGGGCAGTGATGCTGGCAGTGGGTGGCACCAGAGCTGCCCTGGCTCTGCAGTGAGAGTTGGCCAAGGGCATCATGAGGCTGGGAGGCGCGTGAGCAGGGAGCGGAAAATCCACTCGCGCAACCCTCCTCTCCAGCCATGCAGAGCCCCATTCACTATCTTAGGGGCAATCCGAAGGCACCAAGCCACGGGAGCTGGGGGCGGGGAACAGGCACTCCCGTGGCTTGGTGATACCCCTAAGTCAGTGAATGGTGCTGTGCCCAGCTGGAAAGGGGTTTTTCCAGGTGGCATCTCTTGAGCATGGTCACTTCATGGCTGCTGTGTGGCATTGTTGCGACAGTGCAAAACAGCCATTCAACCCTGAGGCTGTGCCCAGCTCTTCGGGAGTCCTCTCACAAGAAAGCAGCCGACTGGCAACCCCAAAATAATAAACCCTCCCCTGATAATAAGGCCAAAGCCATATTTTGTGGGCCAAAAGAAAATAAGACCCTGTCTTATTTTTGGAAAAACATGGTAGTTAATTTATAAACACATTTCTAGGATCAACTGACTCCAAAATAAATATTGGTGGCCTACAGTGGGACAGATCTACATCTAAAAAGACCATGCTGACTTAGAGGAACAACAAAAACAAAAACCATCTTTCCCATGCTATGTCTAATCTAAAAGGCCCAGCAATTATCCTGGCGCAGCACCTGGGAGGAACACCACATTTTTAAGACTCATTTATGGGCTTCCGGTTTGAGTTTGCTTGCTGACGGGAGCGGATTTTTTCGGTTCTCAAATCTTGGACACGTTAATTGCCAGATGAGCCATCCATCAGCTATCTGACAGTTTGTTTACCTTTTTCTTCGGGCTAAGAAGATAATGGTGAGCTTTCTACCAGGCATCATGCCAACTTACTTTCACAGATTATATCTGGGAGGGGGGGGGGAGGCCAGCCAACGGCAGAATTGCCTCTGTGCCAGGAATTTCTGCTGCATTTGCAGTACAAAGCAACACTCAAATCCTCAGAACAAAACTTGATTTATTGATCCCAAGGCGAGCAGAACCCGTACATGTGGACTTTCAATTGCTTGTATCAATTTTTAGCTTCAGTTTTTGTTTTTACAAGAACTCCTTCTGATATCTTGATTTCTAAAGAGATACTCAAAATGGCGCCGAGCAGCTTCGTAACACTGTTTGAGTTTTGAATTTCTACAGAGTTTAAAACCTCAAAGGGAAGGAGTGATTTAATACTAAAATTATCAGTTACAGCTGCACAATTGACTAACACAGATTTATTAATTGGTTGAAGAAGATTAAGACTTGGAATGGCTTTCAAGCAAATCCCCCCCCCCCCTGGCTTCAGAAGCTCGTTTGTCCCTGACACGAAGCCACAGCCTGCACCTCCTCCCTCCACAGGCGAGATACTGACTAAAGAATTTTTTCAGAAGAAGCTGGCCGAGGCTTTTGAAAACTTTGCAGCTACGTTGGAATTAAAAATTAAGGAGGAGATAGTGGTTGCGTATAAAGATCTGTCTGATTAACTTGAGACTCAGATTCAGAAGATGAGGGATGACATGCTGGGGATTGTTAATTTGTTAACAGAATATCTCTCGGAAATTGAAGACAGATTAGAAGATCTTAATGATGCCAAGACTAATATGGTATCGAAAATAGACGTGGTGCAACAAAAAGTTGGAAATGCTGAAAAAGAAATCATTATGCTACAGTATAGTCAAATGGAGCTTGCTTTAAGAATAAGAGGTTTGCATGAAAACAGTCAGGAGAACCTGAAACAGATTCTTTCAGAAGCCTTTGATAATCTGTTGGGAAGGCCAGGGGGAAATTATGATTGGCAAATTGATAAGGTTTACCGTTCTAACTCTTGGCTGGCAAAACAGAAGCAGCTTCCAAGGGACATTGTGATTTATTTTACTACAAGGGATATGAGGAATATGATCTTGCAAGAGTCCTACAAAACTAAGCTTCAAATTGGGGGTCAGGAGGTGATTGTTCTGAAAGAGATACCACCTCAAATGCTAAGATCCAGGAAAGACTATGTTCTGAAAGAGATACCACCTCAAATGCTAAGATCCAGGAAAGACTATGTTTTTTTAGTTGAAGAGCTTAAAAATCATCAGCTACAGTTCAGATGGGAGGCACCAGTTGGACTATCATTCATCTTTGAGGGGCAAAGATACCATCTTAGATCAGTAGGGGAAGCTCAAGACTTTTACCATAATATCTTGAAGGCCGGACATCCTGCCCCACCTGGGCCTAGAGAAAGAGAACAAGAAGGACAAGATAGACAGAAAACTACACAACTATCAACAAGGATGGATCATCTCTCTCCCTCAGAAGTACAAGGCGCCAAGGAACAAAGTCAATACCGTGTGATTACCAGACGAATGGGTCAACAACTAAAAATACAACAATCAACTAATTACCAATGATTTGTTTTCTAGGGTGAAGAAGATAAAGATATGTGCCAGAGCTTTATCAGTTCATAATCCAGTTTGGAGTTGGGAGGGGTGACGCAATCAAGAAGGGGTTGGGAGACTGAATGAAAATTTATTCAGACATGTGAAATATATTAATGAATGTAAAAATTGTTAGCAGAATACTTTGTTTTTAATATGAATAAGGGTACATCTATGGACTGAATGTACAGCTGTGGAGATTGACTTGACTTTGCACTTAATGACTGTAGTTGGGTTGTCGGTGGTGCAATGCTGGAGGAGGGAGGACTTGCCTATAACCCAAGAGGGGACACTGGAGGTCACAGATTTAGCCGAGATGGCTAAAATACCTACATATCATAAGCACCAATTAAACGAGAGAAATAAATGAGACTAGGTAAAATGGATTGATTATATACAAAATAAATATGGATAAACGAGATGGGGAAAAATGGATTGATTATATTTAAAATAAATACAGGACTAAGAAATTCCAGATAGCTTATGATTAACACCAGGACTGATATAAACTGTTTAAAGTTAGTTTAGCAAGGAGGAGCTAAGCTTGAAGTTGTCAATTTTTCTATTCTTTTTTTCCCCCCAATATATTTTAGACTGTTTTTGTTAAAGATTTATACCATGTATGGGTTCTGGGAAGTCGGGGGAGGGAAGGTTGGAGGGGTTGGGGGGGAGGGTAGGAGGGATGGAGGTCTGATGAGGGGTGTTAAATTCTAAGGTAATATGATTGCATATGTATACTGTTTTTCCTTATGTTTTCTTTAAAACTACGATTTGTTAAGTATATTGTTATGGAAGTACAAAAACTATCAACATAGATTGGAGTTGGCTCAGAAGCAGAAATACACCAATGAGAGGAAGAATGGGAAACAGGGGAGATGGGAAGAGAGGGAGAGGAGAGGGTAAGGCGGGAAGATGAGGAGGATAAGGAGGAGTGGAATGTAGAAAGATGGGATAGGAGAGAGGGTAAGGGGGGGAGGATGAGGAGGGTGATAAGGAGGAGTGGAATGTGGAGAGAGGAGAAGGAGAAGGGGAGGGAAAGAGCAGGAAAGGATGAGGGAGGGAAGATAGGAAGTAGGAGAGAGGTAGAGGAAAGAGGTGTATGGAGAGCAGAAGAGCTAACAATGGGCTTTGTCTTTCTTCCTTTTGGGGGGGGGGATGATTTATTACTATATGATACTGGCTATGTATAGTATACATGTGATTGTATGTTATGAAAATGGAAATAAAAATATGTTTAAATAAAATAAAAGACTCATTTATGGCAGGCAGAGTTAGAACAGTTCAAATCTCCACATAGATGATGTTCTAGAGTGCTGCAGTAGAGAAGGCATATTTCCAAGACCTTAGTAGGTGACCTGTTTAATTGATGAGATCCACCATATAGCAATTTCGTCAGATTATATAAAATGGACAAAAACCAATGGAAGTGGACAATTACAGATACAACTAGACTATATGCCCTCTAGGGCTTTATAAGTGATAAGCAGAACTTTGAATTTGTTCCTGGAAACCTCATGATGATCACAGCAGCTTATAAAACGGGGCTATACATATATATCAGTGGTGGGATTCAAAAATTTTTGCTACCAGTTCTGTGAGTGTGGCTTGGTGGGCATGGCATGGCTTGGTGCGGCGTGGCTTGGTAGGTATGGCAGGGGAAGGATACTGTAAAATCTCTATTCCCTCCCTACTCCAGGAGAAAGTTACTGCAAAATCCCCATTTCTTCCCTATCAGCTGGAACTCGGGAGGCAGAAAATAGATGAGGGTGGGGCCAGTCAGATGTCGTATTTACCTGTTTTCTGAACTTCTCAAAATTTTTGCTATTGCTTCTCCAGAACTGGTCAGAACCTGATGAGTACCACCTCTGATATATATAAATATGCTCATAATTACATGCGTCACAGTTGTGGTATTTGGTATCCTTGTTTTATTGGACTTAGATAACTGCAAATTGAATTGGACCTGAAAGTATTGTATTTAATTTAAGTATTGCCTTAAATATCTCTCATAATTTGCGACAACCTAAAATCTTCTGAATGTGTGACAGTGTACAAAGTAAAATGATTGTATTGGAATATTGTTTGTCTGAACACAATATAGCTGACCATTTTACTAAAGCACAGGGTGATGTAAAACACAAGAAATGTTGTGATGACTATGGATTGCAAATGTGAAGTTGTGTGTAAATACATTGACAACCCAAGAGGGGAGAATGTTAGGGATGTAACCCTAGTCTTGGCTTGGCAATGTATGTGTATAAGCATAAGCCATGATTGTAACAAATGTATCTGTTACTTTAAATGTTAGAGAGATGTAATTGGATGCTAGTGCTTTAAGCAGCCATAAAAGGAGGAAAGAACTATTACGGTTTCTCCTGATGCTCCTGATTCTCCTGATTGTAAATAGACTGTTTATATACTACAAGACTGCTTATAGTCGATTTTGAAGACTATCTATTCTATTTTTGTTATGCAAGTAAAGCTATTCTTTATTTTACCTTCGGTGGCTGTGAGTGATTATTCAGCTACTAATCTGTTACTAATCTTCTGCTGCAGAACTCTAGTCTCCTAACGGGGATAGATTTAACATTTATTTAAAACCAGATTATGTTCATATAAACCTCAGCAGCAATAACAAACATTTCAACTTCAAGCACTAAAATATAAAATATGCAGCCCAGGTCTTCAACAATTTTATAAAAAGACAAGTCAAAGGAAAATAAATGCCATGGAAAATAAATTAATTTTGAATTCATTCAAGAATTTCTTCCTTCAAGGATTGGCTTCAATAATCAGTGCCTCGAAGAAACTAAGTTTGCAGGAAAGGCTTTCACCCCTTTATAATCTGCATCTGGATGTCTTTAGTAATTCAAAATAATAAACATAAATTATAAATACCTTAAAAATAAATATAATTCTAAATAACCAAAACTAACACTTATCTGGTTTTTGAGGACAGTAACAAAGCTACCAGAGAAGCAGGGGTGGGTTTCAGCTGGTATGCACTGGTACAGGTGTACTGGTTGGTAAAATTTAGCATGCCTTCCCATACCTGATCGTCTGGAGGTACCAGAATGCTTCCTCCCCTGGCCTGCCCCCCCTGCTCACTTTCCCTGCCCCCCACTCGCCGGTCACTTGCTTGCCCCATCCGTCCACGCCATGCTTGTCCCACATACCCATTTCCTTGGCTTACCCAGCCAAGGCTCCGAGGCTTCAGGTGGCCAGGGAGATGGGGGGGGGGGAATGCTGCCCATCTGCCTGCCCCTCCAAAAGCAACCAGGTGGGCCCTGGGACAGTCAGCAGCCCACACGCCACTGCCATGTGACTGCTCTGGGCATGCAGCCAGGAAGGATCGCTGGAGAATGCCAACTGCAGCCAGGAGTGTCCCCAGGTCGGTGCGGTGATGGGGAGATTGCACGGGGCTGGACTGGAGGTGGCAGGAAGCAGGGGTAGAGGCTACACCCCTGTACCGGTGAAAAAAAGATTGTCCCTCTGTCCCAGAACTGCACCGCGAGATAAGGGAAGCAGGTCTTGGGAGAGACCTTCCCTTCCCCTTTACAGAGCCTGTGTGGGGAGAGTGAGGAGGCAGCCTGCTTTGAACATGGGTGGGAAGGTGGCAGTGCCTCCTTTGCTTATTTGGGCAGGCAGAGAAAGAAAGGAGGTATGCGATAGCCAAGGGCGAAGGAGCTATCCTTAGCCCTTGGTGGCAGGAATGCTTTATCACATGCCCTCTTTCTCCGCCTGCCTGAATGAGCGAAGGAGGAGCCAGCCCCAAACAGCCTGCTCACCCTCATTCAAACTAGCCCACCTCCCTCTTGTCTCCCGGCACAATCCCGGGAAGTCTGGCATCACGGCGCTGGCAAGATGCACTCAATGATGGCTGCTGCACTAGATTCAGCAAAAGCAGCTTCAGCAGCAATGGGACATGTTTGGGGAAGTGAGAGCCGGAACTGACTGCCCAAAATTGTGCTTCAACCACCGCTGTGAAAATGTCTGTTTTGCCAGCTGGGAGACTGACAAAGAAGCCTCCATTTCCCTGTCACCACTGAATATTCGGTGCCCGCCCCCTACGGATTGACACTGCAGGAGGGAAGGAAAGAAGCTGGTGTTGGAAAGAAACTTCCCTCCTGCTCCAGAGAGCCCATGACGGGAGACAAGAGAGAGGCAGGAAGGTTTGAATGCGGGTAAGTGGGCAGTTTGGGGCTGGGTTATTTTTCTAAAGGGTTAGGGGGTACAAGGATCTTGTAACTTGACAGCTTTAAGACTTGTGTGCTTCAAAGGCCAGAGTTCCTGAGCCAACATTTTGGTTGCTAAGCAAAAGAATTGTTAAGTGAGTTTCACCACATTTTACAAGTTGGCCTGCCCACCCGGTCACATGACTGCCAAGCCATTCCCACCCGGTCACATGACCACCGAACCACTCTCACAAAACAGGCCACACCTATAGAATTAGTTCTAAAAAGTTTTGAAACCACTAGATAGCAGCAAAGACAGAAAACTAGCTAAAAACTTTTCAATCCTAGGTCAAATCGCTATGGATTCTAGACTTCCTGTAATGTTAAACTCCCATGAATTTAAATGTTCCTTGACTTCAGGTAAGTACAGTATAATGTAAATAAACTGCTTAAGGTGACTTTTCATTCACCAGATAAAACAGGCTCTAATGGGCAAAAGTATTTCTGAAACTATTAATACCTGAGAGTCAAGGAAATAAATCCAACAGAATAATGATAATTATTATTATTTATTTGTCAGTGCACAACATAAGGTATGTACAGTGAGATTGGTTAAGCTCCTTAATGAGTCTTCTCTTAAGGCTGGGAGGAAAACGGAACTTATTATGACAAGTTTTAAGAAGCAGGAAGAAGAAGCAACTCATTATTTAGTGAATTGATCTGTTTATGAACAAAACTATTTTAGCTAAGATAACCTGAGCTGATGCACAATGATCTATTTGTACCATCCTAGATAATCCAGTTAATCAATGCTATTTAAACCTGGAGTTCAGCAGATATCTCTATTGCTCATGCCCATTGATAACTCAGTATGGCACAAAAATAGTGTATTCTGTATTATGTTCAGCATAAAAAAAGAAGTACAATATATCAATACAATGATACCCCTCCTCTGTTCCTAATTAAAGCACAAAATTGTTTTGTTCTTGCAATATTGCTAATATTTTATGTGCAGTCTTTGTAGAAAAAATGTGAGTAAAGAATGGAGGGAGAATCTTATTGAAGTAATTTATTTGCAGGGACTAGAACTGAACACAAAGGCAATGGCAGTTGCTACTCAGAGGATACTATAATTGAATTATTGCCTTTTTAAGTGATTAAAGACAGTGGCTATATTGGAATTATCTCCAGAAGATCTTATTGTAGAAAGAAAAAGAGAAAAACTGCATTGGTTACATCATGGGTATGAATTATTGTTTGTATTGTGTCTAGTAAAGGAAACAAGTAAAAGAAATAAGCAGTTTTAGAAAATGAATTGTTAAATATACATTGGCCAAGAATTTACAGTTCATCAATTTTAGCAGTTTACATTCCTTACTTCAGATACATTGGCTGCTTTCATGCAACGTTCTCAACATAGTTATTACATTTTCCACCAACCAAGCAACTGAATTTGATTCATATCTTCTTTTGACCCATGAAGCACTAAACAAAAGTTAATACTAACCAAGGATATTGACAACTGCTGCTGCTAAGACTTTGCATCACCTAGTTAGACATGACATGTGAACTATATACAGATATCATAGAATCATATCAAGTATTTTATCAACAATTTATAGCCCACCTCCTTGAGTAAGATGGTCTGAGCAATGAATAAACTTTGTGACAGTAGGATAAAATCATGAATATACATGCAAAATGAATGAATATATATTATACACTTGTAGAACTATAAACACTGTTTTAAATATAGTATTTAAATAATATATTTAAATATAGTACCTTGGTGCACAACTTTAAAATCAATTATTTACAAATGGGAACCAATTCCCTCCAATCTCTACAGTTTCTTGCAAATATTTAATGATGAAATCATCACTGATCTGCTATCAGTTTTCATGAAACAAGGTTTCTTTGTTTATATAGGACTTAAAATTACACAATCCTCCTGTAACAGACACTACTACAATGGTATCTTTTATAAATAAATACAGAAAAATATAAATTACAATCATGTAAATATATTTGCGGTTATAATTCTATGCCCTAAAATATGTCATTGGCACATTCTTCAAAAGGGATGCATTATTGAGTCATTCTCATTGTTAATGATTATACAATACTACTTCAATCTCAGAAAATCGTTAATCTGCAGAATGAAGATACAATGTGTACCAAAATTCTGATTTCATTCCCTGCCAGGTGTTCATATGATTCCTTGGCTGGATTTGGCTTGGAAGAAGAAACCCAGCTTTTGATATGAGTTTCGGGGCTAGACTAGAAAAGGGTGGGCAGTTTATAAAGCTTCTCTGAGCTTTCCAGGTATCATTGCAGCAAAAAATTAATTCGAACTTAGTTTTATAGTCACAGATATGGAGAATCAGAAATTAACATCTTTATTTCAGATTAGCAATAATAAAGTGATAAAAGATAAGACTTGGGGAAAAAAATTTATTCTGAAAATCATGAATTGGTGAATCAAACTGTTCGATTCCTAGCCTAATGGACCTCTTTAATTCATTTCTGATTGTCAGTATAAGATAGATAAACATAGAAAATTATTATATTGAATAAATATCTCAAAGCTGCTTTTCAAAAGGCACCTGGACTTTCTTAGTTTTTTCCTTGAAAACATTTTGCTTCTCATCTTCAGTTCTGACTTCAAAGATGCTTTTGAAAAGCAACTTGGGGACAAACATGGCCTGGATGCTTGAGAATTTCCATAAACATACTGACCAAATGTTTTTCTACCTGCTATATGTATTTTCATACTAATTTGAATATTTTGAACATAATTCTCCAACTTGAAAAACTATTTCAACTATGAGGGTGCTGAGCTACAAATATTCTCTTTTATGTTTCAACTATGTCTTTGTAGTTTAAATATCTGTAAGCCTTTCAATTTAGTAAACTGTATTTATCTGAAAGATGTGTTAAAGGCATATCAATTTAATCCAATTTTTAATGTAAAAGAGGATAAATAATTTGAATTCCTATCCCTATACAGGAGTAAAACAGGGCCATTCTATAATATCATTTATTATTTATCATTTATTTGACTATGAAACTTTGGTGCAAATCATGGTTTAAATGAAACAATAAAGAGGGGAAGGCTGTTGTTTCAAGCTAAAGAAATTTGGTTGAATTTGTATTGTGAATAATATGATGTTTATTTACTATCAAATCCATTGAAAACAGAATTCTGAAAATATTAATTATTAGAATTTGATGAGATAGCAATATTAAAATATATTTTCCTCAATCTGGATTTATGATTTATAACTTCCCCTTCAAAATCAGCAGGTCTTTGATGCACGAATATTCACCTTTAGATATTCCAATAGTAAAGAATTACACAAGACTACTTCAGACAAGTTGATTCTGGTTTGTTTGGTTTGGTATAAAAATATAGCTTAATGGGAGGAAATTAGTTCTAACTCGAAAAGGCAAAATAACTATCATAAAAAGGGTATTACTTTTCTGTTCTGACCCCCCCCCCTTTCACTCGTTCACAAATGACAGTCAGACAGAACTTCAAAGGAAATATCTTTATCAGTCCTGGCTCAAGCTGGCTGCAAGCCCAAAAATAAATGTAGATAAAGTCTCTGGCAAAAGGGTACACAGCAAAAGCACAAACAAAAAGCTCTTACAGCAAAACCAGGTTTACAGAAAGAAAGCAAATCACTTATCCAAGTGCCTCTTTGAATCAGGATTACAGAAAGCGAATCACTTATCCAAGTGCCTCTCACGAACAACAAACTACGACCGATGAACGACGAACCACGAATGTTGATTTCTGCAACTAAGGCATGGCACCATCTGTCTTTTATCTGCAGAAGATGACCCTAACGAGCAACAGCTGCTCATTATTCCTGCATCCCGACGCAACCCACAGCAAGCTGCTGCTGAGTCCCAACACTTTTCTATGCATTATCATGTTGAATAGTTGAAAAACAATATTCAGATGGCAAAGAAAAATGGAAAAATTTCTACTTCAGAAAGTTTATTTATTCCCATATGTTGACAGGATATAGAGGATACCAAATGTGAAGTTTTTCCATGAAGCACATCTGTCACAATGTTTAATTTAATTAAATAAATAAGAAATATACAAGTCATGGACACAAATAAAGAATTATAAGGTTAATAATTAATTTGAATATAATATGTTTAGTGAGAATGGAATATACAATATTACAGAAGTTATAAAAATAGAAGTAATAAATAATGTTTCTTGCCCTTTGATTCTCTTTTCTTTGTTTATTGTTATTATTTACTATTGTGAGTTTTTATTTTGGATCAAATTCATAAATTAAATAATTTCTTTAAATAAAATTTGCAGTCATTATCATAAATCCTAAGTATTCTTTAAGCATTTTCATGAAGTAATTTTGCTGAAAACCCAGTGAGACAAGCACCACCTGAACTAGCAAAATGCTACCTAGCACTAAACTGTGTTTTATCTAACCTTCCAGATTTTTAAAAAAATCTATATTGTGTATTGTGAGCAGATCCCTCTGGTACCTATCCTATGGGATCTTATCTTAATCTGTTAAATATACAGTATTCAGTAATAAAGAGGAAGGTTTCTGGGGATATTGAAGAGCACTTTCTTTTTTTAATCATTATTTGAAGTAGTCCATAATTAAGCCCTGATATTGACAATATGGCTCAAAAATTCCAAAGTGGAGTTACTTTAAATTAAGATATTAATGAGACTGTAAATTTGAAATGAAACAGTTGAAATTGTTAAAGTCATGTATTTATAAAACCATATTCAATTAAGCTGGAAAAGTGCAATGTCTGTCATCATGTCATAAAAAGATGTGTTTTTCTCTCAAATTTGTTGTAAGGAAGCCCAGCCCATATTGCTGCAGATGGAAGCTGTTTTCAATCAGTTACAAGGAGCAATCCAATTACTGGATGGTTTAGTGCAGTAACTGACTCCAGCCTAATTTAATTTATTTGGGTCTCTAAAGATCATTTGATCTGATTTGCTTCCCTCCCTAAAGACTAGTTAGGGAGGGGACAAGCAGACTTAAATATCTGGAAATTAAATACAAAATTTTGTCCCACATTCACACTATTTAGCTCAACCCAAAGTCTCAATGTCCATGATGAATAAGAGTGGTTTTGCATAACAAAGTAAGCAAGGTAATGTCTCCCAAAAATGGTAATATAAAAGTGTGTTTACCTTAGAAAACCTATTTATAAAATGAGGTTTTTTTTCATTACAAAGGCAACTTAAACATCTACTTTTCAAGGTGGAAAGTCAATCTGCTAGCAATCCTTACCAAATCATATAAATGAAATTGATAATATTGCTTGTTTTCAAAAATAGCATTTGAGACCATATTAACTCTGCAAGTTGTCCTCAAGGTCCATCATTCAAGGAATGTATTGAAGTTGTAATCCATTGCTTTTAATATATGCATAGAAAAGACCTCTACTTTAGCTGAAATTTAAAATTAAATAAGATAAACTCCACTCATCACAGGGAGATTGAAGTATTAAATAATAAATACCTGGATGTTTTGAAGCCAATAGCATTTTTATTTATAGCTTTAGCTTATAGAAACCATTTGATACTTTCAGTGAAAATTTAACTTTATAAGGTTTCTTCCTTTTACTTATCTACTGTACATGTATTAATGGCAAGCAATATTTTAAATTCTTGGACTGTAAATAAAATTTAAAAACTATGTTAATTTATTTCAAAGTAGTTACTGGGAATTTATTCTACATTTATTCTACATACAGTCTACATTTAAAGGAAATCTTACGCTACTGCTGCCTCTAAAATTATATACTCATTGAAGATTTTGGAAAAAATAGCAGAGGCTTCTAAGCTAGTAATTTATCTTCATTAGAAGCTGAAGGAGGTAGATGAAATCAGTTCTATTTGTGTAATTACTGAAATAAAGTTCTTATCTCCAACTATGCCGGCATGACTTCCTCTGGGAGGGAAAGAATAAATTTCATTCCTACTTCCAGAGACAGTAGTAAGGGATGTCCTGTTTAAGGTCTTGGAAAAAATATTTAAAAAACCATTATGTGAAAATTCCAATCTGGCTATCAACGATGGAGGCAATGACATATCCAAATACTATAGATCTTAGCAAAATGGTAGGTTATGCAGAACTCTTAGATGAAAAAGGAGAACTAAAGTCAGTACAAGATCTGAAAATACAAGGAATAAATATGGAATGGTGGCCCTATTTACAAATTAAAAGAAGATTAAAAAAAGATCGGGAATAATATGGAATACACGAGAAACAAATCAAATTAGATAAAATATTATTAGGAATGGGAGGAAAAATGATTACTAGATTGTATAATTTTCTTTTAAGATATAAAATGGAGGAAGAGATGGTAAAGGAGACAATGATTAGCTGGGGAAGAAGTTTTGGCCATAATATAGAATTAGAAAAATGGGATATATTATGGGAAAGAAATTATAAATTTACAACGGCAGTAGCTTACAAAGAAAGCCTCTATAAAATGTTTTATAGATGACATTTGCCTCCAGCGAGATTTGCCAAAATATGCCCAAATTTATCCCCCAAATGTTAGAGATGTAGCCACAAGTCTGGAACTTTTTACCATATGGGATGGATGTGCCCCTTCACAAGGAAATACTGATGCAAAATTCAAAAATGGTTGGAAGAAATTACAGAGCGAAAAATAGCACTGAAACCAGAAGCATTCTTATTAGGACTAGACCAAAAAATGGATAAACACTCTCAATACATAATCATACACATACTCACTGCAGCCAGGATTGCTTTCGCACAAAACTGGGGGGGGGGGTCAATACATCCACAGATGAAATAATAATTAGCAAAGTACTCAAATATGCAGAGATGGACAAAATGACAATAGAAGTAAAAGAAAGAGAAGAATTGGATTTTTATAAAATATGGAATAAAATTTATAAATGGCTAGAAAACAGAAGCCAAAACAGAAAATAGAGAATGCAAATATATGGTGATATAAATAATAAATATTATTATAAGTGTTAGCCCTACTGTTGCTATATTATAGGACAAGGTTAAAGCAATAGGAAGGAAATGCAGAATGGAGAATTATAAAAGCTAAACAGGAAAGCTGATACAGAAGGCTGTATAATTACTTTATATTGTTATCTATGTTTTGTGTTTTGTTTGTTTTTGTGGTGTTTTTCTTTCCGTTTTTAAAGATTAAAACATTCAATAAAAAAAGAAATAAAGATCTTGGCTGTTCTATTTCTATAAAGCAGTAACAAGTATTTGAAAGAATCTGAAACTACTATCTGATGATCCAAAAATATGGTTAATAAAAAGATTATATTTTAAATATATTATAGATTTTAAAGAATGCTCATATACAGTTCTGTGATATCTTTGGATGCAACTGAGAACATTACCTTATAAAATTTGGGTTTGTCATGTTTTAGTCTAAAATCTATACAATAAAAACCACTGTTTCTTAGCTAATTCTGGAATCAATTAAGACATCAAGAATTATGAACTTTTTATAAATGGGCATACTGCAGAAAGATTCAACACTTTTTAAAAAGTTTATCTAAACACATATTCAAAGCTGCTGCATGAATTCACCTCTGTTATTCTTAAAGAAAACTACTGTATTGTCTTCAAGACAGCTTCTGGAAGTACAGTAGCTTAATATTTTGGGATATGTGCTATGCATATAAAGCATCTTCTTCCAATGCCTCTAATGTTACCCAAAAAAGCTTTTACATGAGTACAATACATGTGTGGAAGAATGGAAGCCTCTTCCAGCTCTTGAAGTGACTAGAAGATATAAAATACCAAACTGACCTGTTGACTTCCTACTTCAGGAAAACTGTTTTCTCAATGACATCAAACACTTGAATCAAAACAGGGGTGGGTTGCTGCCAGTTCTAACCTCTTCTATAGAAGAGGTTCCACAAATCTACAGTGCCATTTAGAACTGGTTCCAGCTCCCTCCCCCTACCCGTCCGCACATCATCAAGATGAAGAGCAAGAGGAGGAATTCTGGGAGTTGAAGTCCACAAGTCTTAAAGCTATCAAGTTTGAACATCCCTGGGTTTTTTTTTTCTAAAGGGTTAGGGGTGCAAGGATCTTGTAACTTGACAGCTTTAAGACTTGTGTGTTTCAAATACCAGAGTTCCTGAGCCAACATGACTGGAGGAGGAATTCTGGGAGTTGAAGTCCACAAGTCTTAAAGCTATCAAGTTTGAACACCCCTGGGGTTTTTTTTCTAAAAGGTTAGGGGTGCAAGGGTCTTGTAACTTCACAGCTTTAAGACTTGTGTGCTTCAAATACCAGAGTTCTGAGCCAACATTTTGGTTACTAAGCAAGAGCGTTATTAAGTGGGTTTCACCACATTTTACGAGTTGGCCATGCCCACCCAGTCACATGGCCAGCAAGCCACTCCCACCCGGTCACATGACTGGCAAGCCACTCCTACCCGGTCACATGGCTGGCAAGCCACTATCACAAAGCAGGCGAAACCTACAGAAGAGGTTCTAAAAAATTTTGAAACCCACCACTGAATCAAAGCCAAGTACTTTCTTACATAGTATCACAAATTGGCAATCATGTCACTTAAAATATATTGATTAGCTTGCCCTCACTTGTCCTTTATTCATACATACAGATAAACAGATTACATAAAAATAGCTAAGATGCATCAGTGAACACATTCTTATTGCTTAACCATGGAGAATCCATTTACAGAGAACACTTTGCTGCTCAGCTACTTAGAAGTAACTTTCTATCACAACTTATTGAGCGTATTCATGATGTGTCACTTCTTTGAAAATGTTTCCTGGGAAAACTTGGAAGATTTATAGCGAAGGCCAGAAATGATAGATGGGGACAATTTAGAATTCCCTATAGAATCTATCCATATATACAATAGATCCTCATTACCTCTCAATATCTGTGAGTCTGGAAGAATCCCTGAATCCTTTAGCAAATGGGTTGCTGTCAATTTTCAGCTTGGTTATCTAAAAACAGAAAGAGATGAGAAAATCTTACAGCATATAGCAATGTTACTTAAACAAATCCATCTGTGGTTGAATTGTAGCATTTTTCATCACAGAAACTGATTAGCAAATTATGTCTTGATGCTAGAATTGTAAGGAAACTTGCTCATTTTATTCACCATGTTGTAGCTAGAATAGTTGTATAGAATAGAGATACAGTTTAGTCTTATTTAATCTTGCAAAGAGTTAACCCCTTGAAACAATAAAGATTATTCATCCTGATTAAAGCAATCTATATTTCAGTGAGTCTATTTCTAAATCATTCAGGAAGACACTACAAACTGCTTGGTTCTTTAAGCCTTTGGAAAATAGCAGGCTGTTGCCAAGAATATTGATTAGAAGTTGATTATTTTCTGCTGGAGTTCTTTTGATTTTATTGTTTTTTTAGGAATCAGAATTGAATTGTTTTGTAGTTTTGTTCTGTTTTACTTGTTTTTATCAGTTTTTATTATTGTTAATCTCTTGGAATCTTATGGAATGGGGTAATGTATAGTATATGCAATAAATGCAATTTTTAAAGCACATTTTGAAACAAGTATTAAAGATGCATTCCAAATATGGAAATGTGGTTGTGCATAGTTGACAATTAACTGAAATATGTGCTCTGGATTTTCCATGAGTTCAACTCCACTCTGCTATTATTAAAACTCAGTACAATACACACTGTGCTATCTTCGCACGTGTTTGAAAGATTTTCCTTTAAATTATTTTAAAGAATTACTAGCATTATGAAAAGTATTTTAATGAAATGTTACATGTGCTTAAACTATCCAAATTTCTTTTACTCAAACCAAACATAAAAAACAGCCTTTGTTTAGGAAAAACATTCAAGCTATTTTACAGAAACCATAAAGTTTCATAAATTTAGCCCTCCCCAAATTTTAGCAAGGCATTGTGAAAAGGTTTAGCATATTTTTGCTCCATTTATAAATCAGTGTAATATAACTGAAACTCAGAACAGTTATTCTTTGGATCCAGCCATTCTAAGTAACTACCGTCCAGTCTCCAACCTCCCCTTTGTTGGGAAGGTTGTTGAGAAAGTGGTGGCCTCTCAGCTCCGGCGGTCCTTGGATGAAACCGATTATCTAGACTCCTTTCAGTCTGGATTCAGGCCTGGCTACAGCATGGAAACTGCTTTGGTCGCACTGATCGATGATCTCTGGAGAGCCAGGGACAGGGGTCATGCCTCCGTCCTAGTGCTCTTTGACCTCTCAGCGGCCTTCGATACCATCGACCATGGTATCCTTCTGTGACAGTTGCGAGAGGTGGGGGTGGGAGGCACCGTTCTTCAGTGGTTCTCCTCCTACCTCTTGGACAGGTCGCAGTCGGTGTTGGTTGGAGGGCAGAGGTCGACCCCTAGGCCCCTTAAGTATGGGGTGCCTCAGGGTTCGGTCCTGTCCCCCCTCCTGTTTAACATCTACATGAAGCCACTGGGTGAGATCATTCAGCGGCATGGGATAAAATACCACCAATATGCGGACGATACCCAGTTGTATCTGTCCACCCTGTGCCAACTCAATGAAGCGGTTGATGTGATGTGTCAGTGCCTGGAGGCTGTCAGGGTCTGGATGGGTGTAAACAAGCTTGCACTCAATCCTGACAAGACCGAGTGGCTTGTGTTTTTCCCTCCCAATAATTGGCCTTGTATTCCAACTCTCAGGCTGGGGGGTGAAATTATAAGCCCCTCAGACAGGGTTTGCAATTTGGGAGTCCTCCTGGATCCACAGCTGACTTTAGAACACCATTTGTCGGCTGTGACCAGGGGGACATTTGCCCAGGTTTGCCTGGTGCACCAATTGCGTCCCTACCTGAACCGGGAGGCACTCAGAACAGTCACTCACGCCCTTGTGACCTCAAGACTGGACTACTGTAATACGCTCTACATGGGGCAACCCTTGAAGAGCATTCAGAGACTTCAGCTTGTCCAGAATGCAGCCGCACGAGCGATTGTGGGTGCACCCCGGTACACCCACGTCACACCTATCCTCCGCGAGCTGCACTGGCTGCCTATTGGACTCCGGACGTGCTTCAAGGTGCTAGTCGTTATTTTAAAGCCCTACATGGTATCGGACCTGGGTACTTGAGAGACCGCCTCCTGCCAATTACCTCCCTATGACCAATTAGATCCCACAGATTAGGCCTCCTCCGGATTCCATCTGCTAGCCAATGTCGACTGTCGACCACCCGGAGGAGGGCCTTCTCTGTGGCTGCTCCGGCCCTCTGGAACAATCTCCCCATGGAGATTCGGACCCTCACCACCCTTCTGGCTTTCCGCAAAGCCGTTAAGACCTGACTTAATCCGTTTTCTGAATTTTGTTTTTTGTCTTGTTTTGTTTTCTTTGTATTGTCCCCATTCCCTTTTGGTTTGTTAGCCGCCCTCTGGGAATAGGGCGGCATACAAGTTTAATAAACTGAAACTGAACTGAAACTGATTCAATGCTAAAATGCACCAGAAAACAGATCAGGTTAATTGATCCAACCAACTATACTCTTCCATGTAGAGAATGTCTACAAAGTGGTGAATTGAAACATTAAACAAAAACAGAATTGAATTACCGGTACCTGGAATATAATGTACTTTAAGACCACTATAGTAAAGGTAAAGGTTCCCCTCACACATATGTGCTAGTCGTTCCTGACTCTGGGTGGTGGTGGTGCTCATCTCTATTTCAAAGCCGAAACACTGTCTGAAGACTTCTCCATGGTCATGTGGCCAGCATGACTAAACACTGAAGGTGCATGGAACCCTTTTACCTTCCCACTAAACTGGTCCCTATTTTTTTCTACTTGCATTTTTACATACTTTCAAACTGCTAGGTTGGCAGAAGCTGGGACAAGTAATGGGACCTCCCCCTGTTACACGGAGCTAGGGATTTGCACTGCCAAACTGCCGACCTTTCGGATCGACAAGCTCAGCATCTTAGCCAATGAGCCACTGTGTCCCTTCAAGACCACTATACGGAGAAGTAATTTCTCAGCTCCTTGGGGATAAAGAGGTAATTTTCCAAACATAGTATCTGGCCATATAAATGCACATAATTTCCCATGTTGTGTGTTCAAAAAACCACACAGAGGTGGGAATAATATAAAAAATGGTGTTGCATTATCATTATCAGTATTTAATTAATTATTAGTTATTCATTATTTGACAATTGCTTTATAAATAAAGACTTTTCTATAAAAGAGATGATAAATAAGCTATTGCTGAATAGAATTTCCTGTTCACTTACTAGGGAAAATTAACAGTTTATCTTATAGTAAAATTCAATTTGCATTTAGAAAAGGAAGCAGTTTGGTTAATGCTGTTAGATAAAAGATCACTGGCAGGAATAGTCAACACCCCAGAAGACAAGCTCAGAATTTAAAAAGATCTTGACAAACTTGAACAATGGGACCTATCCAACAAATGAATTTTAATGTGGAGAAAAGCAAAGTTTTACATTTAGGCAGGGAAAAAATCAAAGATATAAGTACAGATTAGACGAGACCTGGCTCAAAAACAGTAGCTGTAGGTGGGACCTTGGAGTCCTAGTGAATGATCACTTAAATATGAGCCACTAGTGTGCAGCAGCAGCCAAACAAGCTAATGCAATCCTGGGTTGTATACACAGAGACATAGAATTAAAATCACATGAAGTACTAGTACCACTTTATAAAACCCTTGTAAGACCACACCTGGTATACTGCAACCAATTTTGGTTACCATACTACAAAACAGATGTTGAGACTTTGGAAAAATTTCAGAGAAGAGAAACTAAGAGGATCAAAGGCCTGGAGACTAAAACATACGAAGAATGGCTGCAAGCTAGTCTAAAGAAAAGAAGAACTAGGGGTCATATGATAGCAGTATTCCAGTATTTGAAGGGCTGCTACAAAGAAGAGGGGATCAAGTTATTGACCAAAGCACCAGAGAGAGAGCAGGACCAGAAACAATGGTTGGAAATTAATCAAAGAGAGAAGCAAGCTATAATTAGGGAGAAACTTCCTAATGAAGAACTATGAGGACAGTTAACCAGTGGAAGAGCTTGCCTGAAGAAATCGTGGGCACTCCATCACTGGATGTTTTTAAGAAGGGGGCTGGACTAGAAGACCTCCAAGGTCTCTTCCAGATCATTCTAGTCTATAATATACAGACATTTTTTATGAAGCCACACTTAAAAGGGAAAGGGAAAAAAAATCAGTTCCTATATAAATGAAGATAGCATTTCCAGGAACGTTTGTCAAAATGAAAGTTGACCTACAATTCAACTCTCTTACTGTATAGTGGCTTGACTGTTTAAACAAATGTCTGACCTTTAAATCTTAAATGTGAGATAGTTTGTTGAAAGTGTAATGTATTTAGCTCTTATCTAATAACCTGAATAAATGTAATCATCCTCTTTAAAACCAGCACTGAAAGAAATGGTTAAAAAAAATAAGAGAGGTTCCATCTTCATTAGTCATAGATACTATGACAGAATCAATCTCCAATATTTTCCCAATTTCCATTGGGAAATTCAACAGTATTTATGTTATGTGCTTCAGAATAAAAATAACACTTCTAAAAACTGCTATGTCGATGTACAAGCCTAGTGTTCTACAGAACCTGTACATGCAACAGCAGTGGCTGACTAGACTTTAAAAATAAATAAATAAATACTAAATAAATAAATAAATAAATAAATAAAGTGTGTGTGTGTGTATGTGTGTGTGTGTATGTGTGTGTGTATGTATGTATGTGTATATATATATGTATGTATGTATGTATGTATGTATATATATACACACATACATACATATTTATATATATATAAAACCTAATCCACCAAGATAATCCAGATGTAGAAACCGTATTAATTTACGCTGCCCAGAATGACCATATAAATTTGAGTAAACAGACAGACTTCAGAACTGAATTAGACTCCAAAATGCTATAGTAGCAGATGTTCAGGACTACCTTTCTTATTCTCCCACTTTTCAGGCATATTAATATTATAATTCCCAGAATTTCAAGCCATAGCGTGAGCAGTAGACTTCTGGGATTTAAACTCCCATCACTTGTAAACGACAGCAGTTTGTAAAAAAAGTTCCATTGTAAACCTTCATTAGGAAAGGACAGCGTACATCAGGAAAGAACTTTTCCCCCCAGTATTTAATTCATTAACGTTGTGGGTTTCCTAGGAGGAAGAATAAATGGATTTTAGTGTTTCTTTTTGTTGTGGTATTAAAAAGATATGTTTAACTTTGGATAGCTGAACTGGAGGCAAAAGCATTATATTTGCTTTGCCTCAAATATGAAAACTTAATCTGAACATAGCTAGAAACTTGAACTTAAATACTTACATAATGGTGTAGCCTTGTGACATAAGAAAGAGCATAAAGTGCATATTTACTCACTTTATTGCTCACTTGTTACTCATAGTAACAACTATGGTTTCAAGCAGAGCCTGCTCCAAGTTAAATATGGGGCAACTTACTCCTGAGTATATATGCATAATGAAGCCCTATTTGTATATTGACTAGGAGGTGAGTCTAGACTTTGCTGAATTACAGTGCCTCTCATTCTTGCATTTTCCAGGCTACTGAGATTTTGAGTGGAGTGACATTTGAAGAAACATGATTTTCCATCTGCCCTGAGTTACACTAAAAGTTTCCTATTATTTAGGCAGTACCTTTATTTAAAATCTGTGAATTTTCTATAACACTTGTAAGAAGAAACAATAAATCAAGCATCAACTTAGAAAATGCACCTTTAATTTCTAATATTTATACTTAGGCTACAAAACCCAACAAATTGAAATAATATATCTGCATCATGGAAACCTGGATGAAACTCAGTTCAATAACAAATACTTCAATCCCAAACTGCTAAAACAAGAAAAATTCAAAGAAAAATTAATGCCATGGAAAAGAAAATAATTTTGAAGGTCTTCCTAAAAACCATAAATGACAACAAGGATTGATCTTGAAAGACACAACTTGCAGGAAAGTTTCCCTCCCTATTGTAGTTCACATTGTGAAACAAATTCAAAAAAGCAGAAATTATATAAGTACTTAATAAAAAAGAGATCAAATTGTGAATAAACAGAATAAAAGTCAATGATATTTTAAGAATAACGGGTGGAAATAGAAATGAATTCTAATTTAGGATTATGTCTGCCTTTGGATTTCATAGGACTCTTGAAACTTGGATAGGACAATGTTCCTGGTCACTAGCAGGATTACCAGATGTGGTGCATGGGTTTTATTTCCAAGAACAGATATTGTCAGTCTTCCAATAAATCAAAGAAGAAACATGACCAGATGAGCCAATTCTATTGTATTGGTCAGGATACTTTAACAGAATCTTGCAAGTCTAAAAGTCTACCTGGCCCATTGGAGGGGAGGGGCCTGTTTGTTTTATACCATTAGGCAACTGTGGATTCCCTCCCTGTTCAATTGTTTCCTATTGCTTGCCAGGTAGCATCTTCTTTCCTCTTCATTCAGTATCTGTTCTTGGAAACAAAACTAGTGCTATAAACTAGTATGTTACTTTACTGTATGCTAACTTCTTTATATTATTTAAATGATAATATATTTAAATATACTTAAAATACAATGTGGAAGGAGAGGATATAATTGCCCAAGGACAAATAATAGTCAGGTTGCTATCCCTACCTTAGAGATCAGAGATGCTCAGTTAAACCTTTAGGTTTAATCATTAAGATTTGGTTTTTAATCCCACGAGCATCCTTATGCTCTTCTTTGAACAAGTTTATCTAAATCTTTTTAAAAAAAATATGAATTCTATAACTAATATCAATGTGAGTTCTGGCCAATGGAGAAAAGAGAGAGACTACTTCTTTTAATGACTTGGAAACAGACTCTCTATTGATATAGTAGACATTACATATGCATTTGTAATAGCCATGTCTAATTACTATCTCATATTAGTTTGTGGGATCAACTACAGTTTCAGGAACATGATGTAGTGAAATCAATGGCTAAAAGGAAGAAGGCCTGGGGTTGGGTGGGGAGTTAAAATATATTGCAGTTTGGATGCTATAAGTGGAAGGAACCATAGGAGGTCAAACATTGAACTCTCTATCTAGCTTTCTAAGGAGAAAGCAGGCAGTCTTGCAAGTTTCTTGTGTACAGTTAAGTCAACAATAAAGAAACCTCTTCAACTGAGCTACCGTATTTTTTGGAGTATAAGATGCACCTTTTTCCCTCAAAAAAGAGGCAGAAAATCTGGGTGCTTCTTATACACTGAATACAGCATTTTTGCCTCCTGAAACCCCGCCCCTTCACCAAAATGGCCATGCATAGCCTTTAGGAGCCTTGCAGAGTTCTCCTGGGGGTTGGGGAGGGCAGAAATGAGTAGAAAATGGGCCAGTTTTTTTGCTCACTTTTGCCCCCCTCCCAGCCCCTAGGAGCACTCTATAAGCCTCCTAAAGCCCATTCATGGCATTTTTTGAAGAAAAAAAAAACAGGCCCATTTTCACGAAAAAGGGCCATTTTTGGGAGGTCTGCAGAGTGCAAATTTTTTTTATTTTAATCTGCCTTTTCAAAACCTTGGTGTGTCTTATACTCTGTGCATCTTATAGTCCAAAAATATGGTATTTTGATTGTTTGCATCTTACAATATTCACAAACAGTATTCCCAAATCTTGTATCTCCATCCTATATTTGGGCATCTGATTTCTTTTTGCTAAGAATTTAGGCATTTCAGTCTGGAAAATTTGATAGATATTCCTTTTGAGATATTAATGAAAATATTAATGATTTCCAGATCTAGAATATAGAACGGCTCCAGAACAGCTGCCCACTTCCTCTAAAGTCTCACTAATGCTATGTATGTGAATGAATAAGCCAAGCTTTAGTCTGGAGTAATACAGGGTACCATTTCCTCCTTCATCTATATTGTGTATGCTGCCTCTCTTTGTAATAAAAAACCTCAGACTTGTCTATATTAACAAGGTCCTGGAAAAGTCTGCCTCTTTTAGCTATAAGCAGTGGTCTTCTGATTCTCTAAAAACACCTCCACAAATGACTAGGATGCATGTACACCTTCAGTATCCAAGAAAGTCAGGCATGCTCCTTCAGTATCCAAGAAAGAAAAACCCCAACTCTGCTTGAATCACAAATAGTGCATCCATGTCTGGGTGTTTCAAAACAGGTTCAGCTGCAAACAGTCACTTCAACTTCTAGAAAGCTGATTGACATTCCATAGTCCAGTTCAGATGCTTACCAGGCCTAGGTTTAGCCTCTCCTTTTGATTTCAGGAGATTCATTGGCAGTGCAAATGAGGGGATAAATTGATGGTAGAAATTAGCAAACCCCCAAAAACTTTGTAGTTGCTTGCAGGTGCGAGGAGCTGTCCACTCAGTAACAGCTCAGACTTTCCCTGGGTCCATCTCAAAGCCTTCATGGGAAATATGATAACCCAAATAATCAATTATCTCCTGATGAAATTCACACTTAGACAATTTAGCATAAAGTTCAGCGGCTGGAAGTTTTTTGAGGACCGAGCGCATCAAAGTCACATATTCTTCACATGTTTCCTTGTAGATAAGGATGTCGTCAAGGTAAGCCAATACCCGGGTGTACAAGTGTTCATGCAACACTTCATTTATTAATTGCATGAAGACCGCTGGCGCCCCCTGAAGTCCAAATGGGAGTACTCTAAACTGGAAATATCCCAAAGGCAGTTTACCACTCATCTTCCCGCTTTATTCTGACTCTGTAGTAGGCTTCTCTTAAGTCTAACTTCATGAAAATTTTCCCTTTATGCAAATGGGCTAACATGTCCTTCATGAGGGGTAGATGGTACATGTTTTCCACTCAAATGGCATTCAGGTTCTTATAGTTGACACATAGCTGAAAGGAGCCATCTTTTTTCTCTCTGAATAAGATGGGTGCGGCCACCCGTGGTCTGGTGGGTTGTATGAACCCCCTTTTTAAATTTTTGTCAATGAAATTTTGTAATTCCTCCATCTCACATGGGGTTATTGAGTAAATCTGAGGGTTAGGGAGTTTTTCCCCTGGGAGGATCTCACTGCTGCAATCAGTGGAACAGTGAGGAGGTAATTTTTCAGAAGCCCTTTTGCTGAAAACCTCTCTGAGATCCCCATATTCTTTGGGGATTTTTTCCTCTCCCACAATTTTCTCATGCATGACAACTGCTAAGTCTGTTGCAGCTATGGCTAGGTGGGAAGTCTTTCTCTTCCCCTCTGTTCGTTTAGCTGAATGGATGCGTAATCACCCTTTCCACCAGTTCACGTGAGGGTTCCATTTCCACAGCCAAGGTAATCCCAGTACGAGGAGCCATTCCATCCCTGGTGCCACGATGAAACTCAGGATTTCTTGGTGGTCCCCAATCCACATCTCCACTGGTTCAGTTACAAAATGGGCCGCCCGCCCAGCAATTGTCCCATCCACTGGCAAAAGACAATGGTTTCATAGTTCTCAGTCTTAGACCCATTTTCTCTACCATCTCCAGGTTGATTACACATCAGGTGCATCCAGAGTCTAAAAGGGCCAGCATCTTCCCCTGGGCTCCAGTTGAGGGTACTTTTAATTCTATTGGGATGGTCATGGGACCCAATCAGGGACTTACCAAATGGTCATCATCTGAGTCAGTTTCATTTTCTCCCACAGAAAAGGAGGGTTCCTTCTTCTCCTGGTCTGGTGGAAGGACATCGGCATCTCCCAGGCCTTCCAGGGCAGTTTCACAGCATCTCCCTAGCTGCCAGCCAGGTTCCTTCCCACCAGCTGGGGTCAGTTTTGGCCATGTCTAGTGTAGCAGTTGGGCTCCTGATGCTCCTCCTTTCCTGCTCTTGGTGCCTCCACAGACCACCCCTGCATATGCACAGGCAGTTCATGAAACTCCTGTGTGTACTCAGCCACAGGCTTCCCCTCCTGGATTAAGGATTTCCTCCTGCTCCTTGTCTTTTGATTTAGGAGAGGATCATCAAAGCATTTCCTCAGGGCTGTCATAAATCCCTTGTAATCCCTCAGCAGGAGGGAATCATCATTATGCAAAGCTACCATCCAGGCAGCCTCTTTGCTTTCCAAAGCCATAGTAACACTTCTCACTTTGGCAACTTCTGATGGGAAATCCTCACCATACTTTTGCATGTAATCCCAAACTTGGACTTAAAAAAACCCCAGTTCTTTGGGATCTCCTCTGTATTTCCCTCCAAGAGGAGGAACATTTGTAATTCATTGCCTTGGGCAGTTTACCTCCCTTCTTGGGGGAGTTTGAACTGGGGCCCCTCCCCATTGCCCAGCTCCGGTAGCCATTCCCAGGGATGTTTCAGAGCTAGCCAGGTCTTCATCTCCCCCCTCTGCCTGGTCGGCTAATCCACTCTCCCTTGCAGTAAGACTCACATGGAAGCATCATTGTTCCCAAGCCTCCTGAAGAAGGTGTAAAGCATGGGTGATCATGAAATCCTCTCCTTCAGCTGCCCGCCAGTCATCCTCTTGTTTTCGGCTGGTTGTGACCCTTGCCATCATCTTCTCCTGTTCGCTGCAGGGGTTAGACATTTGGGTGCTCCCCCCATGGAAGCTTTTAACTCTGGGATGGGTGCAAGCTGAGATCTTGCTTAATGTCAGGCATGCCTCCTTCAGTATCCAAGAAAGAAAAACCTCAATTCCATTTGAATAGAGATAAAGTACTTTTACTAGATATGAACTGAAAGCAGTGAAAAGAAAAGCAAGATATGAGCCAAAAAGGTGTGAACAATACATATCAAATGATTACCCAGCCCCCACTCCAATTGCCCCAGCCCAGTGTCCAAGCACCAACTCCCTAAGGTTTCATGTGGGGTGCATCTTCAAAAGGCCTCATCAGGTTGGTATGCAAGGCAGTTGACCTTGACCAAGACCAAACATCAGCCATTAGCATGCATAGAAGATGGTGAGAACAAAACTCCTTTCTACATACTCCTCCAGTACCATATAATTCCCTTCCCAAATACTATGCCCCACCCTCCCCGATTCTATGGCAGCCGATAGCAAACAAGCAAAGCAGAGGCTGACACCCAGGATCAGAGAAGATTATTCTGACATAGCTTACGATGTATGTCAAAAACTATTTGGGGAGTTTTCAAATTAGGAGGGAGAAGGAGAAAAACATCCTTGATTCCAAATCTGCCTTTGGAGTGTTTCAGTTAAATTAGCTCAAAAGAAGGCATTCACTATATCCATTGATAAAACCCTTCCTGGGCCATTCTAGAAAATTGCTTGAAATATTAAAGAAGACAAAAAGAATTCTAAATATGTTTATCAAAATGAAGAATTCAGCAATTCTATAATCTCCAGTCTAGCGAAGGTCCATAGATTTTAATTTTATGAGGAATTCATTAAATTATTATACCTCAGGCCACCTCCCTTTCAGTTTCACCATAATCTCTATGGCATTAATAGGCTAGATCAGGATGTCAAATTTAATTTCATTGAGGGCCACATCAGAGTTTTGTTTGACCTTTGGGGGGAGAGTGGTCAGGATGGGCATGGCCAACTTGACCTCGTGTCAGGGTGCAATAGCAATAGCAATAGCAGTAGACTTATATACCGCTTCATAGGCCTTTCAGGCCTCTCTAAGCGGTTTACAGAGAGTCAGCATATTGCCCCCAACAATCTGGGTCCTCATTTTACCCACCTCGGAAGGATGGAAGGCTGAGTCAACCCTGAGCCGGTGAGATTTGAACCGGTGACCTGCTGATCTAGCAGTAGCCTGCAGTGCTGCATTTAACCACTGCGCCACCTTGGCTCTTAGTGCCTGTGGTGACCCAAGGACTCTGCCAGCGAAAATAGAGTATGGCCCTCCTGAGCTCTGTTTTCACTGGCCAAGGTCTACAGGAGGCTGTTGCAGCAGAAAATGGAGCTCGGGAGGGCCACATGTAGCATTCCCAAGCTCCATTTTTACACTATGGGCTGGTCCTTTGCTGTTTCTTGGGTTGCCCCATGGGCCAGTTCTAAGCACCCCATGGGCCGCATCCAGGATGCAGGCCTTGAGTTTGACACCCCTGGGCTAGATGGATAGCATTTGTGCTGGTTTAGAAACAACCACAGTCAATGCAAATATATAGTATAAGGTAGTTTTGAAAGCTGGATTGATTTTTCTTGCTGCAATGTAGCTTTTTGAAGCCAGAGTAGAACTGATGATTTCTTTCCAGTGCCCTAATTTGGTTGAGTTTCTGGGTGGTGTATTTTTTCATTGGACTCAAGAAACTCAAATCAGCCTCCTTCTCTCTGTAGAAAAACACAATTCAACTATTGCAGCTTCATAGTAAACTATGCAAATCTAGCAGATGGATAGATTAGATTGAACACATGGAAGAAACATTTCAATATTCTTATTCTCAATGACTACCGATCAGTTTCATTATTCTATTTAGAGAGGAAGAGATAAAACAACTGCAGTGTGGAATCAACCTCAGAGATGGTGAGTTACATCAAATAAACTTGTGGTTTATTTGATGGGTGCCTGGAGAATCTCCAAAACAGCAATAGGAATAACACTTAGACTTATATACTGTTTCACAGTGCTTTACATCCCTCTTTAAATGGTTTACAGAGTCAGCATATTACCCACAACAATCTGGGTCCCCATTTTATTGACCTCAGAAGGATGGAAGGCTGTCAACCTTGAGCTGGTGAGACTCGAACTGCCAAACTGCTGGCAGACAGCCTGGAGTAGTGCATTCTAACCACTGCGTCACTGTGCACATAATTCTACCATTTGTTCCTTAGGCTGGTCTTCTGAGGAGCATAATGATGAATGTGGACTGGTAGTTATCCTTAGATACTGTTAACTGTTATTTGAAACAAAATAAACTATATGTTACATGCATTTCAACATTGTGTTCTGTAGTATCCATCAACAAATGGGCAATGTCCAAATGTGTAAGGACTGTAACTTTTCAATTTTCCTACCAGCTACTTAAGAGTCCTGAAGGTTCAGACCCAAAATCTCATTGAGGAAATGTGCTTCTCTGAGGAACTGATATATTTAAAAAATTCAGATTTCAGATAACAATTAGAGGCACATTCTTCAATCTAGTATCTAAAAAAAATAGTTGTAACTAATGTATAGCAACTTATGAGACAAGGTAAGTGTTAATAAGAATTGCATTATAACAAAATTAAGACGACTACAAATTTCCATCTCTCTGTTAATACATGTTAAAAAAATTTTTAGCAGACTTTATCTACAGTAGCGTGTTCCTAAAGGAGTTACTAATCTGATATGTCTCATTTATTTTATTTAATGAATGGCAACTGCAGAGGTCATGCAATCACTGTTATAATAATGTAGTTTAAATAAAGCATCAAAGCAAATATATATCAACATATTATATATGTGTGCTCATATGTATATACAATATGTGGAAAATAAAGTATAGCATGCATATACTTTGTATTAAAGCAAGATAAAATCATCATAAAATATGGACCCACAGAATTGCAATGGGATACATATTTTAATTTGATATCTAAGGAAGCTAATCATCTAACTGCTTCTGGTGTGGCTGGGGTGAGATCATCTCATCTGCCTTGAAATTTCCTGAGGAGATATTCTCGAGCTATATATTTTATCATTTGTTCCAGTGCATCACAGTCACATTGCAGACTCTTGACCATTCCCCATTTAAAGAGCTTTGCCCTAGTTCTGGCATAGCCTGTCTTGATTCTATTCAGGTGGCTCCACATTTTCCAGGGCAACTGCATTCCTGGAAGTGGTTTTATTGGATATGTATGATCTGTTTGATTGTGGTTATTAAAAGTAATCCATCTCAACTGCTATTCACCATCTAGATTGTAAGACTGTGATGTTATTCAAAATCAGTTTCCTAAATTTAAACCTGGTGAGAGATGGCCTAATATTTTATGTATTGGAAGATATCTAAGAGTCAATGGGATGTTTATCTTATTCTGCTCTCGAACGGTCTCTTGTTTGTCATCTGAAATCAGGAGGGGGCAATGTTAGAAAGACCATGCAGCCATGAGAGTGGTGCAGATTTAATGGCTCCAGACATCATTCTCATTGTGTCATTAAAATGAACATCAATCTTGTTGTATGATAACTTCTTCCCCACACAGTTGCACAATATTCAGCAATACAGCATACTAATGATTGCACCATTATACATAATGTTTTGGCTTGTACTCCCTCAGTTTGTTTCTGCAATTTTCCTAATCAAGTTGTTCCTAGTTTTCAGTTTTTGTCCAATTAATTGAGCAATCAGATATGTCTCCTGACTGAAAGAGAATAATTTAAAAGGAATCCAGGAATATTACAGCAGACATCTTTGAAAGTGAATAATTATGGCATATAATTAGATGTGACTTTTCCAGTCAACTCGATATCATACTGGTTTTTATAAACCAGTTCAGGCAGAAATAGTGTGGTTAGCATGAGCATAAGTGTGTGCATGCATACTTCAGACCAAAAATGTTAGGAACTCTGAGGACTGAAACATATAACCTTCTGAGGATGAGCTTACATTATGTTTCTCAACTGGCTTTGTTATGATCAATGTTTAGTTAATTACAATAGCAGACTGAAGAAGGATCTCAATTTTAATTCTGAAGAAAAAACACCTGCATACCCAAATTTGATACATGTTCCAAATTTGTATAAGATCTATCTCAGTTGTCTAGGCAAAGATCTGTGCCCAAATATTACTGAAAATATAGAGGAGAGCGGGTTTTTTTAAATATAAGAAATTGATATGTATTCTGATTGAAAAGTAGCATATTCTGAGATAAGGCCTTGCCAATAATTTTTTAAAAAAAACATTAATACTGTCAGTTCTGACCCTGCACTGGCCAAGTATTTTTATGTGTTGTTTTTGTCAGGTATAACATGAAGGACCAATAAGAGAAGGAATTAAGCTAGAAGAACTCTTAAATTAGGCTGTAGGCCTTTTTAAAAATTAAAGGCCTACAGCCTTTTTAAGATGTTCTGCTGATATGTAATTAAAGGAAAATAGATCATTTTGTTCTTTCTAGCTCACTCTGAGAATGTTTGTATCATTCAGCCCCAATGTTTACAAACCATTGACAATAGTGTAAAATGACCAGACGTCCTGCTTTTGGTGGGACAGTCACGATTTTTCAAAATTTGTCCCGTGTTCCGCGGCGTGTTCAAAAACTCGCAATTTTTCAAAAGAAAGAAAAGACGCCGAATCATCAATTTTAAAAAGGACGCCCTTAAAAAAAAAGTTTTTATTTCTCTGAAGTGTCGTTCCCGATGTGGCCTTTAGAGGGCAGTGGTTTCCCTCCCTCCACTCGGCTCGCTCGAAGCACCTGATGAGGGGCGAGGCTCCCTACCCTGCTGCATGTGCGTATGCCGACGCGTGATGTTTTTGAGACAGCGAGGAGGAGGCTCGGTCCCGGGCTAAGCGGCTCAGCCATCAGAAGTTTTGTTTTGCCCGCTTCTCTTGGGCGCCGCTCTCCCTGCAACCATGCAGTGCAAGCCGCCATCAGCAACCTGATCCGGGTGAGCCAAGGGGAAGCAGGCGGAATCCAGTTGGGAGAGGCTGGCGATGGGGGTGGCTTTTGAAAGGGTTGGGAGGCGTTGGGGGAAGGCAATCGTGGGAAGGCTTTTTTTTATAGCTCAGGTGCTCCAAGCCCCCCCCCATCAATGGTGCCCCACTTTACCCATCTTAAAATCTGGTCACTTTACAATAGTTAGTGAATTGGGTGAAAATACTCACCAGTTGGTTTTGGTAGGCAGTGACAGCTGTAAACACTGTCTCTGGGAATATAAATGTCCTGAATTCTTCAGATTTCAAATTAAGCAAGGAGGCTGTGTGATCCTTCTTTTTGATGATATGCACTCTAGGTTGATATTTGTGCATTGAATTCAAAATTATCTAGAGAGAATAAAAGGAGAGAAAACACAATAAGAATAATTTTCAGTCAGCAAATTGTATTGTCTTATCCATAAAAACTGTTATACGTAAAGAGGACAAAAAAGATATGCCAGATTCTTGGCTAGTATCAGAAGAAACAATAAATCATTTTGGTCCTGGTCTTAGTTCTAGTCTCACTTCTAATGTACACCAATTGCCACAAATTAATTCCACTTTATGAGATTTAGTAAGAGGAAGGATGCTAAAGGTTTTAAAATGAAGGCAGATAAAAGCCAACATCATTTTCTTCCTTAGTTTTTGTCACTCAATCAGATTCCCAGGAGGGTTTTGGAAATCTCAAAGGTACTGGTGCCAGATAACTTCAAAACAAAGGGTAATATTATTTATACTTAAATTCACATTTAAATAAATAACAAGGCAATTTACATTTCTTCACATTCAGTCTTTATATAGCCAGACATACAGTATTTATCCTAAATTTAAATATTTGATATTTTACATCAGGGATGCAAAAGGTTTTTGGCTATGTGACATATGGCATGCTGAGAAACTTGCTCTAATATATGGCAGAATTGAAGACAACTATGGTGTAGTTTCATTAAACTGATATTATATTATTATGTAATATTATGATGTAACAATATCCCTAGACATCTAATACTTTCCTGCTTTGGTCACCCAAAAGAGTGGACTAAATGCAGGTTACATTATCAGGTTTTGCATAATTGCAGATTCCAACATTTAGACTTGTTTTATTGCTCTTCAAAACACATCAGACAAAAAGAAGGTAGGGAAAATTTTTCAGGACAGAAATTCTTAAATAATTAACAGTTAGCTGTTACAGATGACTAAAAATGGGTTTTCAGAACAGAAGAATAAATGCTAAAATATCATCTGTGATAAAGATATTGTTACATGCCCCATCTCCTCCTCTCCATGAAATTTCACAGTTTTTAAAGTTTACTTAATAATCATAGAAACAACTATTGTTGTTTTTTTGGCATTTTCAACAGGTACAGGAGAAAGAACCTGAGGGTGGAGTATTGTTTTCCCTTCTCACAGGACCAAGTACTCACATGACCATGCTGATCCAGCTCATTGTTTGTGAGTTTCACTTTTTCAAAGGATATCATCTGCTTCAGCAATTGTTCCCCAGTAAATGGAGAATCTGGATGCACATATAGCCTGGAAAGTCAAACAACAAAGTTCATCAAGGCCCAGCAAGCAGAAAGAGAGACAGAGAGAGACAGGCAGGCAGACAGATAATAGATAGATAGATAGATAGATAGATAGATAGATAGATAGATAGATAGATAGATAGATAGATAGACAGACAGACAGACAGACAGACAGACAGACAGACAGACAGACAGACAGACAGACAGACGCTTTCCATAAAACATGAGCACTTAAACTAGTAGGCATCATTCTCAAAACTTTAATTCAGTTTGGCGAACTATTTTTAGACACTTCTCTTAAACCCACATAAAAGGAGAAAAAATAGCCAAAGAACAGATATAAATCTAAATGATACTTAGTTTTAGATGAAAAACTTGTTAGAAGTAGAGAAAAAGATTCAGTCATAAAATTTTGCAAGATATTTCCACCAAACAATTTTTTATTATTATTAGAAACTTAGTTTTCTGAAAAATAATTATTTGGGTTTTTCCATTCTGAATATTATTTTTTCTTATTCTTTTCCATGGCGACACATCTTCCCTAGTCCTTTAACAATATCAAGTGACGGTTTGTCTAAACTGGATAGGAAATACTAGTTTCATACTTGGAATTGCAGCAGGAGGGGGGTGAATGGAGATTCAAAAAGATAAATCTTAAATAACAGTATGCTGATATTATAGTTTAGAAAGTGGAGAAGTTACCTGTGTTTGATGAAATCAAAGATATTTCCCTCCAACATATTTCCAATCAGGATTACAACCATCTCTCAGTATTAAAGCACATTCTTTTTATGCTCAAGATGCCAAAGATGACTTCAGGAAACTCAGTAAAACTCCAGGAAAGATTTCCATTATAAATCTGGAAATCTAGCAATCTACATAAATCTACCACTAAACTCTAGCAATCAGTTATCTGACTGTGTTATGATCCTACTTTATTTTCCACATTAATTTGATTATTAAGACATAGATTTTCCGGCCTTTCATACAGTATATCAATCTCATAAAATGATAGTAGGATAAGTTCATATTAAATAATCCAAGAAGACTTCTTTTACCAACAATCTGAGCAGTGATTGATATACCAGATTCACAATGGACTTTTGGCACTTTGCATTTAAAAATATTGATTAAAAGCCTACATAAAGTAAAACATCTACAGTAAAACATCAATGCATTTTATTCATAAAAATATTATGAAGCCAAATACCACTGTTTTTTATGATCCTGATTTAAAAATGGCTTTTCTGGCATAAAGCATTTTTTTCAGTCAGAAGAAATAATATAAATTGCAATAGGGTTCATGAAGTAAAAGAATATAATATTTCATACTTGCATAGTTTTGATCTCTTAAGGTATATTTGCTCTGGAAAAATTCTATATCCATATCCCTATATGAATAAGGACACAGCATGACTTATTTACAAGCACATTGTTGATGAAACCAAACTGCAGAACAGCAACCTCCAGTGGATTCCACTGAAATCAACAGGAAATTCTAAATAAATATGACCAACATAAAGCAGACCCACCAAATACTTCATCTATTGGTCTCATCACAAATAAATGTTTCTATTTAAGGCTATTATTCTCTGGGCCTTTAGAAAGGCTCAGACATATTTTTATCTCTTCGAGAATGCTTAATGTTTCTGTATATGAAGTGTGGTCTCTGCTATCTTTTTGTCCAAGTAGACTACACTGTTTCTCTGTCCCTGAAGCTATTCTAATCAGAGCTTGAAATAACAACACATAGGTCAAATAAGCATTTTCCATTTGAGGTGCAGTGGCCTTCTCCAGATGCCTTCCAATTATGAACTATAGTCACCCTTGGAAAAATAGGTTGAAGAAGCATGAGTGAAGCATTGGAAAAAGGCAAAACTTAGCCTATAACATTTATTTTTGCTCCAGTCCATATAGGTTTTTATGAAGATCAAATTGGGCTTAACCATGATTGTGGTCTTGCATTTATTGGAAGAAAAGCTAGATATAAATGGCAGGGTGGGTGTTGAGCTAGCAAGAACCATAGGCAATACAGGTAGTTCTCTTACAATCATTCATTTAATGACCATTCAAGTTACAACAGCACTGAAAAAAGTGACCTATGACCACTCTTTACATTTATGACTCTTGCAGCATTCCCACGGTCATGTTATCAAATTCTAGCTCTTGGTAACCACCATGTATTTACAAAATTGCAGCATCTCAAGGTCCTGGAACTATCATTTGCAACATTCTTAGGGAGCTTCTGACAAGCAAAGTCAATGGGGGGAGCTAGATTTGCTTAACAACCGCATGATTCACTTAACTTCAGTTATTCACATAATAACCATGGCAAAAAAGTTGTAAAATGAGGCACAACTTACTTAAAAATTGACTTGCTTAGCAATGGAAATTTTGGACTCAATTGTTGTAAGTCAGGACTACCTGTATAGTCAGTACATAAACAAGAAGTAGAGTAAGGTATAGTGACTGTTCTCCTCCCCACCCACTCCCATTGACTAGTAATTGTTTGTTAGAACAATTACACAATTTGTACAGCACTTTTATCATGGATTGAAAAGAGCAAAGGATTGTTTTCTTCATTCAAGGAAAAAGTAAACACTCTGAACTTACATTCACGCTATAACACAAAAACTCAGAAAAGATAGAAGAGATATCAGCAAGCTAGAACTCATGATACCTCTTTCAGACTTTTGGTTGGGTTAGTAGAGCTATTTAAACAATGACTCACAATAGATGTGTTTTCCCTGAAGGAATTTTAACCTCCTGCCTGCACAGCATACTGTACCTACAAAGTTGTTTCACATGTTGACAGCAGGAAAAGAAGGATTTAATTGTCATCTGTGATGAAGCATTATGAATGAGAATGCTTTCAAATGATGCTGGATAATCCTTATCCATTACAAAGTTTGCAATTGTAGTTCTGAAAGTTATTTCTGTGTAGATGTTGCAGAGAATGCTCAAGGGTATGAATGTCACCAAAGCGTACCTACATTGGTGACTTTTTCTTTCTTTCTGAGTGCCCATTATAGAAGAAATGAATATATAAGTCCTCCCGACATCAACCAATGAATTTAATTTCACCAACTTGAAAACCACAATCACTACTGTTTCAAAAAAACATTTGGAAGTAAGAGCTTTAGAACCAAAGTTTCAGAACACAGATGATGATCATGAACAGGCAAATTCAAAACTGCCAAGTCTTAATACTAGAGTCTAACTTATTCTTTCAATTTACGCCATTGAGATTTTTAGTTTAATCTGCAATAAGCTCAAATTTGAAAACGGACAAACACATCACACTAAAAATGATCAAGGCTAATGCAATCAGAGGATAATCCAAAAGCATTATGTCAAAGATTTTTTTCTCCCAAAGCATACATATGAGAAAAAAAACTTTCTGAAATGGTTACGATGGAACCTATAATAAATGCAACTTCTAAGACTGGAAGTTAACAGTTTCTTAAGATTTCAATATTTGTGAAATACATTTTGTTCCTTGCAATTTTCTTCACAATGGAACCTGCCTTGTTCAATAAAGGTTATTCTATAATAAATGGATATAAACTGATATACCTCTCAGTTGTGCTTATCAGTTGAGTCTAAAAAATAACAGAAAAGGATAAATAAAATGTGTGATCTGAAAGATATCTAAAAAAAGAACAGCATTATTTTTCTTCCTGAAAAATAAGTCACTTATTTTAATACAACAAAAATATTAAGAAAAGGACCGAATAGTTTAAAAAAAAGTTACATGACTTTGCATATTAGACATAGGCCTTTTGTTACTAATTAATTTATGCCTAGAAATTGTAAGCATTTAAATGAAGAGTACAGAAAATATATACTGCTTCTGAGTCAGTAGAAAGAAAGTTTGTATCCATAAGCACTCTTTTTTTGCTTATTCAGCTCCTGATGTAATTTTTTTGAAACCAACTAAATATTAACAGAATTGTGTATGTGTGCACAAGTGGCTGCTTGCAAGTACATTATTTTCAGGTGAACTAACCTTGCAGGCAGAGGGGGGTCTGCTTTGCCAGCAACCAGCCAGGAAGATCTATGGTAGGCATATCTGTATCTCTTATTGTCCACTGGAACTATATCCATGAGCACAATGAACTTGGCTTCTGGATCCACACCAGAAAAGGAAACCCTAATGGTTGGAAACATTCTTCTGAAACAGAAAGAAGGAAATGAGAAAAACAATTTGTAAAGAGAATAATCCCTCACAACTGATTTAAGAAAAAAAATGGCATTGCAGCATGAGAAGGAAAAAGGGAGAGGGAGGGAGAGAGGGAGAGGGAGGGAGGGAGGGAGGGAAGGAGAGAGAGAGAATGTAATCTTTGTGCACTGGGGATTTTTAAAATAAGCCATTTCACCTTATTCATTATAAGGACAACGGGCTCAGACTGTGTTATAATTAACACATAAGTCTGCCTTTCTCCCTTCTAGCCCTACCTGGCATACTAATTTCACAAAAGGAAGGGAGGCAGGTAAGTATCTCAGAAGGCAATGGAGATTCTCAAGAATTACACCCATTTTCTAAAGAGGAATAATATACTGTAGTAATCAACTGAATAGAGACTGTGGAAACACAACATTGAAACATTTTTAAAATGCCTATTGCAAGTTTGTTGACTCTCCTCCACTTCTTGAAAAATTTCCTTTTATTTCTGAAGATAATTAGTTACTGGCACCAGAGAGGCAGCTTATGGGCATAGAAGCTAACACTGCCATCAGATGCATTTTCCTACACATCTAATTTTTCAATATAGAAATATTTGTAACTCTTGACCTTGGATAAATTGCAGAAGTATTAGCCATTTAAGCTTCTATAATATCTGAAGCAAATAATTATTTTCTGTGTACTGCACATATATGAGAAATAATCTGGTGCCAGTAACTCATTATCTTCAGAAATAAAAGGAAAATTTTCAAGAGGTGGAGGAGAGTCAACAAACTTGCAATAGGCATTTTAAAAATGTTTCAGTGTTGAAGAAAATTATACATTTAATATGCCTGAACAGCTGAATTCAAACAGGAAAGTGGAAGCAAAATAAGTTTTTATTGATCTGATTAACTGGTTTTGATTTATATTTTGCTAATTTTCCAATAATTACAGAGGGGAAGCTCCTTCTCGGTGTGTATTTTGGTCTGCTATTTTTTAAAATATTCCAGCATTTGCTGAATGTTTTGAATTGCTGAAAAAGTGCCATATTCCAACTTTAGAGATGCAAATTTTGAAAAAAATTGTCTGAATTTCATACATCTATTGTGCAACAATTCAGTTACCAATTACCAGTTACTGGTAATTATCAGCTCCTGCCACCTAACAGTTTTAAAACATGCACATAACATAAAATGCCAATAGATTAATAAGTACCATTTTAGTGGGAAGGTAACAGCATTCTGTACAGCCAGGCTAGCCACGTGATCATGGAAAATGTCTTCAGACAACACGGGCTGCCTTGATCAAGAAATGGAGATGAGCACCATGCCCTAGAGTTGGACATGACTGGACAAGGAATCCTTTATCTTTACCTAACTACCTATGTCTGCAATGGTTTCATTTTATTTACGTCCAACTTGATGTCACTAAATATACTTCTCTATTCCACACACTGCATCACTCAGGGCATTGATGAAGTAGAATCCAAACTATTAAAGCTTATGTCATAACAATCATCCAATTATGTTAATGATTCAATATACCCCATTTCTTTATCTTCCTTTTCATTAATTTTTAGGCTTCCTTGAGTTCTTACATCTATTATGAATTATGCCTTTATACTGGCAGTGCCAACTACAACTCTTGCAGTCCAAAAGAAAAATGTCTGCCAAACATTTCTGTGAAGAAGATTGATAATTAGTATCTAAAAATTGGTGCATTTTTCTCAAACAACTTGCGACCAAGGTTACGTTTGAATATAATATTTTACAAGAAAAGTTCAAATGTCTCCCAGGTTTTTTTTAAACAAGTAAATATTTTCCATCTGCATCTAATTTATACCTTCAATTTGGTGTGGCTTAATAACCAGTATAAATGTTTTTTAAAACAGTTTTCAATAGTTTTTCCCTACCAGTATTAAACATCAGGAAACTGTCTTATAAAAGGATCATTGTGAGAATAAAATGACAAGGAAATAATTAATTATTATTAAATTATTATTCTAAACCCATGGAGTTCCCATAATGGAGTATTAATAAGATCAGGTAAAATACTTCAATAGCCTTTCTTTGGTCAGTATCATTGATTTGCAAGGATGACTGCACCGTAAATCAGCATGAAAATAACAGAGCCAAGATTCAAAATATTCTCCCATACCACCCTCTAATTTAGACAGGGTTGTTTGATTGGTTTTTCTCGAAGGTCACTATACTGTAATAGTTTTTACCATCATATTTAAGACCATGAGTAGTATTTAATTACTCAGCAGGGTTACAGAGTAAGCTGAGGCAGACAATCCAGTGAGAAATAAACAAATACTTTAAACTGCCCAGCAAATTTATTTTAGCTTCGGATGGGACTCCTATATGAAGCAGATGCTAACAGCAAAAATAAGAAAATAATCTAACAAAATGAACATTTGATCATTCCCTTTATAATTTATACATTTTGGCCTAAACAATGTCATAACTCTTCCATGTATGTGCAGATTGGAGTGTAGGTGGGGGGAATAACAAAAATAATGGCATAGTAGAAATAATGTTGAGAGTCTCTGGTATGCACCAATATTTAATGAACATTTTGGATATGATTCTGTGCAGTGTAGAAAAGCTTCTAGACTCTGATGAATTAATTTTTCCAAAGGGTAATACTGGCTTTACTTTCCTAGTTGTAAATACAGTGTGTATTGAATTCCTATCATTCACAGATAACATATTTATTTAATCTATAAGCAACAGGTTGTTACTATCAACTCACCAGTTGGGGCTAAGTGAACTGGTTTATATATCTAAGGTCTGGGATGGCTGTTTTGATCTTCAAAATTGTCTCAATTCTCTTTGTTGTTTTGATTGCAAGAAACTAAAAATAGTTACTTTTCTGGAAATTGCTTCTGGTAGAATTCTCTTTATATCACCTTCCTCATTTTACAAGGGTTCAATCTAATTCATAAATTAGATTTGTTCCATTAAAATTATGGCTTGTTTTACAAAGATTTCCACTTTAATCCAATGGTGGGTTTCTATTATTTTTACTACTGGCTTACTTGTGGATGTGTGCATACATATGCAAAAGCATCTGGGTGGGTGGGTGGAGTCTCCCGCTGCTGCTACAACAGGTTCGCCCGATCTGGGCTAAACCGGCAGCAACCCACCTCTGCATTAGTCACTCTAATGCTTTCACTGAAACATACTTTTCTAGTTCAAATGTCTTATTTTTATTTTACCCCAAATAAAAATTCATCTGAAGATTTCTAATACATATTAATGTGGTATATCTCCTCAAATTGAAACATAGTAATGGAAGACAATATCTGATGGATTACATCATACATTAATGAGAGATAGTAACTTTTCAGAGTCTGCTGTGGGTTATAAGGGCAAATGTCCAATGTATATTTATCGCTGTGAGTTTGACATCAACTATTAGTGCTTGTGTGAAACAGCCATCACAGATCAAAAACAGACCCCAAAAAACCCCCACCATGTTATCTGACACTTCATATGCAACACTTTTCTGTGGTGGTAATTATCCATTCGGCTGTGTGTCACTCAGTTCTGTGGTATATTAAAGCACTGACACAGTGAACAAGTCAGCACTACTTTAGTCTGACAAGATTTCTAGCACAGACTGGATGTTTAAATAATGAGAAGGATACATCGCTGGCTTCCCTTCCAGGCTTGTTCATAGACAATTTACCCCTTTTAAACTAACTCAGCAAATGTTTTCTTTCATAAAGTCAAGTCAATCCACTTTTCATTAAAACTCCACTCAAAG
This sequence comes from Thamnophis sirtalis, assembly GCF_051295495.1. Taxonomy (NCBI): domain Eukaryota; kingdom Metazoa; phylum Chordata; class Lepidosauria; order Squamata; family Natricidae; genus Thamnophis; species Thamnophis sirtalis. The sequence goes on from NW_028261384.1 coordinate 66,854,848, forward strand.
CTGACTTCCTGTAGCCATGTGCCTGGTGGTGCTTTCCATGGTACATATCTGCGTATGCTGCCCCTGGGAACTAAATAATAATGCTTTTTTTAAAATGTATTTTTTCCTATATTTTTACTGCTTCAAATCCATGCAGCATACAGACAAAGGTTATTATAAAAACATTTGAACTGCTCAATACTATCAGATGCCTAATTATGAACAGCATTGCTCTTCAACAACAACAATGCTAGGAGCAAGGGAGAGAATCATAGCTCTGGGGCAGCACTAAGGTGTCAGGGCAAATAGAGAATTGAACTGCACAATGTTTATTGTATATTAGCCTGACCTAGCTGAAACTATACTAAAACTATAAATTCCAGAAATCCCAACAATTGTCACTTTTGCTGGATAATTCTAGAAAATTTTCGCACATCTGAAAGTAGCAGCTGTGGGTAAGATTCCAAACCCTGCCAAGCAATATTCCAGTCTTACCTTCCTGATTTTGTGATTATCATCTCAGTCCCTAGTTCATGGAATTTGTCCCAAAGCTCTTTGGTTTCCAAATTGCAGGAGATCTTAGCCATCTCCTCACTAGGGATAACTGAGGTGGTGGGGATTAGTGGTTCTGTGCAGAGAGAGGAAGGGCTGCTATTGCTGCTGAAATCCCCTTGGGTGTCCACGTTTGGCAAATCACTCAGAGGCTGAGGACAAGATGATTTCTCCACGAATTTCTCTGAAAAGAGGACAAAAAGAAAAGCAAGACACTGGTAAGAAGATCCACCATGGTTTTGTGTGTGGGATGGCTGCAAGTAGCTGATATATTAACTTTCTCCAGGAAATGAAACAAAAGGTCCCGGACTGATTAATTTTATGCAATCAATTTGCTCCAATGTCTGATAATCCCAGCAGCTTTTGTGAACTTGGTTTTTAATAAAAATTGTTAGTCAGAAAAGCCAGACTCCTGATATTTTTTCCCTAGCACAGCTTTCTTCTTACATTGGGAATCAACAGGTGGGAAAGGGGTAGGAAAGGGAGAAAAAGAAAAAAAGATGTCATCTAATGGGGTTCTGCTTCTGTTTTTCAATCTTGTTGATTCTGCAAGTTTTTAATTTAAAAAAATGAGCCTATTCTCCAAATATATTTGCATTTATAATCAGTTATAAATAATTCTGCCCATTTCTCCAGAACAGACCAATTTACATTATTCCCCTGAGTGACAAAGCGTCAATGCCAGTGAATAGAAGAATTCGTGATGATCTCTATCCCCACCCTCCCGTTGAAAAGTTCAAAAGCAAAATCTAGCAGAAAATCCAGGAACTAACTGTTTAGTTAGAAGCGTTCATGGGTGTATGCAATCACTAGTTGATTTTTATCCTTGCATAGAGAAAGCTAGACTATCAGAGCAGCTACTATATCCAGTTTACTTATAGAGGTACCTGCTAGTTAAACAGAGGAGCATTTACTTGGGTCAGCATTCAGTAACAAAATTCTAGAGCGATTTGAGCATCTCACAAAAAATTGGGAGGTCAGAATCATTCCAACAGGGAGGGTGGCTGTTATACGTCTTTAATTTCAATTCTTTATTGAATTGCCCAGAAGAATTTTCGATCACCCATAGCTAATTGCATTGTGCAGCCACTTCTTTTGTGGGAAACAACTGATAAGTGAAAATAAGTCATCACTGATCCATAATTTAGCTGGTGCTAAATAATATTGTGGGAATTCCCAGAACCTTGGTCAGAAGTCTCATTCATTTAATTGGGGGTTATCTTTAAGAAACCTATTGGATATATGTTACAAATCTGGTTTATTCAGCAGATGGTTTTACAGGACAGAGACAGCCCTTTCACCAGGCCCAACTTTAACAACCTTTAGATTTCAGAGGTATATTTATTCATTTTAAACACATTTTCTAGAGATCAGTGAACACAATGACATTTAATTCCAATGTCTGATGCAGACTGCAGTGTTAAATATGTGGCCACTTCCCTCCAAATGTGGCTGCTTGTAGAAGAGGCTTACTCACTGATAATTTAACCATATTTGATTCACTTTATTCCAGTTTTCTGGAAACACTGCTCAATTATAAATGAATCAAGGCAGGTAAGTTTATACAACCCGCTAGCTGCTGACTTCACACAAATCTGCTTGCAAGATTGTTAGAAGAAAAGGAGAATGGAAAACCTTGCCCAGTACTTTGAGTTGTTAAAGAAAAATCTAGAATTAATATAGATGAGCCTTGTACAAAATAATTGCAGACACACAACCTTTCCGTCAAAATGAACTCTTGAAACCTTTATTTTACTCTGATCTGACTTTCCCTTCATTAGGAAGAGGAGGCTGCATAAAATAGTGGTTAAAGTGGAGGATCAAGTCTAAAAAAAACCAGATTCAGATCCTGGTTTCTACCACAAACTGACCTAGAAGTGTTTAGCTCAATCTTTCAGAATTGTCAAGATAAAAAGGAAACAGAGACAACCTTGAGCTCCCTGAACAGCAGGCAATTAAAAGACAAAAATAGAAAATAGAAAAGGAATTAGGGAGATGGTTTACTAGGTGTGGTGGTGGAGTGGGGAGAGCCAAAAAACACAGTCAATTCAACAATTGTCAAGATACAAGGCAGTCCACCTAAGTCAAAGCTCCCAGAAACCATCTAGTCGTCAGGTGAATGCCACTTTAAAACTAGAAATCTCTCCCAATCTCTCCAAGGACGTTGCAGGAGAAGGGAGGGGGAGTGGCTCCTGGACTAATGGGATCCACCTCGCCTAAACACATTAGATGAGATGTGTTGGTTTCTAAATCTTGGGAATCAGAGAAACAAATGAATGAAATGTGCATTTTCTCATGAGTGATTTACAACTTCAGCTGGTTGCAATGGTTGGGTGACGCTAGAAATCACAAAGCTTTCAGCACTCTACAAATTTAGCTGAAGTGACTTTTTCCTGAGTAGATGCATACCAGACAGCAGCTTGGAAATATCTACTGCCTGCAAAATATTAGGCCCGCTATAAAGGGCTTCTAGAGAATTGGCACATCGATTAAGCAGACAATGACTAACGAAGACCGACTGATTTTTCTGGGATCCCTAAGACTGAAGACAATCCCAATCGCTTCGGACTTTTTCGATGTTTACTCTCCAGGACCGGGCTCTTGAGGAATAAATCGCTCACAATAATTCCAGCTGTTTGAAATTCACTTTATTGGCCAAGTCCACGTAAAAGCTGAATTCGCCTACTTTTGATCACCTGAAATTGGCGGGTCTGAATCAATCCAGTATGAAATTATATTCCTTTCATACTGTTATTTACCAAGAACAAAAAATAATTCTCATGTCCAAGAAATTAATGGTAATAAAGGAATTGATTTTTTGGAACTCTGCCGGACTAACCTGTCTGAAAATAATTGTTCACTTAACACTTAAGCCCCGGTCCCACTTCTAACCCGGACAACAATAGAACCTTCCTGATCTAAAGCCTATACCTCGGCCTTAATTACAAATCTTTTTTGATTTAGACCGCAGTGGAATCTGAAAAGCAGAAGTTACACTAGAAAACTTCCACACGGAATTCAAGCAATTGTAAATTTAAATAAAATCTAGCAGCATTAGGTCAGTATCTGCAGGGATCTGCCGCCTAGAAGATATTCAGCAGACTTTCTGATAATAGAAGGAATTGGATCAGACCACTGAACCACTTAGCTCAGATCTAAAGGACAGAAATCCCTTGTTGCCCTTTAGAGAAATGTGGCTAATAACTTACTTCATGCCCATCAAATAAATGTGGCAAAGCCTGGAAGGTCTATTTGGCTTAACAGAATAGAAGAAGCTTGGATGGATCCAAGTGAGCGTCCCATTGATGTAAATGGTGTGTGTGTGTGTGTGTGTGTGTGTGTGTGTGTGTGTGTGTGTGTGTGTGTGTGTGTGTGTGTTTTGGCTGTTTCCAGATTTGGAAATAGGGAAAACACAACAATGTGGAACCTAATACTTTCAATGAGCAGAAGCTTGCAGCTAAAAACAAAAGGACTTCGTACATAGAGATCAACAGGGACCGGATACAGTCCGTCACATCGACTTCGACAATACTTGCGCTTAACAAATAAAGCAGAATATCCCCCATCTCTCTCCCAGCTCATTTCCCAGTCGTCCTGTATGAAGTCTAATAGTAGATCTTAAAGCACCTCTGTATAATTTGGCTCTAATGAGTATTTGCGAGTCGACTCTGAAATTTCTTTGATTTTTCTTTTGAAAATTGAAATGAAAGGAAGAAACTCACATTTTGAGGATCCTAGCGGGGGTGGGTGGGGGGGGAAGACAGATATGCGACCGCCCTCTTTTATAGTTAAAAACAACAATATTCTGTCTGTCCTATGCTTATTAGAGCTCAAACCTAAAAAAAAAACTTTCCCAAAACTTCCTCTCCAAGAAGATAAGGAAGCTAGTTTAGGGATGTTTTTAATTCTCTAAAGTTAATTAAAAAGGAATGTTTTTTTCACATAGATGTTTCATTTATATGGTCACTTTTTTACATAAGACATAAATCCGAATGTCCATCAAGAGCTTACACCAGCCCAATGTCTGATTTTTTTTAACATAGACCAAATGGCCAGGTGGACTGGACATTAACATTTGAACTACTATAAGTCAATGTATTTACCATACGCTAAATAAATAAAACATAAGACTTGAGTTTTTTCTATTTCTCTTTGAAAAATTTGTGTAATTTTTCTAAAATGCACTATTTTCTCTAGTAGTTAGGAAGGCGGCTAACGAAGCAGAAAAGAGAAGCGTTTGGTGTTTTTTGGTTTTTTTTGCTCAACAATGTTTGTGAACAACTCTAAAGAAAGTATTGACGCTGCTATGTCAGCAAACTTTCAAAACAGAAAATTATGGAAAAATGTTTAAAGGAAATAACTGGAGGAAATTTTGCTTTTCTTTAGGAAATCCATGGGGCGGGGATCTATTAAAGTTTATGAAAAGTACAGCCAACTCATTCAGCTTTCCAGTCATTTTTTAAACGTTCGTTTCCTTAAGTTTGTACACCATTTCAAGACTGACAGCAATTTCTCTTAAAAATCATGGAAACATTTCCAAATGGAAATCTTAAGGATTTGGCAATTAAGTGGCAAATTTAAAGCTCAAATCGAGAATTATTAAGTAAAAAAATCCCCTTGAATTCAGACAGCATTGTTTGCAATCAGTCCAATTATCTTAGAACCACTGCCTGAACTTTAGTAAATACAGTGATTAGTTCTATGTAATTGCGTTCCTCTATCACCAATATAGAACACAAAGAGTTCCAGCAATGATCTGGAAATCGGTTCTACTTGAAACTAAGGATACGTGTTGTCACTGCACTGATTGTGGGCAGATCTTGTTTATTCAAATTATGGTCTGATCCTGTGCCTCATATTTGGGGGAAAAAAGACCCACTAATTTAAATGGGACTTTCAGTGTCGTTCTCACCAGTATTCCAGATAAGTATAGGTGCCGTTATATCCGTTTATGGCGGAAATGTCCCCCTTACTGTAGCCTTGTACATTTCTATCGAATACCCAATAATTATATACTAGGAGGCTGTGTGGATCCTTGCACTTTAAAAAGCAGACAAATCCCAGTGGAGCAGAACTTTGGTTAATTTTATAAAGCAGGAGTTTCAAATAAGGTGGACAAAGAAAGCTGTTTTTTCGCCCCATTTTCTTTGGTTGCCGAAGCATGGTGATTTTGTGGGCTTGGGAGTCCCTCGCATAGGTAATTAAAGCTTATTTTCCCATCAGTTAGACTCTTAGGAAGGGTACCCGCAAGGCCTTCTCCGTTTTGGAATTAGGCTGGGTTTTGAAAGGTAAAAGCTTTATTTCGAATTAATAAGCTCAAGCAAACATCGTCACCTTTAAATGCTTCCTTTCAATATGAAATATGAATAGTACAATTTAAAACCCAGGGCAGGTGAATTCAATAAATTCACACTGCAGGGCAGTTTTCCTCATATACAGATTTCCTGTATCTCTTGGATGTTACTTAAGTAAAGATTGTGCTAGGATCAATAGATATCGTTAAAATTCTGCTTGTTGGGAGGGGGATCTGAAATTTTAAATTGTGTGTACTGCTTCGGTTTCATCCCCTATCATTCTCAATCATTAGGTCAAATAAGAGCGAATTCAAGATCGTCTTTAAGAGTCACAGGTTTGCTACCTATGCAAACAACCCCTCTAAATCCCACAGAAATCCCCCGCACATTACTTTCTCCCGAACGCCGGACAATCCCGAAACTGAACTTACCCAGAGGCTTGAGAGTGTTCTCGGGACTTTCTTTCTCTTTGGGGTTTCCGCTTGACATGAGCGCTGCGATGGAGAAGGCATTCGCACGGGAGGAGAGCTGGGGTTTGGGTGACGCGGTGTACTCCATGACTCCGAGACCGCTGTGCCTAAAATCGCAAAACCTAGCCACGCTCGCCTCTGAGTGCTCCTTCTTTTTCCTGCACCGGCCCTGGCGTCAGCCCAGGCAAAAGGGAGGAGAACCAAGCCGACCCGCGGAAAAGGCAGCACTGGAAAGGACAAACCTCGAGAGCCGAGCAGGTTATGCGGTGCTCAATTTTTCCCTGAACCCGGAGCATGGGTTCGAGTTGGCGGCAATGAGCACTAGAGACAACTCTGTGGAGCAGCCCCTAGATTCTCCGCCTTAATTTGTTGGTCGCCTAGATCCCATCGACTGTCAACCAATCAGCGTCTGGCTACGTCAGGACTCCCTAATCCCAACAGCGTGGAGGAAAAGGGGAGGGGAGGGGAAGGACATCAGCTCGGCTCTGGTTACAACGAAACCGCATCGTAGAGCAAAATGTTTTGGACCCGAATCAGCCCAGTCGGGCAATTGAGCTGGTTTTTCGCTTTGCAGGAAATCAACTACAATTGACACCCCCCACCCACGCTTGAGACTGCCATCTATTTCCCACCATCATTTATCACTTGGGAATTGCTGCGAAATAAGCCCCCTTTGGATCGGTCAAACCGACTAAGCAACCATCTTCTTCATGCAAGCGCATCTGGGCCCGGGGTTTGCAGTCAGTAATGCTTGCAATGCTACAATATTCTAAACCAGAGATTACGTAGGCAAGATTTAAAATACATCTTCTTCCCACGGAAATCAACACTGCTCCAATCCCGCCTAAGAAGTTTCCTTTCTACCTTGTCCTACCCTTTGCATCAAACACACATGCTACTCGTCGTTTATGGAACTAACTAGTGCACATATTAGGCCAACAGAACAACTATGAATAGGTTGTAAAAGCTAGCTATGGAGGGGAATGGCCTCAGTCTTATAGATGTCCTAGTTAGTGTTCCTTAGTTAGCTACGGTTAAGTTAGCTGCAGCTCCTATAAATATAACCTGTCCTAACTCCTATCCAAATCGAAATGAAAACTTTTCCTGAAGTATGTTTAGAACTTTGCTTCAAATGAAAAAAAAAATTGGGTTCAATTGTCTCATGTAGAAGGTTCTTTTTGGGGGGAGGAAGCATTATATGATGTCATGAACCTGCATGAGTCAGTAAATACTCGGTCTTTCTGATGGATCCCCATCACCAGCTGCTTGGCCATTATATCCCGCATGCTCAGAAGTAATATTTAAGGTACAATAACTATAGTTTTCACTTATTAAGGAAAAAAAATGCTACGAGTGATTGTTAGAAGGCTTCTTCAACATCTTTTTATTTTTAATAACCTCATTAAACAAAATAAAGCTTTTTGGATGATTAACACATATATTCTGGAAAGGAACTTCAGAAAATAAAATGTGATTTTTCTGCTGCGCTACCAGGAAGTTTATGGATCTTCATTTTATAGAAGGTTCTTATTCCTAAATCAATTTCTTGAAGATATTTTTTTGCGATTTCTAAGATAGTTAAACGTGTTATATCTAGTATAATTTAAAAAAAATTAAGTCATATTGGTATCATTCTAACTTTCAAAGTTGTAGATAATTTCAGTCCTAGATTCCAAATTGTTTAAATTGCAACCCTTTGGACACTTATTGGAATTAGCAACCTAATTCAGCAACTTGCTTTCAAGAAGAGAAAAGAAAAATGCTCTTTAAATTGTAACGAAATCGTGTGTATGCGATTTGGAAAGAATTCAGAATACCCTGAATCTCCAATGAACACACCACTATTTTTACCATGTTTACGATATGTTACAAAGGGCTAAATATCTTACAAACGCAGAAAATGCGCCGAATAAAGGACAGTTGAATTAATCGCGAGTTAGAGTCCAGCCAATGGATTCCTCTTCCATAAATTTCGCTGGGATTGGTGCTCTGCCTGTTTTAGAATTACGGCGTTGCTTGAAAGTACAAGGGTTACCGAGTTAATTTATCTGCTTGGGTTTTCTCTATGCTAACTTTGAGTCTATTAGCAACTGACTCGAATGCTTCTCTATTTTGCAGCGGAAGAAATAAAAGTGCTCTCTTTTCTTCAACCGCTCTTTCCATGCGCCACCTTTAACGAATAACAGCGCTCCTTCCTTTCCTGAATTGCGCGTCTCGGAATGTACAGTTTCTGGCAAACGTAGAATACATGCTTTTCCCCGAAAATCGATGAGCTGCAGCTCTCCGAGTTTCTCTTTGTTAAAGGGGTCCACGCAACTTCATGCTTTCAGTTCAAAGGATTTAAAACTGCTTGCATCTGCCCTCCCCTCTTCGTATTTCCATTCTGATCCAAAGGTGGTTTTTAATTGGACTTTGTTTTTCTTTCCTTGAAAACGTTTTGCTTCTCACCCAAGAAACTTCTTCAGTTCGCCTTTTTAGATAAAGAGAGAGACATTTTCAAGGAAAAACCCAAGAATGTCTAGTTGCCTTTTGAAAAGTATCTTTGGGACAACCATGACCTGGCTGATTGGGAAATGGCTATGGAGGTTCTCAGTTTGACGTTTCAAGCAATAATTATCTAGTTTTGCGCTAAATTACTAAGTAATTGAGCATTAAAGGATTATGAAGACTACCAGCACTTTTAATGGGACTTCAGCCACAAGCTGTGCTCGAAATCTTTCCGTTAACAGGTCTCTAGCCCTTGGAAGATAGAAAAGGAGATGAGGACTGAAATGGGCGGGTTTTTCCTTTCTCTTTGGAGGAATTTCCAGCAAAGGAAATTCAAGAAACAACCAAGCTCAGTGGCCAGGTTTTGCACACAAGAGAGCCAATTCCAGGCCGAATTCTAAGTCAAAAACCGTGGGTCTCAAATCTTTGCTGTTTTGACTTCCATAAGAATCACTCCCTCAAACTGGTACTTCCAGTGTGCCCAATTTCAAGTAGTTTGGTTGAAAGATCTAGCAAGAAAATTTAGAGACACTGGGAGCCATGCTCTGTCATCAGTAAGAAAAACCACCCTTGTAAACTATAAAATTTTTGGCTTCCATCAATAGCCTGAATGGTTCTATTTCAGTTAAAGCAGTTTTTATAGTAATATTCATTTAAATATGAATGGTGTGTTTTATGACAGTCATGAACTGTGTTCACACATCAATGTAACCAATTATTTCCTTTAACCCTGAATTGTTTACTAAACATTTGACTAGGTTGAGATCATACTAGGTTTAGATAAGCCCTAAAACTATGGCTGAATGAAATACTGGCTGCCTTTAATCAGGACACTTAATCAAAACCTGCTGAACCACATTACAGAGGTGTGACCCCACCACTAATGGGTTATTTTTGTTTGACTAGTGTTAGGGCTAAAATCTTGCAAATCTCACACACTGAAATGAGTTGGCCATATTTTTGATAGTACAAGGCAGCTGCCTTATGTACAATGAAAGGCACATCTGCTAGCAAGAGGCAGTACTCACTTGTCAGAATAATGCCAGCCTTACTGGCTTTAATAAATAGATCATCAAAAATTGTATTCTTGAATGAAGCAGAATCTTCAGAACTCCCCTTTTAGGTATTACTGACTTTCCTTACATAGACAGACAGATCTCTGGAAAAGGAAAACAATGATAAGGCCACCCTTGCCCCCTAAGGAAGAATTGCAGGCAGCTAGTCTCTTTCATTTCATCCGGAATCTGTTGAAGAGCTCAAGATGGCAGAAACTGAATATGTTTAGCAAATTGTACTTGTCCATGCCTTCAACTCAGCTAGTTGAAGGTGTCAGTTCATCTGGGTGGAAAGTGTTCTCTAGGATACTTGATATTTCCAGTTTGGTGGGTGAGAATCACATTTCCAGTGCAGTTTAGTTCTGATCAATATTGTGAAAGTCTGTAAACACCAAACTATTGTGTCCCAAATGCAGATGTTTCTGGACTTGCATTTAATCCAATTACATGGGCAGAAATAGCTGGAAATGCTACCTTTGCTATTCTAAAAACATTACACTTTTGGCAGGATCAACCAATGCCACTGAGTAGTGGGTTTCTAACAGGTATGCAAAAGATACCTTTCTTTCTCAAGTTTAGAATCTTCCCCTTGTGTTTGAACTACATGGGGATTCTCAGGATCCCGTGGTAGCAGCAACTGGTCATATTGCAACTACCAACTAAACATCCAACATTTTGGATATCAGTTTGGGTATAACTTAAAATGGTTTGCCTCTGCTGAACTTTCTACCTTCCCATCCATTGTCTTTGCATCTGGCTCTATACATTCTGCAGAATTCTTAATTGCTTTGACCTTATACATTTTCATTAATATTTTATATATCTGCAATCTTCAAGGCATTGTTTGATTTCTTATAATGTACTGTACAAAAAATTCTCATTTTACATAGGATGTTATGAGAACCCATAACAGTCCCAATGGAAACATAAAAGATCAGACTGAATAAACCAGATAAAAATGCCAGATGCCCATTTTTTAAAAAAAAACATGGATAGCAAGGAAGAGATACGAAGTGAAGCAAAATTTGGGGGCAATAATGATCCTCCTTTTCCTTAAATGTTTTTCCTGTTTTACTATTCTGAACTTCACAGAATCTGATTATTTGGTTAATTGACTGGATACTTCTCCCACTTTTTAATTATTGTTAACCATCTAGTTTGCTTCCTCTTAGTCAACCATAACTGTTTTGTGTCTAATGATGTTCCTTACCACAGAATGAAAGCAAAGAAACAGAATTAAGAGGAATCTGCTGAATGTGTCTGAGATTCTATTATCTTGTCAAGATGTTAAATTTTGGGATTTGAGAAATTTTTAAAAAGGTTAGAGAGATTTTTTTAAAGGTCATAACCACATCCTCCTTTTCTGGAACTCAAGCAAATGCATGAATCAACAATCAATCTTTATTATGGTTATAGACCAGTAAAAAAAATACATGAAAAATATCTTCTATTTTTCTCTCCTTCCATACTAGACAGAAAATCTAGGTGCAGAAGTCCGCTTCATCTAAGCTCTACTAGATATAGCTGGACAAGTTCCATCAAGCCCAGTATTTGGCAATATTGATCAGGGATAATCAAAAATGAGATTTCTGTGTCTTTTAAGTGAGATTTTTTCCCCAAATGATCCATTCAAAGTAGATTTATGCTGACACCTTTCAGGGAGAAAAAAATGTGGGTAGGATCTGACTGAAATTTCCTCCTATGTGTTAATTCCTGGATAACCATCTTCAGGACAAGGGCAGAGCTCAGTCTCACAAGACTTTTTCTACAGCACCTTTTCAAGCAGGATGCAAAGAGGGACAGCCCTCTTTGAAGACTAACCTCCACAGCCCCTTAGCTGCAAATGTAACTGGCAGGTCACAAAGGAAAATCTGCCTCACAAGGAAGAGCATTGGCATATGATCAGCATTATGTTTCACTAGGCAGCAGCTTCCATATCCTCAAGTGTTCTCAGGGATGCCCACTTTTAGGGATGGTAAAAGTTGTTGGCTGATATAGCTGATTGCATTAGCAGAAGAAAACAAGGCTGTCCTTGAAATATTTTTCTTTCCACCATTTGGAAATAAGTTGTCTCTTTTAGGGTTTCCTAGCACTCTATCCTCCAATTCTGTTATCTGTCCCATCTCAGCACCCTGGGGAAACAAGGATGCCTGTCTGCTAGGCTCTCTTCCTCCTTTTCGTCTTGCTCCTGTCCTAAGCTTGTACTGTAAAAAGAAAGAGAAGAGAAACAGTATGCATATCTGCATACACCATCAGTTGCAAACAAATGTTTTATTTCATATCAAGATTTCAGTGAAAGACAACAGTGTAAATGCAGGACTTTCATTTTGGGCATTTTCTTTGTTTTTTTTTAAATTTTGCTAATAGTTAAAAGATTAATAAAATTATTATAAATGGAAATGAACATATTGCTTAACCATTAAATTAGTAATGCAAAAAAGAAAAGAAGGATTGCTATGCTTAATATTCAAAAGATCTTGAGATCTAATTTGAAGATGACAATCATTGTGGAAGAGACTAAAGTCTCTTGCTGGAGGAAGGCATGGCCAGCTGTCTGACATCCAGAAAAGGAGGTGGAAGTATATGTCAGGTCCACTTATTTTACTGCCTGCAGATCTCTAATTTAGGGCAAAGATCTGGATGTCAAACTATCAAAAGGTATGCATGTTGAAATATATATTTGCTCATTCCCTGGAGGGAGACCTGTAATCTTTCCAATTGCAATGCGGCAGTAACTTTCCAGCAAAGCCTTCATTGCTTTCAATGGGATTTTTCAGAAGCATCTCTCTTGTCTGATATATTCTCTGGAATCTCCAAGAGATTTGGACTCCCTGGTTCTTTAAGATTGCCATGGATCCAGATTCACTTTCAACCTGTTTCAAATTTCATTTCCCCTTGCATCAAAAAGAGAAGCATTGCTAAACCCATTAAATATGTTATGTAAATGTAAATCCTAGGATGGGAGAAGGAAAAGGCTTGATTAAGATTTGAAGGCTGGCAATTAGATTGTGGCACAATTATGTGCTAAAAGCTTCTGCACAGAGTAATGTGGAATACACTTTGCTAATTCTTCGGGACTGGTCAGCCAGAAAGGCCAGCCTAGGAAGATGAAGGTGAACGGTCCATGGGTTTCCCCCCCAAATTCACTTGCCTAGCTTGTTTTTGAAGGGGAAAAAGTGTGGGGAGGTAGCTTTTTGCATGTTTTGCTTCCCCTGGTTTGAAATCCTACATTGTTTGTATTTGTCTACTACCACCCCACTTGTGTTGGGATAAGGAATGGGTAGGGTAGGGTTGCATAGGACCATTTTTTAAATTTACTACTCATAAGAAAGAGTTCAGGATAATTCCTTCCTGAATATCTTGCTTCCCCCACTTTCAATTTCTCAAGTTACTATTTTGATTCTCCTCCCTCCCCTTGCTGGAGTGGAATTAAATTCAAATCACCTAATGGATTTCTCTCTCTTATTCTTTGGGATAGGATGGGAGATGGGGAGGGGAATGGAGAGGGAGGTTGTCTTCATTTTCCAATGGCTGAATTTGTGTGTGTTGTGTGTGTTAGTGTGTGAATTTATATATGTGCATTTTGTACCACTAATTTATACCTGGTTTTGGAGGAGTTAACAGCTGCCTTCTGAATTGATTTTTGGGTGGCTACGCCGCCCTGCTTGGCTCCTGAGTGGCTTTCTTCATATTTACTTATTGAGTTCTGCACTGCAGCCTATGAAGAAGACACTGTCCTGCAAGTTGTATTAGGGAAGCCATCTTTTAAATGAGGGGCTATTTGAGAAATCCTGAACAAAACATTATGTAGCTTGACAGCAATATATAATTACAGATTGCCAAGAACTCTAAAAGTTTTGATTCATCTTGGCCTCCATCATTTCATGTGAAGCTTGTGGCATGGATCCCTCTTGAAATAATTAGGTCTTTTTTGAGTTTGGAATTAATGCTGGCATTGGCCAATGCTTAATATATATTAATCCACATGAAACTTTCGGATCTTAAAGCAGGTGGTTCAGGATCTGATATCTGAGCAGTCAATAGCACGATTGGCTTCTCTATCCTTGCTGATGCAATTGCCACCATCTCAGGAAGAGAACAACTGTCATTGCATGTGCATTTGGAGAACATTTTGTCATTTATTTTTTACTATGTTTTATGCTACTAATTCAAAGATAATGTAAATTGAGCCTGATTCTCTACATATTCTCAAATCATTCCCCATCAAACTGATTGCTTTTCAGCAATCTAATTTGAAGAGCACATTTTCCATTTAGATGGCCTGTATGTTTTTAAGGAAGGTGCAACCAATGCTACACTTATTTGGAAGCAAAATACATTGGCATTTGCCTTTGTCAAATTGAACTGTCAACCCATCTAGCCTAAGTTGGGAATTGATAAAATTTACAACCAGTGTTTCTGAAAGTCATTAGATTGTGAAAAGCAAGATTATAAATGGAAAATGATAATTTGTAGCAACTTCTTATTATATTGGAGGCAGATCGTTCACTAACATGGATAGCAATTGCTTGTTCCTCCCACATTTAATGTTTACAGGTCTGAAGGAGGGAGAAAAGTCTCAGATAATTTTTTTAAGACACACGGACTAACAACACTATTTCAAAGGGCGTCCATATCCTAAATCTATCCCAAGATGACAACAGTTTTTAAAGCAACCGGGCCTGCGTCTAGCAAAGACGTGATCGCCGAAACCTTTATTCTCACGGAAAGCAATTTTCGTTTCTCGATCGGAAATCAGGCGACAAGCCTTTTTTTTTTTTTTAACGCTCGCAATTCCAAGGATTTGGATATGGAAAATGGAGCTTTGTGCCCTTTGATTTATGTTTAAATCTGAAACAGCTAATTCATTCGTAGGGGAAACGTACTGGGGGTGGGTGGGTATCGGTTTCTCTCCTCTTTTCATTCTTCCAAATAAAATCCTTTGGGCATAGCCCCAAAATGCCGCCCCTTCCCACAAATTCTAATTCATGTCCTTAGGATCGCAACCTCAGTTCCAACCGGAAGCCCTTGATTTTCACTGTATTGAGAGGGGAACACTTCATTTGGTCGCGCAGCCGCAGGAGCCTCCGGAGTTCTTGTCTGGCTTGTTGACATGGACAGCCGCGATGTCGGTTTGGGGGGGGGGGTATTTTCTCCCTCCTCCCACCTTCTTCCTTTCCATTGACTGCGTTGTTTAATCATTATTATCAGGAGGGCTTGGAGGATGGCGCCAGAGGAGCTTTGCCCCCATTAGGAAGTCCGAACTCAGGACCCAAAACAGGCAGACAGTTTTCTCAGTGTGTTCCCTTGTAGCCTCCGAAAGTAATCGCTGCTCAACCCGTGTAGTCAGTTGGATTGCCATAAAGCTAAGTCTTCTATTTCTGGACTGCATAAATGGAAAGTACCGAACGGCAAATAAATGGCAGAAAAGGAACTTTTCTGGAGCTTTCCTGCTATCTAGTGATTGTCCGAGTTTTTGCAACCAGCTACTATAGGGCAGGGTTTTATATGAGACCTGAGCAGTCCATAAGCTAGATACGGTATCCTTAAAATCTCCAGAGATTCAATTCTAGAAACTTCTATGTGGAGAAAAATGCTAATTGAATTTAAAATCTGGTAAATTTATCAATGTGTTTAAAGAGATTCCTCGCAGATAGAGAACATGATTTTTTTAAAAAAAAATCTTGATCCAGTCTACAATCATTGATATTTCCCACTTTTCTACTAATCACAATTGACCATGTTTTAGTTTACAAGAGCAATCAATACTGGCTACCTGATTTATCTTGTTTGAGCTGCTAATTTTTACTAAAATCATCTAGCTGAGCACAGCAAACTTAGTCATGATCATTCTCTGCATATGTGGAATTGGATTATACTTCCATTTTTTCCAGCTAGTGGCTATACTGATGTGTGTGATTGTAAATAGAATCCAATTGAGAAAGGTGGTTTGTACATGATTTTAACCAGGACATTCTCTGCTTGAAGATAAGGATTCAATCTAGAGCATTTGTTTTCTGAGTGTATCCTCCGATACTGAGTTATGGTCATCAGTCATTGTAATACATATCCTTAATTTTGCAGTAATTTTACTTTAAGTATGCAGGTCTACTACATTGAATAAGATATTGACATTTACATTCATTGAGTATAATGAAGGTAAAAATTCATAGAAAATGCACATTTATTATTTTAGCATACAATATAAAATATTTTTATTATTTAATAAACTAAAACGAACAAGTTTTAAAATTGTAGAAACATAGATGAGCAAGAGAGAAGACATTTCAGATCTTACAGCCTCCACTCCCATAATGTTATAGGGTAAACATTTTTAATTAATCTATTTTGCAATTAAGACAATCGATTAAAAATTCAGTCAATTAACTATCTGGCTTTTCAAAAAATAATTTATTGAGTGAGTTACATATGGAAAAATCTTGAGTAAAGGCAAAGCTCCCATAAGACAATTTCTTCTCTGCGATAGTTCGCTTAAGAATTTGATGAAACAGCTATAATGTCTGAAGTGGAATGAAACCAATAGTTTTATCCCAGATTTGGGCACATGACCAGTTCTTTACTATTCCTTCAAGTATGCAAATAAATTTATTTTGAAATTAAGTCAAAGCTCCACATGTATCAAGAAATGTCTGTCTGTGTGGTTTTAAAGTGCGTAACCACATCCATCCCACCACAGTAAAATTTATCAACCTTAACAAGAATCATAGACAAGGACAACCTTGCATTTCTGTAAAACTTGGGCTACGGTAAATAATATAGTAATTGCTCATAATTAAAATAGACTAATGGAACCAACAGGAATATTCAGGTTTTTAGTTTTGTAGTTGCATCCTTTGACAGCATTTCACAAGTTACTATTATTATCTGCAATGGGAACTGATTCCTCACAGTTAATATTTGCAAGATAAACCTTTCCAAAATTAGGATATTTTTATCCCAAGGGCCCCCAAAATAGACAGAACATCAGTTGTGAGCAACTTAACCAGAGGTGGGTTTCTGCCGGTTTGCCCTGGATCAGGCAAACCAGTAGGGGCAGCGACAGGAGGTTCTGCCCACCTGCCCAGACGCTTCTGCGCATGCGCAGAAATGCTGTGCATATGCATGAGCGCGCATGAGCAAACTGGTAGTAAAATAAATTGAAACCCACAACAGAACTTAGCACTAGAAAGTTGTAAGATAAAGAACGGGGGAAATGAGGTGCTAGGCCAGGGGTCTGCAACCTTAAACACTCAAACAGCCATTTGGACCAGTTTCCCACAGAAAAGAAAACACTGAGAGCCACAAAACCTGAGTGGGTGTGGCCAACTCAATGTCACTCCCTCCCATGCAGTCACATGACTCCCCTAGCAATGGCTACCCAGCTGGCCATTAGGGCAGATAATCCTTTATTAAAAGGTACTCGGAACCACAAAAGCCTTTTGATACCCCCCCTCTCTCTTTCTGTATCTCTCTCAACCCTTCTCTCCCTCTCTATCTCCCTCTCCACTCTATCTGTTTCTCTCCCCCTCTCTCTGTATCTCTCCCCCTTTCTCCCCACTCTCTCTCTATCTCTTTCTGTGTCTGTCTCCATCTCTCTTCCTCCCCCTTCTATCACTCTCCGCTTTGTATCTCTCTCTGTGTCTCTCTCTGTCTCTCTCTCCCCGTCTCCTCCCTCTCACCCTTTCTCTCTGTGTCTCTCCCCCTTCTATCATAGACACACACAGACACACACACACACACACACACACACACACATATTTCTCTCTCTCTCTATGTCTTTCTCTGCCCCAGCTGTGGTTGTGAGAGGAGGGGGAGAGGAGGGTTGTCCAAAGGGAAGCCTCCACCATAGGTAAGGTGACCAGATTTTCAGATTGGTAAAGAGGGACACCTTTGACCGGGTGGCGGGGGGGGGGGGGTTGATTAAAAATTTTATACGGAGCAACAAAAATTTTCATATAACGCAAAAATAGTATTGTACTTTTTTGTATTTCAACATAACTACAATTTACAAATATAAATTGTAACTGTTGCCAAACATCAAAATTTTGATCACGTGACCATGAGGATGCAGCAACGGTCGCTAAGTGTGAAAATGGTCGCTAAGTGTGAAATGATCATCAGTCACTTTTTTCAATGCCATTGTAACTTTGGTCACTATACCACCTTTCTTGCCACAGTTCTTAAGTGAATAATTGCAGCTGATAAGTTAGTAACATAAGTGAATCTGGTTTCCCCATTTGACTTTGTCAAAAGGCAGTTAAAATGACCCCAGGACACTGAAACCATCATAAATACGAATCTGTTGCCAAACATCAAAATTTTGATCGCGTGACCATGAGGATGCTGCAATGGTCGCTAAGTGTGAAAATGGTCGCTAAGTGTGAAAAATGGTTATCAGACACTTTTTTCAATGCCATTGTAACTTTGGTCACTATACCACCTTTCTTGCCACAGTTTTTAAGTGAATAACTGCAGCTGATAAGTTAGTACCATAAGTGAATCTGGTTTCCCCATTTGACTTTGTCAAAAGGTGATTATATGACCCCAGGACACCGAAACCATCATAAATATGAATCTGTTGCCAAACATCAAAATTTTGATCGCGTGACCATGAGGATGCTGCAACGGTCGCTAAATGTGAAAATGGTCGCTAAGTGTGAAAAATGGTCATCAGTCACTTTTTTCAATGCCATTGTAACTTTGGTCACTATACCACCTTTCTTGCCACAGTTCTTAAGTGAATAACTGCAGCTGGTATTTTGTATTTTGGATAGAATCTTTTTTTAAATAGTCTAAGACAATTTAAAAAAAGAATCCACACAGAATAAATTGAAGTAAAACATTTCAAACTATTCCACACAGAATAAATTGAAGTAAAATTATTTTTAAAAATTCTATGCACAATATATTTCAAAGTATTGTGCATAGAATTTTTAAAAATGGTTTCACTTCAATTTATTTTGGATAGAAATCTTTTTTTAAATAGTCTAAGACAATTTAAAAAATAATCCACACAGAATAAAACTATTTAAAAAAATTCTATGCACAATAAATAAAATATTATTTTAAAATACATTAAAAAATAAAAGGAAAAAACCCAGCTCACTTACCAGCAGGCACAAGTGAGCACTCCAAGTCAATCCAGAATGATATAGATGTTAATACAAAGAATGTGAGCAAATTAAAATAGTGAAATTAGTCAGGGAAATATTTTTCAAAGAAACTTTGCCACCATTTTTCCAACACGAGCCAACCTCCAACCTCCATGCCCCTCCCCTCCAGAAAATCCAGAAAGTAACAGTCGCTTTCCTCTCTAGCCAAGTATTTCCTGCAGCTCTATGGTAATGGGTCATTTTTTCTTATAAAATGAGGTAAAAGGGGTGCGGGGGGGGTCCGTTTTGTTGCTTTAACATTTTAATATCTTCAATGAAAGTACTGAGACAGAGAGAGAGGTTAGACAGGGTGTCTTTTGTCTTGCCCCGGTTAGGATTTCTTAAGCAAATCCACTGGGCTTTCAACATGAAGCCAGAAAATTGGGACTTTTTAAAAACGCCCCGGGACAAATTGTTATAAATCTTGACTGTCCCGCTGAAATCGGGATGTCTGGTCACCTTAACCATAGCTCATGCTTGTTCCTCAGCCAGCCCTGATCAGCCCCGGCCACTTCTTCACTCCCCACTGTTGCCCTTACCTTCTCAGGCCAGGCAAGGTGTGACTGGGAGGGGAGAGTAAGGGGCGGGGTCAGCCAGTGGTGAGATCACTTGACAGGGAGCCACAGCAGAGGGCCCAAAGAGCCCCATGTGGCTCCGGAGCCACAGATTGCAGACACTGCCAGACAAACAGGATTTGATAGTAAATTTCAGTGATAAGTGATTGTTTCTTGCACAAACTCCATTTCCACTTAATTTATTTCACTCAAAAATCCAAACTAAATTAGATGAATGATAAATGTAATCACAGCAATTTTCTTGGGTTTAATATCACATTTAGAAATATTTCATTCAGAATGCAGGCTTCACACCTGAATTTACTCTGTCAACTTAGTTTTGGGAGGTGACAATTTTATGTATGCTTGTTTTTCTCATACTTTTCTTCCTGTTTTATTAATTTATTTAATATATGGCTGCCATTCCTATCAATGTTATGATTCATATTTTGCTTACTATATATATACCATACCATCTCATCACAATATTGATATTACAGTTTTAAGCAAGTTATATTATTATGGGTCTGAAATAAAATTCAATAGAATTGACAATGTCTAGACCAACTTTTTTCCCATAGGTTCCTCCCGGTCATTAAGTAAACATGTCAATATTGAGAGTTCTGGGAACCAAAATCTACAAATGTGAAAGACTGTTATTTATTATAGCAAAACAACGTTTTTTTGATACTTTAAAAGAAAAACCTTTTTTTCTTCACCACTGTAGATTATTCATCAGAGTAATCTTTTTTTTTGAATTTTTATTTTATACACATAAGCACATCAACAGAACACATAAACACATTAACAAAAATAACCACATAACTTAAAAACAACATAGGAACAATAAGTTCCATCGTATATCATATAGCAATTCCGAATCTGTTTCTTTGCAGTTAGTGTTTTCCCTTCTATACATTTCTATCTTGCGTTCATAATCTCGTTATTCATTATCCATTTTTATATACATTTCTTTATTTATTTATACTTAGCTACTTATGATCAAGTATTATTTACCTATATTGTACTTTATATTTTTACTGTCATTTATTCTCTTACCCACAGTTATAGGTATACATTCACATAGTTATTCTTTTTCTTTGCCATTCTTATATTATTATTATTCCATTTAAAAGGTTATAAGGTATAATTTGGAATGTATTGTTTACCATCCTTCACACCTGCTATGACACCACCTTATCTTCTCTTTCTTTTCTTTTCTCCCTCCCTTCCTTCTCTACTTCCTTCCTTCCTCCTCTCCTTCCCCTTCTCCCTTCCCTTCCTTCTCCCCTACTCCTCTCCTCTTTCTTCTCCTTCCTACCCTCTCTCCTTCTCTTTCTCTCCCTTCCACCCACCTCTCCTTACTTCTTTCTTCTTCCCCTACCTCTCCTCCAGATTTCTTCTTCCTCCCCTACTATCTCTCCTTCTCTCTCTCTTTCTTCCACCCTCCACTTCTTTCCTTTCCTTCGTCCCTCCATTTCCTACTTCCTTCCTCCCCTCCTTTCCTTCCTTCTTCCCTTCCTTTCCTTTTTTATTGTTATAGGTGTCTCTTTCAAATCCAGTTTATGTTTTCTTGAGGGTATTATTTCCACAAGTCCATTTTTTTTCATATCATTTCCTTTTTTCTCTATCATTCTACCGTCTATATGCCAGCTATCATCCTGATTTGATTTCACCAATCATGACCCCCTTGTTTTACTTATAATTATTATTTTTGAGAGTTGTTCTATTCTTTCATTGCTTTTTATTTATTTGCTCCATCCATCTATACCAATTAACCCATATCTGGTCTACTTTCAATTTCTTAGGAATATTAAGCATCTGGGCTCTATTTTTTTAGTGCGTTCAGTCCATTCAAGTTTATCGACATAATTGTTATTTCTTGATCCATCTTTAGTTGAGATTGTTTCTTTTACTTCTAGTTTGTATCTGACTTTTCCCTCTCGCGCCTTCCTTCTCTGCTCTCTCTCTTTCTTTCCTCTGTTCTTCTCTCCTGCTTCTTCCGCTGTCTTCTAATATTTCTTTCTCTTGACCTCTGCATTCTAGTTCCTCTTTGCTTCCTTGTTCTCCTTCCCTATTGCAGTGTTCTTCATAGAATTTGTGTGCTTCTTCTAAATTCTCTATCTTATATCTTTTTCCTTGCCAAGATACCAGAACCCCTTCTGGTAGCAACCATCTGTACATTATTCTATTTTTATTTAACTCGTTTGTTAAAAATTGGTATTGCCTACGTTGTTCCCGAATTCTCCGTGGGATCTGTTTAAGAGTGGTCAGCTCTTTTCCCTGTAGTATAATTGTCTCTTCTCTAGTTTTTTTGTACACTTCATCTCTGGCAGTTTTCTTAGCGAATCTTACATGCACTTCTCTTGGGAGTCTATTTCTTCTTGCGTAGTTAGTATTCACCCTGTAAGCCTCATCAATATTCCCTCTCACTTCCTGTTCTTTTTTTTGCAGAAATTCAGTGAAGGTATTAATCATTTTTTCTTTCAGGTCTTCCTCCTTCTCTTCCGGTCTGTTTTGAAATCTTAGGTAGAATGCCGCTTTTTCGTTTTCAAGTCGGATTATTGATAATTCTAATTCCTTATTTAGTTGTCTATATTCTATTTCCATCTTTCCCATCTTCTGATCTGAATGTTGTATTTTTTCTTCCATACATTGAATTTTCTGTTCATTAATTGCTAAGGCATTCTGTATCTTTTCGACTTTATCATCTACATTCTTGATAGTTCCTTTCAATTCTCCCATTTCATTTTTTAATTCTTTATGATTCTTCCTTGACTCTTCTTGGCTTTTTTGCCAAAGTCTCCTGTATCAATTGGAACATCGATTGCATGTTCTGCATCATTGGTGCTGGTCCCACTGATTCTGCCATCTTTTCAGCTTTCTCCAACCCCCACGCACTCTTGATTGACCTTTGGTTTGAGGAGGGGGGTGTTGCTGAACTCACATTGGGTATGGTCTTTTCCCCTAATTTTACTGAGGTTGCCATTTTTAACGCCCTATTTGTCCTTGCCCACAAATGGCTATAACTTTAACCTTGTTTATACTTTATCACTAATATCAATAATATAAATAATTGTATAATCCAATATTCAGCAACAATTCAACTATTAACCTTCCTTGATATCACCTTTCAATACTTAAACATTCCTATGTAGTATTCTATTTAATTAATTTGATTAATATGTATTATAAATTTATATATCACACTCTTATGTTATATCAATAAATGTATCTCAATTTTATCGGTTATACAAGTATTCACTTCTGATAATTAGTCTATGTTCTCTTACGACAAGCTTCACCATTCAAATTTACAGTCCACTAGGTGTCACTCTCTCCTTAATATCACTGTTAATATCCACGAAGCAAAAGTCTATTACCAGACAGATCTCTGTTCCAAGCTCTTAGTCAGATAAATATCAAATACTTAAAAGTTCAACACAGCAGCAGAAGGACTGGTGAGCAGGAAGAAAAGGGAACTCTGTTTACCAACCCACCTATTAAGCAGTCACTTCTTTGAACCTTCCAACTCTTTTCGGCAACCTTTTTTTTCTGAAGTCCATGTCAGGTTTTCGTTCTTACTGTGGCTGATCTTTAGGCTCTTCCGGCTGTCCCTCCCTGTCCGTTCTAACACAGCGTCTCTTCTCCGCTCCTTCTCGGCAAAATTGTGCTGTAAAAATAGCCTCTCTCCCGGCTATTTCTTCTTCCAGCACACCCTCTCTGCCAGTTTTGCGTTGCTCTCCTCTCTGGATTGTCAGCAATAATAACAAGCATCCGATTTCAACTGCTTCTATCTCTGTTCTTCCTTTTATGCGGCAGCCATTGCTAAGGTCCTAACCAAAAGGTAGGCTATTTCTTCGCCCATTTAGGGGGTTTCTCCTATCCGCAGGGGATTTGCCTTATAACCCCAGCGTCTACAGAGTATCCCCTTTGATCTGCTGATCTCTTCGAGATCAGCAGTGCTCCAAAAAAGAGCCCAAACGAAGAGGTTAGAGTTAGGGGTTAGGAGAGTTCCCTTACCCCACTCTAAGCACAATGACGTCACCACCGGAACGGTCCTTCATCAGAGTAATCTTATATGGACCAGAGTCTATGCCAAGGAATTCTAGTGTAAAATCTCAAAACATCAAGAAGGTATCAAACTGGGAAATATTATTTTACATTCATGAAGTGGTAAATTTGGTGAATAAGTATATTTTTTATACCAGAGGTAGGGGTATCCTTGCAATCCAGATATGATAGTTTTATCAAAGATAGCAAGTACTTCAGAGACAGTGACGTGCAGTCAGGGGAGGCAAGGGAGGCAGGGCCTCACCACTGTCATCATGAAAAGAAAAAAAATAAAAGGAAAAAGGCTGAGGTAGTTGCTGCCAGAGTCACAGTGGATGACTCTGCTTAGTGCTTAACTGTTTAAAAAAGCCTCTAAAAAAAGTGCCCTCTACAGGAGGCGGCGAGAGAACCACGTGCCTCATTTAGTCTATCTTTATGATCACTTGAGCAGAGTTAAGCAAGGGTTAAAAGCCAAAAAATTCCTTATGTAGAGAGGCACGTGGTTCTCTCACCTCCTCCTGTAGAGGGCACTTATTTAGAGGCTTTTATTAAACAGTTAAGCAGAGCCATCCATTGGAGACTCTGGCAGCAGCTAACCCAGCCTGACCAGCAGATCTTGCCTTTTTCTTTTTACATTTTTACATTTTCATCATGGCAGACAAGAGCAGAGTTGAAATCCTCTATGACATAGCTGCAAAAGGTATGTGGGTCAGAGGGAGGGGGGAGGAATTCAAAACTAATGTAATTTGTAAGTAATTGTATTATTGTAAGTAATTTGTGTATGTGTGTGTGTGTGTGTTTTACCCACCTCTGCTGGCGCTTTATTTTTTATGTGGGACATAGCGGCCGGCAGGGCTTTTGGACATAGCAGCAGGGCTTTTGGACATAGCAGCAGGCCAGGGCTTTTGGACATAGCGGCAGGGCGGCTTTTGCCTCTAGTGCTGGTGCGGCAGGGTGGCTTTGGTTCCATCCAGCATTGATTCTTTGAACCTATGGTGGGCCTCTTGAAAGCTCTTGAAAGCTCTGCTGCGGGCCAAAGAAAGCGCTTTAATCAGTAGGGTGCTGGGGAGAGGACTGCCTCACCAGCCATAAACTTCACCGCACATCACTGTTCAGAGATGATTCTCCCTCATTCTCTTTAGAATAAAGAAAGGAAGGGAGCACATTCAGAGTCATAAGATTCAGTTATTGTATCCCTATAATAAAAGTATTCATAATTTTGAGATTGAGCCCAACCCACCACAACTTAATCACGTGGTTTTTGTAATTGTATATATGTGTAACAAAGAATGCATATGCAGATACAAGATACACACACATGTATGTGTATACACACATACACAGGGACGTGCAGTCACTAGAGGCAAGGGAGGCGGGGCCTCACCAGTCTCCTCAGGGAAAAGAAAGGATTTTAAATAATTTTCTTAAAATAATTAAAGCCAGGGTAGTTGCTACCAGATTTCAAGTCACAGTGGCTTGGTGTCTGCTCTCAGTATTAACTAGGAGGAGGCCAGAGAACTAGGACAGAGAACATATTTTTCGCCTTTTAAGAGTTAAGCAAGGGTTAACAAGCAAAGAATTCCTTATGCAAATGAGGCACGTATTCTCTCGCCTCCTGTAGAGGGCATTTTTAGAGGCTTTTTAGAGTTCTCTGGGAGCAACTAGCTCAGTCTGACAGAGCTCTGGCTTTTCAAGAGGGGAGGGCAGAGCAGGGCAGGGAGAAGCAGAGTTGAAATCGTCTCTGAAACAGCTGGAAAAGGTGCGTGTGGGGAGGAATTCAAAAAGTTTGATCGGAAGGCAGCAGGGGAAGGGGGCGTATGGCAAAGGAGCTGCTTTCAAGCCTTTGGAAAATATATCCAATCCAACTTCTGTGTTTGTGTTTGAGAGTGAGTGAATGAGAGAGGGATCAAAGTTCTCTGTGTGCGTGTGTCTGTTTGAGAGAGGGGGGAGGGAGGGAGAGAGGGAGGAAGGAGGGGGAGGGAGAAGAAAAAGAATGGGAAAACTTATTTTGCAAGGGGGAAAAATGCTGTCGCTTTAAATCGGAACTGAGCCTGCCTGGCTGTGGAATTCTGGGAGTTGAAGTCCACAAGTCTAAAAAGTGCCTCACCAGGGCTAAAGCTGACCGCACGTCACTGCACATACATATACATACATACATACACTTATATACATGCATATAAGTTTCATACATATGTATACATACATACAAGATCCACATAATTCCTATGGTTTATATGGCATACAGCCTCTCTTTATAGTGGGATTGATGCTACATATTGTCTAATTTTTTTTAATCAGTGATCATTTGCTTTGATGCTTGTTGGGATCTTGGGTGTCTATGGAAGATGGGGAAAATGACAATACTGGGAAAATGACACAAATGAGAAGGCAACTGATATAAATTAAATATTTTGCATAATGACAATACGACACATATCATTGCGGTTTTTATTGTATAACTATAATCAGACTGCTAAGTACTATATATTCTCTGAAGTTTTTGTGGAAAGTCTAGGGGAAAAAGTTCCATTAATAGTCTACCATTTATAGACAGTAACATTGGTGCTGATCAGAACAATAGATACCAATAAGTTCCTTATTGAAATTCTTCTTCGGTTATATTACATCCAAAGCATCTCCATAAATCTCCATATATATTTATATCACTCAATTACTCTTGGTCTCTCATTCTACTTTAATTCACTCCATATATAACTACTAATATCCACAACTGCCTCTGCTTTGAACTGCTGATACTGCCAGAAAACACCATTGTCTTCCAAACCACATTAGAATTGAGATAAGGCATCCTTATCATCACTTGTAAGCCTGGATCCCAGACAGCTACAAAATCAGTGATCATTTAGGCAGTTTTCTTTTCAGCAGCAAATTTGCTAGGAATGTCATTCCTTGCTGAGGATTATATAGCGGGTTCTTTTTCTAATTAATCAAGCAACATGAATGGATAATGGAACTGATTATTTACTTTTTCCATTGAAAACCCATTATTAGGATACATATTCCTGATGCCATTGTAAAGGATAAACTCTGATTGTGCTTATATTTCTTCATTATTTATATTTCCATTTGATATATTATCCACTGGAACATTTTCAGTTGGCCTACATATTGAAATTACAGATGGGTATGATACTCATATAATAAACTGTTCATGGATAGCAATTTTAATAGGCTCAGAATATTTTTGGCTGTATCAGTTCAAATTTTTAAATTACTTATTTTATGCCTATATACAAAGAAAACTACGATTTTTCCAGATTAATTGTAATTTAAAGCAGTAAAACACTTTTCATGTATCTCATTTTTTTAAATGGATTGGATCACAAATCCCACAGTTCTCAGAAGACTGATTTAATGTTATTTAAGAATTTATTTTTGCCATAAGAATCACCACAAATAGCTATTGCTTAGCAGGGAAGTAATTGTCAGCTGCTTGTTGACTGAATGGAATATGATACTGGGTGAGCAATGTGACCTGTGTTGGTGGACCTATGGCACACGTGCCACAGTGGATATGCAGAACCCTCTCTGTGAACACATAAGCCGTCACCCAGCTCAGCTCCACTGCGCATGTGCATGTGCCTCCTGCTGGCCAACTGTTTTTCTCTGCTATGCACGTGCAGGGTGCATGTGTGTGGGTCATGTGCGCATGCACAGAGGAGTTGGTGCATGAAAGGGTTGCATGTACATGAACAGGGATCATGTGCACTTGCGCAGGGGGCAAGGGTAGCACAGGGATCAGTGCACATGCGTGGGGCACATGCGTGGCACACATGTGCATGCACAGGGTGGGGGTTCACGCATTATGGGTGTGCACATGCTTTTGGCATGCGATGACAAAAAAGTTAGCCAACACTGCCCTAGACTGTCAACTGCTATTTTCCCCCCTGTTAAAAGTCTAGTATGCCCAATGTATAATAAATATACATTAGATAGTACCAAAAATAACAGTAATGAGGCTAAATATGATGCTGAAGTTCAGCAGGACATCTGGGATAATTTCACTCCATGTGATAAAATCATGCTTTCTTTAAACTGGATGCTCTGAAAAAATCTTCAGAAATTTATGATATGGATCATATATTTTCTTTCAAGTCTGCCAAGATGATAGTTTTATTTGAGTGTATTAGCTGTCCATCTTAAATAACTTCATAAATTATATCTCAGTTTTGGGCAGATGTATGGATTGTATATTCAATGAGTAGAATTGTCCAATGAGTAAAATTGCCAAGGTGATTAAGCTGCCCAACCCCAGTAATTAATAAATCTATGTCTCATTTTTGTGCAATTACATGGAATCTGAATCCAGACAATGCATTTAAAGATGCCACGTATGTCTAGGAATACTGGGTTGCTTGCATGTGTCGCTGAAAGCAATGGCCTCTTAAATAATCCACGCAATATCTGTACCTCTCCAGCTATGCTAAAGCCAAGCCTTTAGTCTGAATAATTTAGCCACAATTTGTAAAGTCTGATCTCTACTTTACAAATTATAAATAGAATTTTTGAAGTGTAGAGAAATGTATTATTTATTCCTAGTGTCATGTGAATCTTGATCTCTTTTTCTCTTTCAAAAAAGAAATTTAATAATTTTTTAAACTCAGATTGAAGTTATTTGATCTGGTGCAACTTTCATCTTTAATAATTTATATATTGCTTTTGTCCATTAATACATAAAGGGTTACATAGTGAAGATATGATATAGAAAAATGCTTATTCTCTTCCATTCTGTCCTTAAGCAAGGATGAGGAAGTGAATAAAACAAATTTTATGTGAAACAAAACTTTAATTAAATTGTTTAACAAGCATTACCTGTTCTCAGCCTCTCTTGGTCTTATGGGAGAAAGCAGTCTCTACCATATAAGATCTGACAGGCATGTGCTCATTGAGGAAGTGTGGGGGGGAAGCTTTCAGTTCATATGACTAATTAAACAGACTTCATGCTGGGTTGCTCTTTTTTGATGCTGATTCTTGTGCTAATTGTCAGTTGTGTTCCTCTGGGAAGCAAGGTTGAGTTCCAATCTTGTAGCACCTTGTTCCCTATTAGTTTCCTTAACCTTAAACTGATGTGAATTGACAAGGAACAGACTGGAAGAGTAAGAGGGAGGAAAGGAGAGGTGTTCAATTCACTTAGCAAGTGTATTTGAAAGATTAAAAATAGCAGTATAATTAAAGCACTTGTTAAAGTATTACATCTAGATAAAATAGCCAAACTATATAGCCCAGGGGCAATTAAAAAAATCATTTTACATATAACAGATGGATGTCGATTAATGTACATGTAAAACTGTCCCCAAGTGCCAGTTTAACTATGGAATACTCTTGAATTGCTAATAATAAAACCAGCTTCTAAATAAAAATAATAAAAATGTATCATAATGCATCAACCAAAAGCCCATCTAGAGGACATGAGGGCAACATTTCTTTCCTACCCAATTCCCTAGCAAATTCAGAATTATATATATTATAGTCCCTCTTTTGTATAAATTGTGTCCATGCTTCTAATCCATCTTGTATGAAATATATATTATATATAAGCTTGTGTGTATATGTAAGGTATATATGTACACATTCATATGCAGACAATGGACCACAGACACACAGAATACACCTTTTTTCTTATATTATGCTCAGATTATTTTAAGAAGTGCTTTATTGTCTTTTGTTTTAAAATAGATGAAAATAAAAGTGATGGAAAAGAAACAACTATTTTTCTTATCACAAAACAGGAAAAACAATTGGATTATGATTTTAAAAATATCAAAAGAAAAAATTTGTTTATTGCTATGAGACACTTCCTAATTTAATATGAAAGTACAATATGAAAACTATATATGATATTTATATATCATATAAATATATGAGGAAGAATCTTCCTGGATCACACAACAGGTGTGTGCATATTAACCTTCCAGATAAAAAGCCCTTAGCTAAAAAGATATCATCAATCAGACTCAACTTCTAATGATTATGTGAAAAAGCTTGTTATTTTTCAATCTCTAGTAATGTGGCTAATCCAAGGACAATGCTGTAATTTATTTTATCTTGTTCATCTATTTACATTGATGAAAACCCATCTATTGCATCCATTTCCCCACTTCTTTTCAATCCTGTGAAACATGGTCACTTTTTCTAGTGCATCTATTTGTATCAGATATCCAACTTTGAGAATTTATGGTACTAATATTCCCTTAAGTTTTGATTATTAAATGCTATCAGCCTTCATTTTGTCTAAGATTGAATGGTTGGTTTTTTGGGTGGTGGTGGTGAACTATGGCATAACTTTCCCCCAGATCCATAATTTAGAAATATTCTTCCCCCTTTCTTTTTGTCCCACATTTACAGCTCATGTACTGTATTTCTGCTAGAAAAACTGCTTTAAATATTTTGATTTTTCTTCTCCTTGATCCTTCACACACTTTTAAAACTTTATAGTTGCTTTCTCCTCTAGGATTAATCTAGTCCAGATAGCCTATATTTTCCATTTTCTTATTTTCATTTTAAAAAGTCTTCAAATAACAAAGCAAAATCTGATGTTTTCTTGTTTTCTCCATTACTGAACTTGATATTAGCTATTAGGGCTGTGCAACATTTGGAAATAGCTAAGAAAAGTTGCTTTGAAGCACACAGGGGATGAACATAGTAACCATTCACTGCTCAGAATCATTTTGAATGGGCAGGTAACAAAATGTTTAATAATAGAAATATTATTTCTATAATATACTTTAAATTATATGTCTTTAAATAAGCTGCATCTTTTCCTCAAAATCTGCAGCTTTAAATATTTCAGTGAGAGTTTCATCTATGCCTGGTGCTTTCCTGTTTGACAAATAACCTATTCCTATACCCTTTACTTTCTAATGGAATTGGTTTCTGAATACCTTGTTTTTCTGGAAATGCTTCTGTCATTCTATAATCTTATTTGAAAAGTTTTCAATATTTTTCTATCTTTGTTTAATCTAATTTGCCTCTATTAGTTCTCTTCCACAGTTTTCTTGAATATTGCTATCTTAAGTGAATTAACCTATTATTTGTCTGACCTTCATAAAAATATCTCTAATTTCCTGTTATTTTTCTTTATTGATATTGATATTTTTTATAGTTCCTCAGATTCATTTTACATTAGTTAAGCAAATTTTATTCTTTATATTGCTTTTATTTTGTATGTGCTCCAAATCAAATCTTTTTGGTACAATTTTGAATTGACATTCACTGATTATCCAGTAATTCTAATAAATAATATGTTTATTGAGTTGTTCTCACATATATGAGCAATATCCTATGGCACTTGATTCCTTTGTTTTATGCTCTAAGTAGTAAATCAACAGATTTAAAATGGCCCATATAATACTGTATGTTATTCCTAAAATATCCAGTTTTATACATTTCATTTTACATTTCATTTCAAGTTTTGCTGCCCACATACCAGATTTCTAGTTATTTGTGTCTTTGTTAAACAAGGAGTTGATTTTTCAAGTCTTCACAAAATATATGACCAGAGTTCTTTGAAACTTTGGACTGACCAATTCATTATTTCTAGATCTCCTTGTGACTGTTTAGTATTTTTCCAAAGTACCTCTCAAACTAGTGTCTCATCATTTGTCAAACTTCTATAAAAGTTTCAAGATTTAGGGTTTCTTTTGTGTTTGCTTTTGATGTGCTGTCTCATAAGTAATTGGGTTTCCTCATGCCTACAGACTCCCATATGCTCTTATCCCTGTTTTGGATTTTCTGGGTTTCACTTTTTTTACTTCATAGGCAAAGACCACCCTACCTGGAGCTCATGGCCTTGACAGCATTATTTCCAGGATCACAGAAGTTACTGAGCCTTCCCATTGTGTCAAGGTAATAATCCCCTGGAGAGGACAAGGATTTTGGTGAGGTGTAAAGGCATCTGCTTTTTCTAGAGTAGCTCTTTCATGCAAATATATTCAGTGATAAATGGGATTTGAACTTATTAGTAATCTTAGCTTGCACAATGAACATGTTTTGAGTAAAACTCAACTTTGATTGTGCTCATGGAATAGTTGCCAAAGTGTGTTAAGACTGATTGGAACCATCTGAATGAAGATGATAGAATAGAATTGATGAATACATGCAAGGATATAGTTAGTGAAGGTATATGTTTAATTTTATCAATGAAAACTCTCAAATATAAAGAGAAAGCATAAATTGCTGTTATTTAGATTGCTGTGGAAAATAAAAATCCCTAGGTTGGTGATCGTTGCATGTTACTTTCCAATATATCGTAATGAAATAAATAGGTGTAAGCTTGGAAGGAAATTGCACAACATTCTGAGTGAGAATGATATCCAAATGGAGAACGTTATTCAGTTAAGTGAAATGAAATGGGTGGAAACAAAATGAGAAATAACATTAAAAAATGACTGCCATTTGGAAAGATAAGAATGTGTGAAATTGATTAGTATCTGCTGTTTCTTTTGAGCAAACGGTTTATGTATAAATATAACATACACATGAGAAAGGAATGAAAATAAATGTAAAAACATGGTTAGTTACAATCCTTATGGTGAAGGTGAGAGAATTAGTGAAGGATACTTGGCTAATAAGAGATCTCAAATGTGGAACTGACTATAACAAGGTATAACTTGGGGGGGGGGAAATGGACATAAAAAAATAAGTGAAAGAAAATAGAGAATGAAAACAGGAAGAGAAAATATTAGCTTTAAAAGCATTGAAGTTAAATTAATCGCCCAGCAGAATAACGGGAAAGTGGACATAAAGAAAATGGATGTGGCTAAGAAGGCGGGGCTTAGCAGTGAGAAGACGGAGTTTCAGGCTATTCCTGAAATTCCCCTATTCCGAAGGATTTTTGGACGGGTCATGGACCCTAGCTGTCCCAGAGACGACAGTGAAAGGTGAGGGGAGACCCAGTAACCTCAGAGACGTTCGCAAAGTCTCTGGGGGGGGCTTGGTATTAACCCCTCCTGCCAATTCCTTTTTGGATTAGCTGTATGCTAACTGAAACTGCAGGTTGCCCCTAAGAATGGTAGAAGTGATGAGGCTTCTGGGGAGTGGCCTGTCGCCGGTCGGCAGCTTAACAGAGCTGCCCCCAGAATTCAGGTTCGTTATCTACTCAATATCAAGAAGATAACTTTTTTCAGACAAGAAAAAAGCAGTGAGGAATCTCAGCTGGTAAGAATCTTCTTTGAAGTTCACAGTTTGTTTTTTTGTGAGCTGTGGACGGAGGGGGAGGATCAACCCAAAGCTGAGTCATTCAACTCCGACCTGAACTTCGCAGCTGTTATTCACAGCACAAGACAGGACCCCCTCCCCCTTAGGACAATCTTTAGAAAAGAGACTATTAAAAATCAATACGAGCAAAGACCAACTTGTGAACTTTAAAACCTTTCTCTATCTGAAATACCAGCTTCAATATTATAAAAACCTCCTTTGTTTAATTGTCTTCAAAATGGCGTTTACAGCTTCTGCATTTGTTATCTCCGGCTTCCTGCTACAGAATCAAAGAAACAATTTCTTATAATTTAATTAGAGCTACTCCCTTAAAGCTTTCAAGACTCTTTGTTGTTGATAAAGAGACATTCCAAACATTCCAAACGGACTTTCTCTTTTGAAATCCTCCGTAAAACCCCTTGGAAAAAAAAAAAAAAGAAGGAAAAAAAAGGGGGGGGGGAGGAATTTCTTTTTCTCCACATAGCACAGTGGATTAGTAATTTAGAATAAATAATTAAAACCAAAATATAATGGCATCCAAATTAACCTCTGTCAAATTACCTCCGAAAACGTCTCCCATACCTGGTACAAAGTTGCAGCCCCCACCATCTATGCCCCCTAGTGGAGATGTACTAACAAAAGAATTTTTTCTGGAAATGTTCAAAGAATCCAGAGAACAGAACTTAGAAATGTTTAAAGAATTCAGAGAACAGAATCTAGAAATGCTTAAAGATTTCAAAGTTGAAATAAGGAATGAGATGGAAGTTCTATATGACAAATTCGATACCAGGGTCACTAAAATGAATGATAATATGATGGGAATTGTAAATGTGATAACAGAATATATTTCTGGAATGGAAGATAATTTAGAAACTCTCAATGAAGCTAAAACTAACCTGATATCCAAAACTGAAGTGGTGGAACAAAAAATTGATAATGCTGAAAAACAAATTATTATGATACAGTATAAGCAGATGGAGCTTGCATTAAGAGTGAGAGGGCTGCGTGAAGAAAAGCAGGAGAACTTAAAGCAAATGTTTTCTGAAGCTTTTGACCGTCTGGTGGGAAAACCGGGATCCAATTTTGATTGGCAGATTGACAGGATTTTTCGTGTTAACTCATGGGCGGCAAAACAAAGGCAACTTCCCCGAGACGTGGTAATATACTTTGTTACAAGAGAATCTAGAAATATAATACTACAAGAGTCTTACAATACTAAGCTTCAAATTGGTGGACAGGACCTGATTGTTTTGAAAGAAATACCACCTCAGATGCTAAGAGCCAGAAGAGATTATGCTTTTCTGGTGGAAGAGCTCAGAAAGCGTCAGATACAGTACAGATGGGATGCCCCATTCGGTATTATAGTTACAATGGACAAACAAAGATATCGTCTCAGCTCTGTATGGAAAGCTCGTGATTTCTATCATAGGATTCTGAAGATGGGATACCCTGAACCTTCGGGATATGGTGAAAAACCACGAGACGAACAAGATAAACAGCAAACCACACAACCATCAGATAAAATGTATCATCTCCCTCTTCCGGAAGGGCAAGGAGTCAAGGAAAAAAGATCCAACCGTAAGACCACCAGACAAACGGATAAACAAGCTACTATGCAACAATCTCAACAATCGTTGGCCATTGATCAAGGAGCTACTGCAACAAGCTCAGAAGCTGTGGGAGGAGCCAAACCAAAGGTGAGACAGGCCTTGCGGGAGGCTCTAAAAAAGCTTCAGGCAACCAAAAATGACAACTAAGATTTTGACATGGAATGTTAACGGACTGAACTCTCCACAGAAAAGAAAGAAAATATTTCATTATCTCAAACAGTTTAAGAATGACATAATTTGCTTGCAAGAAACTCATATCAAATCAACCGATCAAAAATATTTGTTTAACCCCAAACTGGGCCAACATTTTGCGACCTCAGCCATGGAAAAGAAAAATGGCATAGTAGTATATTTAAGAAAAGACATTAAAGCTGAGCTAATTGAAGCAGATCCCTTTGGAAGATATATTGCATTAGATTTAATCTTAGAAGGGAAAAAGACGTTACTTTTGGGAATTTATGCTCCTAATCAACAACAAGATGGATTTTATAGAAATCTTCACGCTAAATTAATACAGTGGGACTTTGAGTCTTGTATATTGTTGGGTGACTGGAATGGCGTGATCGACACCAAAAGAGATAAGAAGACAGCTCGCCCGAACACCAAATTTCGAGCTAAGTTACCCAAACCCCTTTTTGACATGCTGGACGATTTTGAATTGCGAGACGCTTGGCGCGAGAGGCATGCAGAAGAATATGACTTTACCTTTTTTTCCAATAGACATCAATCTCTTTCAAGGATTGATTTTATACTAATTACAAATGATTTACTTTGTAGGGTGAAGAAGACAAAGATTATGGCGAGAGTTCTTTCAGACCATAATCCAGTCTGGATGGAATTGGGAAGGGTAGCCCAGGCAAGAAGGTCCTGGAGGTTGAATGAAAATTTATTTAGATATGAAAAGTATGTTAATGATTGTAAAAAATTGCTATCGGAATATTTTGTTCTCAATATGAACAAGGGTACATCTTTGGAATATGTATGGGATGCAAGCAAAGCGTATATGAGAGGAGTATTAATGAATATAAACAAAATACATAGACACAAACAAGGGCAAAAACGAAAAGAATTGGAAGAGGAAATTAAAGGGAAAGAGTCAGAATTAACATTGAATCCAGGAGATACAAAGATTAGGGAAACAATTGCTATATTAAAATCTCAGTTTGATATGCTGATCTCTGACCAGGTAGCTACTAGTTTATTATATGCTAAACATAATACTTTCTGCAATGCAAATAAACCCGGTAGGTGGTTGGCTTATCAGATTAGAAAAAAAAGGAAAGCTCGAAATGTATCCAAATTGTGTTACAGAGGGAAGGAAGTGTTTCAACAGGAAGAGATTCAAAAGGTATTTCGGGAATTTTTTACAGAGTTGTATAAAGGGGATAAAATTAAGGACGGAGATATAGACAAATACCTAGATAAAGAGAAAATCCCCCTAGTTAGAAAAGAACATAGGCATAAGCTGAATCAACCTATAACCTCTGGGGAAATTTTGCAGGCAATTAAACAATTAAAGTTAGGGAAAGCACCAGGCACAGATGGTTTAACAGCTGTTTATTATAAAAATCTACAGTTAGAAATGGTAGAACCCCTCAGAGAACTATTCAATAAAATTCAATCGGGAGGGAAAGTGCCTCCTTCGTGGAAGACTGCGTTCATATCGTTGATACCCAAAGAAGACCAAGACCTTACCCAACCAAAAAATTACAGACCTATTTCATTACTCAATGTAGATTATAAAATTTTTACTAAAATATTAGCAAATAGGCTAATGGGGGTAATTCAACAACTGATACATACCGATCAAACTGGTTTTATACAGGGCAGACAGATGAAGGACAACGTTAGATTAATTATCAACGCTTTAGAATACCTGGGAAAGAATAATCAAATCCCGGCCGCATTCATATTTTTGGATGCGGAGAAAGCCTTTGATCGAGTTAATTGGCAATTCCTGCTGAAGACATTGCAAAAAATGCAGATAGGAGATGGCTTTTTACGGTCAATTGGTGCAATATATCAGCAGCAAACAGCCCAGATCATTGTCAATGGAAGTTTGACAGACTCCTTTCAAATTGAAAAAGGTACAAGACAGGGCTGTCCTCTGTCCCCATTATTGTTTATTATAACTT
The DNA here is from genome assembly GCF_051295495.1 of Thamnophis sirtalis. Lineage (NCBI taxonomy): Eukaryota > Metazoa > Chordata > Lepidosauria > Squamata > Natricidae > Thamnophis > Thamnophis sirtalis. Next base: position 66,891,405 of record NW_028261384.1, read on the forward strand.
TGGAAATACTGTTGAATAAGATACGGGGCCTAGGCGGTCTAAAAGGGATTAAAATTAGACAGCAAGAATATAGAGTCCGTGCATTTGCGGATGATCTGGTTATAATATTGGAACAACCGCAGGAAACTAGTAGGGTATTATTGAATACGATCAATCAATATGGTCAAGTCTCGGGATTTAAAATAAATCTAGGAAAAACCAAAATAATAGCTATAAATATGATTATCAAACAGAAGGAAGAACTGGGGGCGATGCTAAGATGTGAGGTAGTTAAAAAAGTTAAATATCTTGGAGTTAATATTTTAATCTCAAATGGGAAATTATACAAGTATAATTATGAATCACTTTGGCATAGTACACAGTTGGAGTTGAAAAGGTGGGAAAAACTGCATTTGTCCTTGCTGGGTAGAATAGCGGCAGTAAAAATGAACATTTTACCAAAATTTTTATTTCTTTTTCAAATGTTACCAATACTTAAAAGAGATGCGAATCTTTTAGAATGGCAGAAGGGTATCAACAAATTTGTGTGGGCAGGAAAGAAGCCGAGGGTAAAGATGAAAATAATGCAAGATGCACGTGAAAGAGGAGGATTGAAATTACCTAACTTAAAATTATACTATGACGCAGTGGCATTATCTGCAATTAGTGATTGGATTCATCTAACTAATGACAGAATTTTGAATATCGAGGGATATGACTTGTTATATGGTTGGCATGCTTACTTGTTATTTAACAAAAAAACGGATAAGAAATTTAAAAATCACATCTTAAGAAATGCTTTATTGCGGGTTTGGAAAAAATATCAACATAAATTAAATGATAAAGTGCCCATGTGGGCAATTCCTAGACATGCAATTGAAAATATGAATGTAGAACAAAACACGATAGAACCACCTATAGACAACTTCTTATCTCAGAAAGAGGGGTGATGGAACTAAAATCTTTAGAGGTACTTAAAGAAGAGAAGGTAGTTCAAACGTGGTTTCAGTATGGTCAACTACAGGCTAGGTGGAAAACAGATCAAAAAATTGGCTTTGTAAAAGTTGAGGATAATTTGTTTAAACAAATAAGAGATCAAAGCTCAATGCATATAAAGAGGATATATAATGTATTAGTACAGATGGATTCTGAAACGGAACTGATTAAGGATTGTATGATAAAATGGGCTCAGAATATCGAGGAACCAATAATGCTTGAAACATGGGAAAGAATCTGGGTAAGAAATGTGAAATTTTCACAAGCACAAAACTTGAGAGAAAATTTTTATAAGATGTTTTATAGATGGCACCTAGATCCTAAAAAGCTTGCCTCTATGTATCCAAATGTTCAATCTAAATGTTGGAGATGTGGTTCTTGTGATGCTACATATTTTCATATATGGTGGACATGTCGTAATGTCAAGGCATTTTGGATAAAAATATGGTGGATCCTGCAAAACATCTTTAAAAGAAGGATAAAATTTACCCCCCAGTTGTTTTTACTGGGTATATGTATTGATTTTACAGCAGCAGAGACTAATTTGGTTCTGTATTTAATAACGGCAGCAAGACTCTTGGTGGCGCAGTATTGGAAGAAGAAAGATTTACCTACAATTCAAGAATGGACTTTGAAAGTTATGAACTTAGCCGAAATGGCCAAAATCTCAGCATATCTCAAAGAACATTCAAACGAGAGATATAAACGAGACTGGAAAAAATGGATTGATTACATAAAAAGTAAATATGGGACTAAGAAACTCCAGATAGCTTATGCTTAGTATCAGTAATAATTTAAATTGTTTAAAATTTGGGTAACAGTAAGAAGCTGAGTTCAATGTAGAGATATTTTAGACTGTGATTGTTCAAAAGTTATACCACGTATGGTCTTTGGGAAGTCGGGGGGAGGGAAGGGAGGTGGGGATTTAGGGGGAGGGGGGAAATACAATATGTGTTAAATTCCATGATTGTATTTGTATACTGTGGCTTTTCAATGTTAGTGCGAAAATAGAACAAACCGAATATACTGGAAGGTAATAGATACCGAAGGAAAGAGTCGAGTGAAAGAAGAAGGAGGGTGGAGAGGGTGAGAGAGAGGAGGAGGAGAAGGGAGGGAGGGAATGGAGAGGGAGTGATAGGGTTAAGGTTAGAAAGAAGGGGAGGGGAAGTAGGCGTAGAGGGGTGTGTGAGAAGGAAGAATGAAAGTTGGAGGGGGTTGAAAGAGGGTGTATGGTGGGCCAAGGTGGTATACTGGGTTTGTATTGTAGAGGGCATTTTCTATATGCCCTGATTAAACACAGTGAATATGTGATTGTATAGAATGAAAACATAATAAAAATATATATATTAAAAAAAAGAATGGTAGAAGTGATGTCATCTGGTAAGCTGATTTTATTATTCAAAGAGAGACGGTCCGCACTAAAAATTTAAGCTAATCGAAACCAAAGAATAGAAGAACTTAGCGGCGAATTGGTCTTTTTTTTTTTAATGGATTTATGGCCGGTGGTTACTTTATTTCTTAAACGCTTCAAGGAATTCTTCGACATTCCCCCCCTTGACTCTTTCTAAGTGGGTTGTAAAGCTAACCTTCTACTAATTAGCCCTTCACGATCTGACACTTTTATTGCTTGGCTGTGTTTAAGATCAGATAAGAACGCACAGCTTCCAGCGTGTTTTTACTTGCAATTCTAACTACGACACAACATGGCGTCGAAATATATTTCTAAGGGCTCACTCCAGATTCTTCTTTCTGCATTTCGAAAGCTGTTTGATTCATTTCAAAAATTTGAAAAAAAATTGGATTACTTGACTTTAAAATATGAAGGAAAAGGTGAGAACATTGAATGTTTGAATGTTCCTGAAATACAAGTGGAAAATGTGAGAAATGACGTCTGGTCTATCTCAGAGGAAGAAAGGAATGCCATGCTGGAAAGGGGGGGAGCTATAAAGAAGATTCATTTTAAGAGACAGAGCGCAGGAGAAATGAAAACTCCACCCTTGAGAATTAAAGTCAATTTGAAAAGCTTTACAAGCCTGGGACAACATTATTATCTCATCAGTGACATTTTGAGCAAAAAGGTGCGAAGATATCCCTGTTTGGACTTGCTTATAAAAACATTTGGTAAATGTATTCAACGAATGGCAATAAGATTGAGAAGATTTTGCTATTGGAGAGACATAGGCTGACAGATGGAAGAATACAACTTAAAATTAGCTAAATCTGATTACTCTTATTTGTAATAGATATAGCTGAATAATAATTGATATTGATAGTAATGTATATATCATGTGGAGTTGATATGATAAATAATAATTGGATATGAGAAAGGAAGGTTGGAAATACTTTTGGGCTACACATAAATAATAACCTTTATATTACAATATTGTGATAATCACAATAATTATCACTACTAAAAAATAAAATAAAATATATACAGTTAAATATTAATTAATATGGGGAAAATGTTATGATATATGATACAACTACAAAGAAGGGAGAATGATAATAAATTATATTGCATGGAGGATGGAATTCTTGGTATTAAATATTATGGATATTCAGTTAAAATAGGATATGAGGATTTGATGTCAATAGAGGATTTTACAAACAAGTAAATGAAATGTCAGCATGTACTTATGAATTAACTTTTTGGCATAGTTAAGGTTGAAAGACGTTTAAATAATTGTAGTTAACTAGAAGTGGAGGTATAATGATGTCAATATGGTAAACATTTGAGTTAAGATATTTGAATTAATATGAATTAATGGAAGAGATGCACCAAAACGTATTGTAACCAGCTGATATACTTTTTTTTAATATATATATAATATAAACCTGTGTTTTTTTTCGTTTTTTCTTTTTTGTTTTTTTTTCCTCCCTGCCTTGTCTTTTGTTCTTTTTGTCTCCTTTGTTTTTGTCTTTTTTGTTTTTGTTTTTGTTTTTTGATTTTTTCTTTTCCCACTGGTGTGGGCATGTATTGTTTAAGATTTTTACTATTATCAATATTTTCAAATAATAATTACAGTCAAATGAAAATGGATATATGACAATGGTGATATGTATGAATATCTGAGTTAAAATACTTGAGTTAATATGAGTTATGTTTGTTGACTGTGGAGGAGATGTACCAAAGTTTATTTGTGACTGACTGATACATTTTCTATAACATGTAAAGAAAGATATTGTACTTGTTTTAAATTGAAATAATAATAATAATAATAAAAAGAATTTAAAAAAAGAAAAAAAGAAAAGAAAATGGATGTGGAATATGCTTGAAACAGTGAAAAAATTGTTAGAAGATACCACAGAACTATGTTGAATCAGCTAATGAAAGCCTGAACGAGGATATTTGCTGCATAGGGGAAAAGGCTGTGTAGAGAAAAATACATATAAATATATAATATCAGAGTCATTTTTGTCTAGTGGTTAAGGCATCTGGCTAGAAACCAAGGGACTGTGACTCTAATACTGTCTTAAATATGAAAGCCAGCTGGAGTACTTTGGATCAGTCACTCAGTCTCAGGCCATTTCAGGCTCTGGTAATAATAGAGTCAATACCTGTTGCAACCAATAGATCAACACTCAGTTAATCTGGGAAAAATGGACCCTGTACTTTTGGAATAATGCTTAGATTACTTTCCTGTACAAAAGAAAAGTAACAAAAGTGTATGCAAGTATTTGCTAAATGTGGAGAGCAATTCAGCAGAATTCTGATTAAAAGCATATATTATGTGATGATGAGCTACAATTGGCAAATAAGACCCATCCCTGATCTATTGCCAGGTATTTAGAGAGCCAGGAGTTCTACAAAGATGTCTGGCTGCCAAGTGCCATGGGTAACACATGGAAAAAGTGTGTGGTTTACAAACTGATTCACATCATCCTCTGTAAAATCCTCTATCACCTAATAAACAACATGCTCGGCGACAGATCCTTTCAGATCATGATGGGGGACAATGTTAGCAAATTAAGAAGACTCCACAATGGCCTTCCACAAGGTTCTGTACTGGCACTCACTCTGTTCAATCTTTATATTTCAGATATGTCAGCTACAAGGGGTCATTAATTTGGATGTGCAGATTACCTGGCCCTAACACCACAAGATAAAAACTTGGAAGATTTGGACTGCCTCCTCTCTGAGGCCTGGAAGTCCCTGGGTAAATTCTTTGGTGACTGGAGACACAGTGGCAGCAAAACGGTGACTACCTGTTTCCATCTCAATAACAAACTCGCCAATACCACCCGCGAAGGCCTACCTGAATAACAACCTAATTCCTTATGATGCCCACCCCAAATACCTCAGAGTAACTTTGGATCAGATTCTCCTATAAGAAACATCTAGAGAACATGTCTGCTAAAATTAATACCAAGAACAACTTACTTCAGAAACTAAAAAGAAAAGGTCTATTCCACAGCTGAATACTGCACTCCTGTTTGGCTTAATAGCTGCCATACTAGCAAGATGGATGCTAGATTAATGATACAATTAGGTTCATAAGTGGTTGGAGAAAATCTACTTCTAGTTGCTAGCTCCCCATCTTGAGCCACATTGCATCACCAACCCTATGAAGGCAGGAAGCCTTAGTGAGGAGTACAACAAAAATATGAGAAACCACTTTTTCCTGTGCACGATGATCTTCCTCATGTATCAATTGGTAGGCTTAAATCCAGGAAACCGTCTCTGGCACTTGCTCAACAGCTGCCTAACAACTTTGACATCACCACACAGTAGAAAGCCAAATGGGCTGCTGAACACCCAGATACAAGCAGTTACATAGATGACCCTACATAAAATGTATCAGGTTTTGATCTTCCTCACCTCCTTTCGGCCTTGAAGTGTATGCAACGCCACGGTTTTCACAAAGGAAGGCCATGTGACCTTCCTTCGCAAAAGCTGCAGCCTCACATAATGCAGGCAGCTGCTACCGCCACCCCCCACCCCCCTTTTGCTCACAAAGCATATGTGACACCGCGGCTTTCATGAAGGGCGCATAACCTTCCTTCGCAAAAGCTGTAGCCTCGTGTAACACAGGCTGTTGCCGCCGCCCACCCCCCTTTCGGCCACAAAGCGTATGCAAGGCTGTGGCTTTCATGAAGGAAGGTCACGGACTCGTGTAACACAAGATGCTGCCACCACCACCAGGCTGGTGTACCCTAGCTCCCGCCGCCACTGCCCACTCCCCTTTCGGCCACACGGTGTATGCCAGCCCATGGCTTTTGCGAAGGAAGGCTTTCCTTTGCAAAGCCCCCGGGCTCGCATACTGTAGTCTCCCGTTGCCGCCCCCGCCCCAGCGCTTAGTTGCTTACCTTAGTTGCTTATCCTCAGGAAGCAGCAATCTGCTGGAAGGTGAAGCGAAATGAAGAAATCCAGGACCCGATCAGCAAGCGACAACGTGACAGCCAAACAGGTAAAGACTCTTTTCAGAAGACTCTTTTGAAAAAAGACCCTTTTGAAAAGCGATGTGGACTATTGCACCACACTTTTGAATGGGCTGTTAGAGGTGGGCAGGGTGAGTCCAGCCAATCAGTGAGGGTGGGCAGGGCTAGCATAGTGCAGACTGGTGTGGGGAGCAAGCGACGAGCAGTCTTCAGACGGGTGGGGGTGAGCGAGCGAGGGGATGGGCCAGTTCCACTGGTGGAACTGGTTCTAAATGGTACGGAATATTTGTGGAACCTCTTCTATAGAACCAGTTAGAACTGGCAGGAACCTACCCCTGGGATAAGCCATTGATTTTATGATATTTTATGCTAACTGCTACGCAAATATTGTTATATTTAAATAAATACTGGTGATTTTTAAGTGAAAAGCATAAGCTTTTTGGTGCTGTTTGGATGGGGATTGTGAATTTTCTTGCATGCTTACAATGACTTTGAAAACAGATTAACTGATGCATACCCAGTGGCATACGTGTTGCAATTACTAAGGCCAATGCTAGTGTTTTGTTAATATTTTTATTGTTTGTGGCCCTGAAAAGGCCCACTTAGGTAACCAAACATAGGTGCTAATATGAAATTGGCCAGCCCTTATTGCTTATCACTAGACGGCATCGCTTTGGCATAGACTGTATAAGCCTTTGCACATGATCTTTGGTGACAATGTGGTGCCAAGCTGCAATAATGGATTCAATCAGCTCCTGCTTGGTCTTCGGATGCTTCTTGCTTATTTTGTAACCAATCTTGCCCACAAGTTCTCAATTGGGTTCAAATCCAGACTCTGAGCTGGCCAATCCTGGGGTTAAACACCATGCTTCTTCATCCACTGCTGGATGAATTTGGCTCGATGACAAGGAGCGTTGTCATCCTGGAAGTAAAAGTCCTTCCCTACAAGTTGCTGAGCTGAAGGAAGCATGGTCTTTTCCAGGATTTCAACATACTGCTTGGATTTCAGCCATTTGTCTGAAACGGCATAGTTTCCTGCCTAGGCAGGGGGTTGGACTAGAAGACCTCCATGGTCCCTTCCAACTCTGCTATTGTATTCTATTGTTGGGGATGTTTTGACCTCAGTTTCTGAACTAAATAAGGCTTAGTCTCACTTGAGCAAATTATCCTTTTCAAGTTTGATTCAATGATCCTAAGTAAGATTTCAAAGAACACACAGAGAAAAAAACCAATCATGATTTTTGATCATGTATGTATATGATAGGAAAGGGAAATTTTAAGTATTACAATAAAATGGATTCTTCATAAAATTGAACTATTCCTCTTTGATAGACTGATCTCATCTGGAACAGAAAGGGAAAAGAGTCCAAGTGAGGACTGAAAAAGTAACAAGAACTTTTGTTTCCATTTGTCTCCTTCACTTCCCTGCTGACATCCCCCACTCCTGCCTCTCAGCCTTCCTCAGTCATAATTTCAGTAATTTTAGAGAATTTATCAGTAACATACTAGTTCCTGATATGAAGCTAAAGGCAAGCAGGAAGCAAAAGTGGTTTCCCTTAATGCACCCCCTATGTAGATGCAGTAAAAATAATAAACCAGGACATTACTCTTCATTAAGTAAGATTCCTTTCCAAGTCTTTACTTTTCATTGATGTCGTCTCCCATCCTAGGCTTTTATCACCACTATGTGTTGATAAAAATCCTGTTTAGCTATGTGACATTGCAAAAAGGGTTTCTACACATAAGAACATTCTCACAATCTCTAAAGTATTTAAGTTTTGTCTCACATCTCCTGCAAAATTCCTGTCCCAAGGGTACTCTTATTCCACCCAAGTGTTACAAGTTTGTGACAATCTCAACTAAATTTTTAATAAATATTGAATCACTTTGGAAAGCATTTAATCTAGTTTCCCAATCCCAAATAGGATTAGAAAATGGATAGGGCTGAAGAGATGGACATTATTTACAAGCAAAATATGTAGTACTTATTGATCAACATCATGTTTTGACAGGTACACTTGCTGATGATGATTTAAATTATCTTACATAAACATGGCCATTGATTTTTAAATATGTACATGCTATCCCTTTGACTTCAAAAATTACAGTGCATTCAGAAAGTATTCAAACTCCATCACTTTTGTCAGTTTTGTTATGCTGCAGCCTGATTCTATACTAGTTGAAATTCATTTTTTTCTCATTAATCTATACTCAGTACTCCATACTGACGAAATGAAAGCAGAATTCTAACCCTCTTATTTCATTATCATTTACTTATCTACCTATATTTTGGCTAATTACCTCAAACAAATTTTATCCCTCTTTTATTTATATAACATTCATCTTTTATTTATAATTTTTATCTTTCTTAGGTACTTATCGTTAATCTTTGTTTCTTTCCTCCACCCACCTGTACCATTTTTCCCATACCAAATAATATTCTGTCTCTTCCTTTCCTTGGATATCTTTTGTTAACTTCTCAGCACAGTCAAGAATCTTTCCTATTATTTCATCTTCACTTGGTGTTGACCTATTCTTCCATCTCTGTGCGAATGCAATCCTAGCCACTGTAATTATATGTAAAATCAGATATAGGGACTCTTTTTTATATTTAGTCATCATTATACCTAATAGGAATGTCTCGGGTTTCCAATCAATTTGATTTCCTGTTACAGATTCCAGCCATTTTTTAAAAACTTTTTTCCAATATTTTTTGGGCACCTCTCAAGTCCACCATATTGATAGTATGTTCCATGTGCCTTTTCACATTTCCAGCATTTTGGAGATATCATTGGTGATATTTTTGCTAGTCTTGCAGGTGGTTTATAAAAGTATAAAACATTTTATACTTGTTCTCCTTGTATGCCACAAACATAGTCATTTTTAAATTTGTCCCCCCAAATTTTTCCCATTTTTCCAATTCAATGTTATAGCCAAAGTTCTATGCCCATCTTACCATATGTCCCTTTACTATTTCTTCTCCCATTTTGTATTTCAAAAGAAATTCATATACTCTCCCTATCATTTTCTTTTCTGTGCTTTATCTTGTCTGACTCATGTTGTTCTACTTGGAATTTGTATGTTTTAATATCATTGTTGTATCTGGATTTGATTTGCAAGTAGGTTAGCCAATCTATTTACATCCCTTGGTCTGCCAATTCTTTTTTTGAAAAGTTTTTATTTTTAGACAAACACAAACAAACGAAACAAAAAACATAAAGCCATCTTCCATTACAAACAGTGTGTCCATTGGTTACAAGATTTCTGTGCATCCCTTCCGTAGTCATCACTTACAATTCATATAAACTCACATATTATCAAATCAAATATATTTATATACATTACTATTATTGTACCTCATTTATTTGACTATCACCATTATTCTTTATTTTCCACAAGATACAGTAGTACTACTGTAGATTAAATATTGAAATCATTTATGCCATCACAGTTCAATACATCATCTCAATTATCTCTAGTAGTAAATTATTTTTATGTTATATTCTATATCATTCAATTGTTCTTGTACTTACAACATTCTCTAATAGCCTTCATTTCCATATTTTCTTTATCTAACTATGAATAAAATAAATCCCATATCCTATAAAATTGTTTTATTTTCTTGTTCTATAATTTCAAATGTCAATTTATTCATTTCAGCACATTCCATTATTGTATGAATAATTTCCTGCTGCATTGGTATTTTCTCATTTCTCCAAATTTTAGCAAATACAATTCTAGCTGCTGTTAACACATTTACAATCAAATATTTCAGTATTCTATTATATGTTTCCGGTATGATTCCCAATAAAAAGATCTCTGGTTTAAAGTCTATGTGTTTTTGTATCATTTTCTCCAACCAGGTGTGAATTTTAGTCCAATATCTTTTAGCTTCTATACAAGTCTACCACTTATGGTAATTTGAACCCGGTGTCTGCTGACAAATCCAACATTTTTCCGATTTGTTCTTGAATATTCTTGCTATTCTGCTACTTTTCCATATGCCTCTATTTTTCTTATCAATTTAGGTGCAGTTTCTAATGGATCCTCTAAAATGAAGACCAGGTCATCTGCAAATGCTTGCAATTTGTATTCTTTCTTTTTAATTTTCATTCCTTTTATGTCTTTTTCTTCTCTAATATTTCTGTTTAAAGCTTCTAATGTTAAGATGAATAACAGAGGAGACAGTGGGCAGCCTTGTCTTGTCCCTTTCCTTATTTCAATAGACTCTGTCAATTCTCCATTTATTATTATTTTTGCTGTTTGTTTATGTTATATAGTTTGTATGGCTTGAGTAAATTTCTTACCAAAGCCCATCTGTTCCAGCTGTAATGACATAAATCACCAATTCACATTATCAAAGGCTTTATGTACATCAAAAAACATCAAAGCCATTAGTTTTTCAGGGTGTGCCTCATAATATTCCAAAGTTTCCAGAATTATTCTCATATTATCTTTAATTTATCTCTTTGGTAGAAACCCATTTTGGTCAAGATGAATGAAATTATTTAGGTATTTTTTGAGTCATTCTACCAATATTGAAGCAAATAGCTTATAGTCTGAATTTAGCAGGAAGATAGGTCTATAGTTCTTAATTCGAAGTGGGTCAGTTTTCTCCTTTGGCACGAGTGTAATATATGCTTCTGACCATGATTTGGGTATCCTCCTCTCTAACATAACATCATTCAGAACTTCTAGTAATGGAAGACACAATGACTCCTGCAGTATCTTATAAAATTTCACTGGTAGTCCATCCGGGCCTGGAGCCTTTCCATTATTTTGTTTTTTAAGTGCTTCAGTTAATTCCATCATTGTTATCTTGCCTTCTAGCATCGTTTCAGTTTCTTTAGGTATCTGGGGTAAATTGGCTTTCTGTAAATATTGTTTAGCTCCTTCCTTCTCTATCTTCTCTTGTTCGTACAGTTTGCCATAATAATCTTGTATTATTTTTTTCTTCTCTTCATTTCCATGACAAATTTTCCCTTAATCATCTATTAATTGCAATATTTTCCTTGATTCTCTCTCTTTTTTCAGGTTATACACCAACCATCTACCTGGTTTATTTGCATTTTCAAAAGTTCTGTTAGCACCTCTAATTTTTTGGGCTAATTCCTCCTTTTCCATTAACCCCATTTTGTGTTTAATCATGTCCATTTTTATTTTAATATCCTTTTTTTTGGAGATTTCTGTAAGTCTTTTTCAAGTCTTTTGTAGTCATCATCTAGTACTTTGAAGACTTGTCTTTTCTTTATATTTCTCTTTCTTGTATAGTCTGGTATAGGCCTTCATTGTGTCCCAGAAGTTCTGCGTTGATGTATCTTTTTTTCTGTTTTCTTTAAAGAAGAAAGCCAATTCCTTCTCCACTTTCTGTACAATGTCCTTTTCTTTCAATACAGTATTGTTTAATGTCCATCTAGATCTTTTCCTTTGTCCTTTCCATTTAATTATCATTGGATTATGGTCTGCCCAAGTACTTGTTTCAATGTCAAAGAATTTTTGTAAAACAATTGCAAAAAATAAACAAATTTAAAAATATATTTTAAAAATATATTCAGATTCTCCCTTGATCCAATTCAGTAAAGCAAAATAGCAGGTGTATCCAAAAGAAGAGAGAGAGAGAGAGAGAGAGAGAGAGAGAGAGAGAGAGAGAGGGAGGGAGGGAGAGAGGGAGAGAGGGAGAGAGAAAACAGAAAAGCAGCACAGTTTCTTTTTCTTTTTTTCCTTCCCCTTAAAAAAAAGAGAAAAGGGAAAAAAACAAACTTCTACAAAAAGCCTCAGATCAACTAAAAATTGCTAAGTGGAGAGGAAAGCAGGGGAACGAAAAAAAGATGAAATAAAAAAAGCAACGGAAAAAGGTAAACGCTGCCACCTAAAAAGTCCAAAGCTTTTGTAAAATAAAAGCCTTTTCAAGGCACTCTAGGCTTTTTTCTTTACATTTCTATTTATTCTTTCAAAGCAAGACCCCACACACTGATAGTATCACAGAAGAGCACCTGTATAAACAACCTCCATGCTCACCTCACTATCATTCCTTGGCCAAGCACTGTGACCTTGAAAGGAGCAGCTTTTCTCCAAACACTCATATGAAAATAGAAACAATGTTTCAAAACCTCTAGATGGCAGTGTTACTTATTTTCCCTACTTTCACTTTCTTCCTTCCACTCATAAAACAAAAAGATTTTAAAAAGTACAATAAAGCATTTAAAGAGAGAATAGGAAAAAAGAAGTCTTAAACAGTAAAACTTAATTATGTCAAAATATCCAAAAGAGAGGAAGAAGAGCAATCAGTCCAGTTTAAAAGGTAAACTGCATTTGTAAAAGTCCAGCTAAATTCCAATAATAAAAAGGAAAAAAATACATCAGTTTTTGACCTTGGCTTAAATTTGCCACTTATTCTCTTCAATCTTCACTTTTAATTTTAATTTTCCTCATTAGGGTGTTCTCTCAAATAGAAAAAAAGTTCTCACCAAGACGAAACACTTCTCTCCTTGCGTTCCAGAGCTGTCGTTTAATGGCTGCCTCGCAGCTGCTGGCAAAAGGGGCTTTTTCTGGATCACCAGAGACTTTGCGGTGTCTCTGGGATTGGCAGGATGCTCCCCTTCCTGTCACCATCTCTACATCCTCCTCTACAGGATGGTTTAAGTCCGGATGGACCGTCCAGTGATCTGAATATTGACGGCGATCTTGGAGCTCCAAGATCGCCCATCGTTTCACTGTGACGTGAGCTTCCTGAATGCCCATCTTACCATCTGTCCCTTTACTACTTCATTTCCAATTTTGTATTTCAAAAGAAATTCATATACTCTCCCTATTATTTTCTTTTCTGTGCTTTAAATTATCCTGTCAGACTCATGTTGTTCTATTTGAATTTGTATGTTTTAATATCATTGTTGTGTCTGGATTTGATTTGCAAGTAGGTTAGCCAATCTATTTTCATCTCTTGGTCTGCCAATTCTTGTGTTGTTTTCAGATATCCTTGTCTCTTAATTACATCTTTGTATCTTATCAACTTATTTATATCTATAAAATTAGGGTGTGTCATCATTTCTGTCAGGGATAGCCAATTTAGAAGTTTTGTGTAGTGATTTTTTAAAAAATTTGTGCCAATTTTGGAATAACACACTTCTAATTAGATGCTTTTGAAAATATTTATGGGTTTTATTTTTACCATCCCGTAGAAATGCGTGACATCCTACTTGCAAATCATGACCTTCTAGAGTCAAGATTCTTTTGTTTTTTTTAATTCCATCCAATCCCTCAGCCATGTTAATACTGCAGCATGAGAATATAACTCCCAATCCGATAGTGCTAGACCTCCCCTCTCCTTGCTGTCTTGCATTAATTTTAATTTGATCCTAGCTTTTCTCCCTTGCCATATGAATTTGGATGTAAATTTGGATATGGATATCAACTCTATAAATAATGTTTTGCCAGAATTGATTGGTGCGACTTGTAACAGATTTAAAATTCTTGGAAGAAGGTTCAATTTCACTGTGGCTACACGTCCCATTAGTGATAATTGATAATAATAGTATTCTTCCAACTTTCTACATCTTTCTTTATTTGCATTATTAATTTATTGTAATTATCCTCTTTGATTGGGGAACACTTTGCTGAATCTGAACTCAGATCCCCAGATATTTCACTTTCTTGATTGTTTGCATTTTAGTCCCTAGTTCCAATTTACTCTCTTGTTTTTGTCATATTTTTAGTTATCATTTTTGTTTTGCTTTTCTTAATTTTTAAGCCTGCCACCTCCCCAAATTCTTCCAATTTTCGAATTAGTTTGGGGCCAGATTCCAGAGGATCTTCCAGTATAAACACTAGGTCATCGGCATATGCTTGTGTTTTGTATTCTTCATTTTTAATTTTTAATCCTTTTATCTCCTGATCTTCTCTAATTTTGTTTAAAAGTGTTTCCAAAGTTAATATAAACTATAGAGGGAAGAGAGGTCATCCTTATATCACTCCCTTCTTTATTTATCTTTTTTGTTAGGTCTCCATTCATAAAAAAATTGCGTATTATACAATTTTCCTATCATTTTTGTAAATTTCCCTCCAAATTTCATAATCTCCAATTACTATAAATTTCCAATTTACATTATCGAAAGCTTTCTGGGCATCAAGGAAAACCAGTACAGATTGCTTTTCTGAATGTGCTTCATAATATTCTAGTATGTCCAATATGATTCTCGTATTATTTTTTACGTGTCTATGCGGTAGAAAACCATTCTTGTCTGGATGGATTCATTCGTTCAGTACCTGTTTGATCCTCTCTGACATGATTGCTGCAAATAGTTTATAATCCGAATCTAGTAGTAAGATTGGTCTATAATTTTGGATTTCTTGTGAGTTAGATTCTTCTTTAGGGATGAGCGATATTGCTCCTTCTGTCCACAAATCAGGAATTTTGGCTTCTCCTAATACTTCATTAAAAACTTCTAGTCCCAATTCCCCCAATATTATTTGATTGTGTTTATAAAGTTCTACTGGGATTCCATCTGGTCCTGGGGTTTTATTATTTTTCTGTTTCTTCAGGGCAGTTTCTACTTCCACTGCCATAATTGGTCTATTAATCGCCTCTCTCTGTTCTTCCAAAATTGGGTTTACCTTTCCTGAATCTAAGTATTGTTTTATTTTATTTTCTGCAATGACATCTTGCAAGTATAATTTTGTGGTATCTTTGTATAATTTTCTTCTTTTCTTCCGATCTATGTTGAGTGACTCCTTCAACCTTTAGTTGATGTATCATTTTTTTTTCTCTTTTGCTTTTCAATCTGTATGCGAGCCGCTGTCCGGGTTTATTGGCATATTCAAAATAATTTTGTTTCAATGCTTTAATTTTCTGGGATAATTCTTTTTGGCTTATTAAGTTGAGCTTATGTTTTATTCTCTCTCTTTTTTCTTTTTTAGAACTATTTTGTGGATCTTTCTGTAGTTCTAACTCTGCTTCATTGAGTTCCCTTTGAATACTGTCTTCTTGTTCTTCTTGTTTTTTATTTTCTCTTGCTGTATAGGTGATTGTAAGACCTCTTATGTATACTTTCATGATATCCCAGAGATTTTGCAGTGATGTATCTTTTTTTGTTCATCCTAAGAAATAATTTTAGTTATTTTTCTAACATTTGAGTGTATTCTATCTCTTTTATCAAATTGCAATTCATCATCCATCTCTTTTTCCTTTTTTGGCCTTTCCATTTTAATTTTATCAGATTATGATCTGCCCAATCATTAGTTTCTATTTCAATTTCTTCTAATTTGTTTTGTAAGCCCAATGATGTCCAAGACATATCTATTCTTGATCAGGATTGATGAGAGTTTGAATAAAATGTATATTGTTTTCATGTTTCATGTGTCTCCCTCCATATATCATGTAATTTGTACTCCATTGTCATATCCAAAAAGGATCTTGGTAATATATTTTCTTGGTCTTATTTTTTATTGCTTTTATAATCCATCTTTATATCCACTATTGCATTGTAGTCCCCAATTAAACAAATGTTTTCATAGTCTAATTCTTTATTTTGTTAGGTATTTTCCTGTAAAATTCATGTTGGTTCTGGTTTGGTGCATAGATTACTATTCACAGAATTGGTTTTTTGGGTTCTTTCTAAGTTGATCATTAGAATCCTACCATCTTCATCGGCAAAAATTAATTTGGCATTTATTTTTTCTTTGATGTATGTTGCTATTCCTCTTTTTTCTTCAAATGATAGTGATGTATATAAGTTTCCTAATTTTGGATTTTTGAGTAAATTAATACGTTCCTTTTTAATGTGTACTTCTTGTAGGTATATTATATCTGCTTTCAATTTCTGGAGTTTAATAAAAATCTCTGTTCTTTTCTTTGGTGCATTAAGTCCATTAATATTTGTCGAGATCATTGTTGTTTCCTTTTTTTGAAAAGTTTTTTTTCTTTTAATTGAACAAAAACACAAAAAAAGAATTATCCTTCATTACATCTTGTAGAAAGCGGGTTGATTGGTTACAGATAACTTTCGTGCATTTCTTCCACAGTCATTACTTATAGTTCATATTAGATTATACACTTTAAATCAAAAATCCTTGTATATCTTACTATCAATGTACCACAATTCTCATTTGACTACAATTATTTGAACATGCTTTTACCTCAAATCATTCATAAAGACACAACCACATAATGGCATTCATTAGCTATTTCAAAAAATCCTTCAATAACATTACACCTTTATGACATCTTGTAAGTAAAAGTCAATTAATAAAGTTTCTAAATCTTTTCCCCCCTCCCTTCCCCCAACTCGCTGTTTAGGATTTATATCCAAATTGCTTTTGCCAATACCAGAGCATGTATATATTATTAAACAATATCCATTGACATTTCCTTGTTGTTATTATAATTGGCTAAAATCATTTACTATTTATATCCCATCTCCTCTCGTCATACCCCCCCCCCCAAAAACCTTACGCCTTTATGACAAGTTTTAAATAAAAATTTGTTGATAAAATTTATAGGTCTTTTTCCCAGATCACAATTTGTAATTTAAATCAAAATTTCTTTTCTAGTTTGCCAGTACATGTATATATCATTAAGCTGTATCCATTATCATTTCATTATTGTTATTATAGTTAATTATCTGTTAACAAATAAACATGTAATAACAATCTAAAAAAATCTAGGAATTACTAAATTCCTACTTATTGATCACCAAAATCAACTAATTTTTTATTATCAACTTTCATTGTCAACCTGTATCTTTCCAGTAACAAAACAGTCTTATCTCTTCTTTCTATCTCCTTTATAAGATTTTTATAAACAACTCTCTGCAGTTTGTTGCTTGAAGGATCTCTCAGGTAATCTTGTTGCCCTCCGGCTGTTACTAAAATTAGCTTGTCTTTGGTTGTCAATCGTGCTTCTGAAAGAATTTCTCCTCTTAAATCCATCATCATTACCATTTCTTTTTCTTCTGTATCTTGGAATCTGGGGTAGGGCTCCAGTTCGTTGAATTCCCCTTTCCATATACCCTTCTTTCCATTTTCATCCACATTTGCTCCATTAATAAATTCATCTATTGTCTTATCTTTATATTCTATATCTTCATTCTCTCCTTTAATTTTGGGGGCTCCAACCCCTTCATCTTTTGCTGTGAGGAAGACTAGTCTTTCCAACTTCTTCTCAATTCTCCCATACCCTTCCAATAGATTTTGAATTCCAGCCAAGATATTTTGGAATTTTAAAGTTTCCAAATCTGAATATTGATCCATGTTTCCAAAAAAGAAGGAAAGAAAAAAAAACCTAATAGCCACTGCCACTCTAGCCTTCCAGGCCTCTTTTATTTTTTTTATTTTAGGTTGACTTGAACACAAGTTCTTTTATGCTCTTCAAAGGAGAAGGGTTCTGTTTTTTTCCACCTTTCTCCCCTTGGCTCTTTATCAGTTTCTGTAAACAAATTGCAAACCCTTCAGCTACAAAGTCAGTGAGATCAAAGAAGGAAAGAGAAGAGATATGTTGTTTCAAAAACTCCGGACTCTTACTTCCAAGTGGCAGTGTTGCTACTTTTCACTTTCTAATATTTATCTCTGGCTTATAGGAAGCAAAGTTCTTTAAATTTCTTTAATGGAATTTAATATTGATTTTGATTTGATTTGATTTGATTAGGTTTGTATGCCGCCCTATTCCCGAGAAACTCAGGGTGGCTCACAATAAAAAGGGGAGGGGATAAAAAAACAAAATAAAAACAGCAATTTAAAATTTAACAACAGTTGTAACCTCGAATGGGGCTGGATAGTTCAACAGCCTCAGGCCTGCCGGAACAGCCAGGTCTTAGTTGCTTTGCGGAAGGCCGGAAGGGTAGTAAGGGTCTGGATCTCAATGGGGAGATTATTCCAGAGGGCCGGAGCAGCCACAGAGAAGGCCCTCCCCCGAGGAGTCACCAGCTGACATTGGCCGGCAGATGGAATTCGGAGGAGGCCTAGTCTGTGGGATCTAATAGGTCTTTGGGAGGTGACTGGCAGGAGGCGGTCTCTCAAGGCCAGGTCCGATACCATGTAGGGCTTTAAAAGTAATGACTAGCACCTTGAAGCATGTCTGGAGACCAATGGGAAGCCAGTGCAGCTCACGGGGGATAGGTGTAATGTGGGTGTACCGAGGTGCACCCACGATCGCTCGCGCAGCTGCATTCTGGACAAGCTGAAGTCTTCGAACACTCTTCAAGGGCAGCCCCATGTAGAGCGTGTTACAGTAGTCCAGTCTTGAGGTGACGAGGGCATGAGTGACTATCCGAAGGGCCTCCTGGTCTAGATAGGGTCGCAATTGGTGCACCAGGCGAACCTGGGTTAAGGCCCCCCTGGTCACAGCCGACAGATGTTGTTCTAGGGTCAGCTGCGGATCCAGGAGGACTCCCATATTGCGAGCCCTCTCTGAGGGGCGTATAATTTCACCCCCCAGGCTGAGAGATGGAATAGCTGGACCGTCTTTGGGAGGGAGCATCAATAGCCACTCGGTCTTGTCGGGATTGAGCGCAAGCTTGTTCATTCCCATCCAGATCCTGACAGCCTCCAGGCACTGGCACATCACTTCTACTGCTTCACTGAGTTGGCACGGGGCAGACAGATACAATTGTGTATCGTCTGCATATTGATGATATTTAATCCCGTGTCAGCATATGATCTCACCCAACGGCTTCATGTAGATATTAAATAGGAGGGGGGACAGGACCGAACTCTGCGGCACCCCGTAATTGAGGGGCCTAGGAGTCGATCTCTGCCCTCCGACCAACACCGACTGCAACCTGTCCGAGAGGTAGGAGGAGAACCACCGAAGAACGGTGCCTCCCACTCTCACCTCCCGCAACCGTCGCAGAAAGATACCATGGTCGATGGTAGCGAAGGCCGCTGAGAGGTCAAGAAGCACAAGGATAGAGGAGTGACCCCTATCCCTGGCTCGCCAGAGATCATCGATCAGCATGACCAAAGCAGTTTCCATGCTGTAACCAGGCCTGAAACCGGACTGAAAGGAATCCAGATAATCGGTTTCTTCCAAGGACCGTCGGAGTTGAAAGGCCACCACTTTCTCAACAACCTTCCCTACAAAGGGGAGGTTGGAGACTGGACAATAGTTACTCAAAATGGCTGGATCCAGAGAAGGTTTCTTCAGGAGGGGTCTCACCACCGCATCCTTTAGAAGGTGTGGGAAGGACCCCTCCCAGAGAGACATGTTAACTATCGTCAGGATCCAGCCACGTGTCACCTCCCTGCTGGTCGAGACCAGCCAGGAGGGACATGGGTCCAGTATACAGGTGGAGGCACTCACCGCTCCCATGGCCTTGTCCACTTCCTCAGGAGCGACAAGTTGAAACTCGCTCCATAAAATTTGCTCAAGACCTTCCCCGGTACCTCGGCTGGTACCGTGCAATTGGAGTCCAGATCTGTCCGAATCCGAGCGACTTTATCTGTTAGAAACTGAACAAATTCCTCAGCCCTACCTTGTAAAGGGTTGTCCGCATCCCTCCCTTTCAAGAGGGAGCAGGCTATTCTAAACAAGGCGGCTGGGCGTGATTCAGCGGATGCAATAAGAGCTGCAAAATGCGCAGATTTAGCTGCCGGTATTGCCACGAGATAGGTCCTGATAAAGGCTCTCATCAGTGCTCGCTCTGACTCAGAGTTACTGGCCTTTCAGTGGCGCTCTAGGTGTCTCTTTTGGCGCTTCATCTCCCGGAGTTCCAGGAGTAATAGGAAGAATTGAAATAACAAGTAATAGGAAGAATTGTTAAAATAAACAGGAAGGTTTTAATCCAGAAGTCAAAAAATAAAGCAACAAGAAGCAGGAGAAGAAAAAAAAATCAATCCGTTCATTTTAAGAGGAGAAAAGAGAAACATTGCAAGCACTCCAATCCACAAAGTATAGTTACAAAGAAAAAAAAAGCTTTCCAAAGCAATCCAATATAAGTTAATTTTCCCACTTAATTCTTTTGCTTAAGGATCTAATTTGGCTTTAAAGAAAAAATTTCTTTGGGCAGTCTTTCCCAAAATAGAAAAAATACCTCATCAGATGGACTTACTTTCTGTTTTCACTTCCTTTCTTCTGGAGACATCCTGACTTCATCAGCCTGGGGCTGCCTGTTTACCGCTGACTTGAAGCACTTCCCTTCGGTCAATCAGGGACTTTGCGATGTCCCTGAGAACAGCAAGGCTTCACCTTCCTGATCACCATCTCTGCAGGATAGTTTAGGTCCCAATGGACCGTCCAGTGGCAAAAGTATCAACGGTAGTCTTGGAGTGTCGAGACCGCATGTTGTAACATTGTGACATTGGCTTGTCCTTTTGAGATCATTGTTGTTTCCTGTTCCATGCTTAGTTAGTTGCTTTTTGTTACTTCTAGTTTGTATCTGACTTTTTCCTCTTGCACCTCCGCTTTTCCCATCAGCCCCAGGATGATGAAGTCGGGATGGCTCCAGAAGAAAGGAAGTGAAAAGAGAAAGTAAGTCCATCTGGTGAGGTATTTTTTCTATTTTAGGAAAGACTGGCCAAAGAAATTTTTTCTTTAAAGCCAAATTAAATCCTTAAAGGGAGAGCCTTCTCTGTGGGAGTGCCTTCCCTCTGGAATAAGCTGTCTCCAGAGCTTCGTATAATTCCCGACCTCTAGTCCTTCCGATGCACCCTAAAAAGTTGGCTTTTCCAGCAAGCCAGCCTGGCCTGAACAAAACAAAATTCAGTATTGATCACTGTTAATTTGAATTTGAATTTTTTTTAAAAAAATGTATTGTCAATTTTAATTGGGTTTGGGATATTCCATTTAATTTTTTTTAACTTTTATATCATGCATTTCTTTTAATTGTTGTATGCTGCCCTGAGTCCTTAGGAGAAGGGCGGCATATAAATCTAATAAATCTCAAATCTCTCAAATCTCTTTCTGTTCTCGCTCTCTTTTCTTCTGTTCCTCTTCTCTGTTTCTTTTCCTTTCTTCGGTTGTTTCTTCTTTTTGACTTCTACTTTCTAGCTCTTCTCTACTACCTTGTTCTTCTTCCATTGCAAAATATTTTTCAAATAATTCTTGAGCTTTCTCTATGTTGTCAATTTTGTATTTTTTTCTTGCCATGTAAAAAGTATCCCTTCCGGTATCATCTATACATTACTCAACTTTTGTTTAGTTAATTGGTTAGAAATTGGTATTGTCTTCATTGTCCTCTGACTCTCCATGGTATCTGTTTAAGTGTAATTAGCTCTTTTCCCTTATATGTTATTGTCCCCTCTCTGGTTTTCTTATAAACATCATCTCTGGTTGCTCTTTTTGCAAATCTTACATGGACTTCCTTGGGCAATCTGTATCTTCTTGCATAGTTATTGTGTATTCAGTATCCCTCATTGATATCTCCTCTCATCTCTTGCTTGTTTCTTTGTAAAATTTCTGCAAAAATTTCTGTCATTTTTCCTTTCTAATCCTCCTTTTCTTCGATTAAGTTTTAAAATCTTAAATAATATGAGGCTCTTTCCATCTCAAGGAAAATGATCAATTCTTCTAATTCTCTGTTTGCTTGTGCATATTTTAGGTCTATTTTTTCCATCTTCTGATCCGTAAGTTCTATTTTTGTTTCAATAGTCTTTATTTTCTGTTCATTAACTATTATAGCATTCTGAATATTTTCAATTTTATCGTCCATATTTTTAATGTCCACTTTTAATTCTCCCATTTTTTTATTTCCTCGTGGTGCCTTCTTGTCTCTTCATGGTTGGTAGCTATTGCTTCCTGGGTCTTTGTCATCACCTCTTGAATCATCATTAATATTTCTTGCGTGCTTTGTATTGTTTGAGCCGAGCCAGATGATCCTACCATTACTCTGCCTTTTTCCAACTCCAGTGCACTCTCGATTGTTCTTTGATTTGATGGCAATGACAATGCTAATGTGGGATTTGGTGTTGTTTTCTTTCCTGTCTTAGTTAGGGTGGTAATGGTCGTCATCCTTATCCCTCTATTAATACTCTCCCACAATTGCATACAAATTCACAAATTCACCAAGACACTATTACTCCAGATCATATAAATCAGTAATTCCCTATTTCAATTTCAGTCTCCAATCCTCCCTAATTCCTTTTCTCTAGCTTGCCTCCTATCTCCTGCCCAATGTATTCTTCGCAGTAATTCTATCTATCCATAAATATCAATCAGTTATATCCAGAGACTATCCAAAGTATTACGATGTTTTTAAATGTTAAATATTAAATATCACAATATTATCCTATATAAATATATACCTCTGCTTAATTATACAGATACACAGTACTATTAATCTAGCTCTATATAGTTTTCCTCCTGTATAATTATCTACCCCCCATTTCAGGTTTTTAAATCTCACTCCTTCCATCCATCCAATTAATTCTAGTTTTTATTGTTGTTTATCAATCCACCTTTTTTCCTTTTATCTGTATTCTTATATGCTCTTATAGGCTATTATGTAATTTTAATGATAACTGTAATTCCAATTTTATTCAATGTTCAATTACGTCTTTGCCTATCAAGATTCTTCTTCTATTCCTTCTTCTGTTTCCCTCAGAATTTTTTTCTTATGTCAATGTCACTTCTTCTTGCATCAACTTTTAAAGTTCAAAATTATAATTATAATCCACTAGATGGCACCTTCTCCTCAAAGTCACTGTCCATATATCCAACAAAAGAAACAAAGAAAAACTTCTCCAGTTACTCCAAAAACGCTGATCTGAATGTCACCAAGCCAATTCAAACTTTTCACAATATTTATATGGTTATATTTTTAGTCCCAAAAATTTGATTCTTTGTATCTATATTTGTTGCTTGCAGCTGTTATGCAGTTCAATGTCTGCCTATTCTCAAGGGAATACTTTATCTGGATCTTCTAACATATTCAATTAGCCTTGGTCCTGGGTGTAATCCAACTATTCAACTATTCTTGTCTACAGTCAATATCTCCCAATCTTGTTGCCAGTCACTATCCTGTCCACTTTCTCTTCGATCTCCTGTCAAGTTCCCCTCCGCCTTTCATTTTTTCTAGTACTTACTCGCATGGTCACTTTCCGCCCTTTGCTTCCGCTCACACCATTTCCTTTGCCACCAATCTAGATGGTAAACAGTCTTCTTTGAAGAATCTTTATCTTTCTGCTTCACCAGCACCACCAGCTTTGTGATCGCTCTCCTCTTTTCCTGGGTTGTTTGTCACTACTGGTATCCCTGATCTTTACTGCTTTCTCTAATCTTTGCTTCCCTCTTATGCGGCTGCCATAACTCTGGTCCTGTCAAAGTGACAGGATATTTTTGTCAGTTTAGCGGGTTTCTCCTATCCACTGAGGGGTTTTCCTTACCACCCCAGTATATTCAGAGTATCCCCCTGTCTCTGTTGATCCTTTAAAGTCCTGCGGTACTCAAATTGAACCCCGACGAAGGTATTTGGGTTTTGGATTACAGGAGTTGCTGTTCCTCAACCCTGTGCGTGATGACATCACCACCGGAAGTCCTCTCACTGCTGGAAGTCCTCAAACTCAATGGCAAGGTATTAGGATGGAAAATATTGTATATAAAAATACATACCAAACTAAAACTGCTATAAGAAGGAACATGAAGTTTCAGTGTGTTATATAAATGTAGTCTATGTCTTTGTATTTGTGTGTTTAAAATAAAAAAATGTAAAAAAAGAAAAAGAAAATTCTAGAAATGTTTGTAAATTTATTAAAAAGAAAAAACTGAAATATCACCCTTCACTTAGTACTTTGTTGAAGCACCATTGGCAACAATTATAGCCTCAAGTCTTTTTGGGAGTGACACAACAAGCTTTGCACAACTGGATTGGGGGATTTTCTCCATTCTTCTTTGCAAATTCTCCTAAATTCAGTCAGGTTGGATGGTGACCATTGGTGGATAGCCATTTTAAAATTCCTCCAGAGGTGTTCAACAGGATTCAAATCAGGGCTCTGGCTTGGCCATTCTAGGACATTCACAGAGTTATTCCCAAGCCACTCCAGTGTTGTCTTGGCTGTGTGCTTAGGATTGTTGTCATGGTTGAAAATGAACCTTCGGCCCAGTCTGAGGTTCTGAGTGCTGTGGAGCAGGTTTTCATTCACGATATCCCTGTACTTTGCTCCATTCAGCTTTCCCTTAACACTGACCAGTCTCCCTATCCCTGCTGCTAAAAACACCCCTACAGCAGGACACTGCCACCAACCTGCTTCACTATTGGGGTTGTATTGGGCAGGTGATAAGCAGTGCCTGGTTTCTTCCATGCATAACATTTAGAATTGAGGTCAAACAATTCAATCTTTGTTTCATTAGACCAGATAATTTGTTTCTCATAGTCTGAGAGTCCTTCAGGTGCTTTTTTGCAAAGTCCAAGAGGGCTTTCATGTATTTTGCACTGAGAAGCTTCCATCTAACCACTCTGCCATAAATCTAGATCAGTGCAGAGTTGCATTGATGGTTGGCCTTCTGGAACTCTGTTCAATCTCCACACAAAATCTCTGGAGATCAGTCAGTGTGACTATTGGGTTCTTGGTCACCTCTCTTATTAAGGCCTTTCTCCCCTGATTGCTCAGTTTTACTGGCCGACCAGCTCTTGAAAGAGTCATGGTTGTGCCAAACTTCTTCCATTTGAGAATTATACCCTTAGGACCTTCAGTGCAGCAGAAATTTTATTGTAGCCTTTCCCAGATCTGTGCATTCTAATAACTCTGCCTCTGCCTCTGAAGGCAGTTCCTTTGACCTCATGGCTTTTGCTTTGCTACAATGGTGCCTTTTATAGAATAGTGTATGCCTTTCCGAATAATGTCCAATCAATTTAATTTGTCATAGGTCAACTCCAGTCAAGATGCAGAAACATGTCATCATCAATCAAGAGAACTGGGAGGCACCTGAACTAAATTTCAAGTGTTGTTGCTAAAGTCTGAATACTTATGCCAATGTGATATTTCAGTTTTTTCTTTTTAATAAATGTACAGATATTTCTAGAATTCTTTTTTCACTTTGTAATTATGGGATACTGAGTGCAGATTAATGAGAAAAAAATTCAACAACAGCAGAATTAGATGCAACATAAAAAATTGACAACAATGAATACTTAGTCCAAAATCTAAATAAAGGACATTACACTTTCAAGAACATGGTATGAAGTTGGAACATTTTTTGATATGGCATTTTCAATGAAAGTGAAACTAATCTCTTTGATTATTAGAAAATACATGTCAGCCACACTAGATAAACAAGACCAAAAAATTAATGCACAGGAAGACCAAAACTATACTTTATAGAGATAGGCTATAATAATATAATGTTGCAGACTTGATTATGCTTTATGTTCCTTCCTTCTTATATCCAACAAATAAGGGGAACAAATTGCTTCCAGATAATGTCTTGTTTTTTAGAATACAAGGAAAGTTTTCACCCTTTTTTCTTATGTAATGGTTTTTGCCCATTTCTATCAAAGTCATCTGCCTTACTCTACACTACTATAGCAAAGTGATTACTTAACATACTCATCATCTGACAAAGCATTTCATGTACAATATCCCAATGAATTGTATGATTCTTTTGTATAAAAGGAAAAATTACAAGCCTGGAAGACCTACATGAAGAATTGTGAAAATATTTATTGGGTTATTTTTAAAATACCCTATGACTACTGGAGACCCAAATATGATAATAAGGAAAGTATTTTTTCAACTAAAGGAATGCCTGAATGATATACTAGAAGATCGAAAAGGGATGCAAAGAGGTTTTGGAAAATTTTTGGGTTTATTTAAATGGCTATTTATCCATGGGATATAAAGAATTGGGACTAGTGCACACCTTGAAAGACAACTTAAGGACTGAATAAGTCGTGGAC
The DNA here is from genome assembly GCF_051295495.1 of Thamnophis sirtalis. Classification (NCBI taxonomy): domain Eukaryota; kingdom Metazoa; phylum Chordata; class Lepidosauria; order Squamata; family Natricidae; genus Thamnophis; species Thamnophis sirtalis. The sequence continues at coordinate 66,917,579 of NW_028261384.1, forward strand.
TGTTGGACAAAAGTTGATTTTTTTAAAAATAAACAAACTTTATAAGGCAGAAGTGGGTGGAATTGTGAAGGAAATGGCATTACTCTTTCAAAGCACAAAAAACACTATGAAGAAAGGATTTAAGGAGATTATGGAAAAAATGGAAAATACTATATGAAGGATGATGAGTAAAGAACAAGACACCCAGGAAAGGGAGAAGTCGGAAGAAGAAATGAAGGAAGAAGACAAAGAGGAGACAACAATGAAATAACAGTGATTGACAAATTAAACCAGGGAGGAAATGTATGAAGGGAATTGGAAGATATGTCTGAAAGGGAGAGGGACCCGGGCAGAAAATTTGGGAACCAGGCAGGGGAAGAGGGTAGAGGTGGGAGAAATACCTAGATTGAATAGCCAAAAAACAGACTCTGGCAGAAATAAAGAACCAAGAGAGGAATTTTGGAGACAAGTTAAAAAAAAAAGCATAGCAATTAAAGTACTGAAACAGGCAAGAGATGATGGATAGATGATTCTTTTTTTTTGTTCTGATTTGCTTCTCCTTTTCTCTATCTTTATCTTAAAGCATAGCAATTGAAATATTAAAGCAGACAAGAGACAATGGATACATATTTTTCTTTTTTGTTGTTGTTCAGATTTGTTTCCCCCCCCTCTCTCTTTCTCTTTCCCTCTCTCTCCTTTTTTTAGGTGGGTAACATGATTAGAAATTAGATGGGATAGAACAAAAAAGCCTTTTAATAAAGGGTGATAGGACTAAAGCTAGAATAAATGATAGAAATAAGAGAAGGGGGAATATTAGTGTATATATTTTATATAATAAAATAAAAGTAATAAGAGAAAATATGGAATAATTAATAATGATAAATTGTAACCTAATATAAATGTGTATTATTATTATTAGAAAAATGTAAGTTGATTGAATGTAATAATTATGATTGACTTTACCAGTTTTACTTGTATTAGAATGTATGATACCCAGGTCCCACACCCAATATATTGATTTGATATATTTGTAAAAAATAAAAAAAAAATAAAAAAAGAAATCAACATGTATTTTAAATACTTGAAGTGTCCTAAGATCATGGTCGGACCACTTCCTATTGAGGCTCGACTTTCGGAGACCAATCCCCCGCTGTAGGGAGGAGGAACCGATTAGGTGGTTCCACCCCAGGCGTCTTATGGATCCCCAGGGTTTCCAGACGGTGCTTGGTGTTATACCTGATACTCTCGCCCGCAGTTCGGCGGAGACCTTAGTCACTACTTGGAACTCGGTAGCGTCTGAGGCTCTCCACCAAATTGCGCCTTTACGGCCGATCCGCGGCAGTGGATCCAGGAAGGCTCCTTGGTTCTCCGAGGACCTCCGGGAGATGAAGCGCCAAAAGAGACGCCTAGAGCGCCGCTGGAGGGCCAATAAATCCGAGTCAGACCGAGCACTCTTAAAAGCTTGCATCGGAGCATATCTATTGGCATTACGGACAGCCAAGAACAACTACATTGCCTCTCTGATAGCGTCCGCTGAGTCCCACCCTGCCGCCTTGTTTAGGGTGACCCGCTCCCTCTTAAATACGAGGGTTGCGGGGAACCCCTTACAAGGTAGAGCAGAGGAATATGTCCAGTTCCTTGTGGACAAAGTTGCTCGGCTTCGGATGGACCTGGACTCCAATTGCGCAGAGCCAGCCGAGGTACCGGGGGAAGGTCTTGAACGACACCTCTGGACTGATTTTCAACCTGTTGCTCCTGATGAAGTGGACAAGGCCATGGGAGCGGTGAGTGCTTCCACATGTGTACTGGACCCGTGCCCCTCCTGGCTGGTCGCAAACAGCAGGGAGGTGACGCGGGGCTGGATCCAGGCAGTGGTGAGTGCCTCCCTTCGGGAGGGTTTCTTCCCACCGGCATTGAAGGTAGCGGTGGTGAGACCCCTCCTGAAGAAGCCATCACTGGACCCAGCCAGTTTGAACAACTACCGTCCAGTCTCCAACCTCCCCTTTATTGGGAAGGTTGTTGAGAAAGTGGTGGCCTCACAGCTCCGGCGGTCCTTGGATGAAGCCGATTATCTAGACTCTTTTCAGTCTGGTTTCAGGCCTGGCTACAGCATGGAAACCGCTTTGGTCGCACTGACCGATGATCTCTGGAGAGCCAGGGATGGAGGGCATTCCTCCATCCTAGTGCTCCTTGACCTCTCAGCGGCCTTCGATACCATCGACCATGGTATCCTCCTGCGACGGTTGCGAGAGGTGGGGGTGGGAGGCACCATTTTTCGGTGGTTTTCCTCCTACCTCTCGGACAGGTCGCAGTCGGTGTTAGTTGGGGAGGAGAGGTCGACCCCTAGGCCCCTAAAATATGCAGTTCCTCAGGGTTCGGTCCTGTCCCCCCTGCTGTTTAATATCTACATGAAGCCACTGGGTGAGATCATTCGATGGCACGGGATAAAACACCATCAATATGCGGATGATACACAGCTGTATCTGTCCACCCCGTGCCAACTCAGTGAAGCGGTTGACATGATGTGCCAGTGCCTGGAGGCTGTTAGGGTCTGGATGGGGGTTAACAAGCTTGTACTCAATCCAGACAAGACCGAGTGGCTGTTGTGTTTCCCTCCCAAAAATTTGGTCAGTGTTCCATCACTCAGGCTGGGGGGTGAAGATCTACGCCCCTCAGACAGGGCTCGCAACTTGGGGGTCCTCCTGGATCCACAGCTGACTTTAGAGCACCATTTGTCGGCTGTGACCAGGGGGGCATTTGCCCAGGTTCGCCTGGTGCACCAGTTACGTCCCTACCTGGACCGGGAGGCGCTCGCAACAGTCACTCACGCCCTCGTGACCTCAGGACTGAACTACTGCAATGTGCTCTACATGGGGCAGCCCTTGAAGAGTATTCGGAGACTTCATCGCGTCCAGAACGCAGCTGCGCGAGCGATCGTGGGTGCACCTCGGTACACCCACGTTACACCTATCCTCCGCGAGCTGCACTGGTTACCAATCAGTCTCCGGATATGCTTCAAGGTGCTAGTCGTAACTTATAAAGCCCTTCATGGGATTGGATCTGGGTACTTGAGAGACCACCTGCTGCCAATTACCTCCCACAGACCCATTAGATCTCACAGGGTTGGCCTCCTCCAGGTTCCATCTACTAGCCAATGCCATCTGGCTACTACCCGGGGGAGGGCCTTCTCTGTGGCAGCTCCGGCCCTTTGGAATGAACTCCCCACAGGGATTCAGACCCTCACCTCTCTCCAGGCCTTCTGAAAAGCCGTCAAAACCTGGCTTTGCCGGCAGGCCTGGGGGTGATGAGTTCCCTCCCCTCTTGACATGTATGGTTGTGCGACTGTTGCTTATTTTTATTATTTGTATTTCGTTTTGATGTTCCCCTTTCCCTTTTTGGATTGTTCGCTGCCCTGAGTCCTCCTGGAGAAGGGCGGCATATAAATAATACATTCCATTCCATTCCATGTGATCAGAGGTGAGTGTCACATATTGTAACAACTGGTTCACGCAGAATGCAAAAATATGAGCGTGCATGCCTTACGTGCATAGACGCAGCAGCAAACATATGGCAATTAAATAGGATGGGATAGAGCCAGTGCAGGTGGGTGGGGCCAGTCACTGGTCAGAACCACCAGTTCGGGTGAACTGGTCCAAACTGGCAGCAGCTCACCTCTGCATGTGTTCACCATTTGTGACTGTCTCAGCCACCTTCTGATAAACAAAGTCAATGGGGGAAACTGGATTCACTTAAAACCTACATGATTCACTAAACAACTGCAATGACTCATTTAACAACCATGGCATAAAAGTATAATTGCAACTAATATAACAGCCACCTTGTCTAACAATGGAAATTTTGCCCCAATTGTAGTGATAAGAACTATCCCTTCACAGGCCTATGGCTGATATTTGAATTTCAGGAATTACATAACTCATGCCATATGTCTTATCAGTCCTTATCAGCCAATATTACATAGATAGCCAGAAGTGATGTGGATATAAACATCCTGATTTACTCTACTTAGGGCAGTGATGGCAAACCTTTTTGAGACTAAGTGCCCAAACTGCAACCCAAAACCCACATATTTATCTCGGAGTGCCATTACGTCAATTTAACCTGAATAATGAGGTTTTAGTTTAGAAAAAACAACTCATATGTGATTAACGTCTTTTCTCTGAACCCCGCCCCCTCAATAACAGCACTTGCAGAGTATAAGATGCACCTTTTCCCCTACTAAAAGAGCATAGAAATGTTGGTGTGTCTTATACACCAAATAGCCATTTTTGCCTCCTGAAGCCATGCCCTTGCACAACATTTTTGTGAAAAACAGGCCATTTTTGACCAAAAGGGGATGTTTTTGCCTTCCCCCATCTTCCAGAAGCACTCTGCAGGCTTCAGCAGGCCTGGGGGAAGAGAAAAATGCCCCCATTTTGGTGAAAAACAGGCAGGAAATGGGCCATTTTTCACCAAAACAGGGTGTTAGGGAAAAATGCCCCCATTTTGGTGAAAAATGGGGGAAAATTTTCATTCCCCCAGCCCTGCTGAAGCCTGCACAGTGCTCCTAGGGGCTGGGGGAAAATGGCCTGTTTTTCTGGAATGCGGGGGTGGGGCTTCAAGTTTTTTTGCCTTCCCCCATTCTTCAGAAGCACTCTGCAGGCTTCAGCAGGGCTGGGGGAAGGGGGAAATGCCCCCATTTGGTGAAAAATAGTTGCAAAATGGGCAGGTTTTGACAAAAACGGGAGTGTTTTTGCTTTCCACCACCCCCAGAAGCACTCAGCAGGCTTCAGCAGGGCTGGGGTAAGGGGAAAATGCACCTGTTTTGATGAAAATGGGCCATTTTTCATGAAAATAGGGATATTTTTGCCTTACTCCACCCCTGCTGAAGCCTGCAGAGTGCTCCTAGGGGCTGGGGAAGACAAAAAGTTTTTTTTTCTTACTTACCTCTTTGAAATCTTGGTATGTCTTATACACCGGTGCATCTTATTGTCCGAAAAATATGGTTACTGTTGTGACTCAGCAGCAGTCTTCTGTGAGTCTTTCTGGAATGCAAGATTAACGATGCAGCTGGGGCTCGTTAGTGGGGTTTTGGGGATAAAAGGACGAATGGTGCCACGCCCTAGTTACAGGAGTCAACGTTCCTTGGTTCATTCAACATTGATTGATGATCAGTCGTGGTTTATGTAAGATACACTTGGATAAATGCTTTGTTTTCTGTAACCCTGATTCATAGAGACTTTGGGAGAAGTGCATTGCTTGTAAGAGTTTTGTTTTGTATTCTGTTATCTAGTCTGAGACTTTATTTATGTTATTTTTGGGCTTGCAGCCAGTTTGAGCCGAGAACTGATAAAGAGAGTCCTTTTAAGTTTGTCTGCCTGCCGTCTGTTAACAAGCGGAGAAGGGGGGACAGAACAGATTGACTCCTGCCTGACAAGCCTTCATTTCAGTAATTATGGAACAATTAATGGCTGAAAATAAACAAATGGCACAACAAATCGCAATGTTGTCGGATCAAATTACGCAGTTGCAGAGAGCTGTAAGACACCACCACCCCCCGCCCCCAGCCAAGGAGGAAGTGCCCAGTAGCCATGCCAGATAAATATGATGGGAGTCTGGCTATGTTTGCCGCGTTTCTGGGACAATGTCAGCTGTTCCTGAGTTTGAGAGCGGAGGACTTTCCCACTGACCGGACGAAGGTGGGATTCATTATCAGTTTGCTCTCAGGCACAGCTGCCTGGTGGGCCACACCCTTGCTCCGTCAGTCTAGCCCCTTGTTGGATGACTTCCAAGGTTTCTGTCAACATTTTTGGATGATGTTTGAGGATCCCATCAAGGGGGAAACAGCAACTAGGCGACTGAAGGCATTAAGACAGGGTCGTGGATCTTTGCAGGAGTACGTAAGCGAATTCCGGCTGCTGAGTCAGGACTCAGCATGGAATGAACCAGCGCTTATGGACACCTTACAGGATGGCCTGTCCGATGAGTTACAAGATGAACTGGCAAGGGTAGACAGGCCACCGACGTTCGACGCGTTGGTCCACTTGTGGCTCTGGATAGACGCCCGGCTGCAGAGACAAAGGCTTCGCTGTGTATTCCAGGAGACCACCAGCATGCCGGTTCAGCAAGGGACTGCAGTGGACTGGGAGAGGCCCATGGAGTTGGGTGCTGTCAGACCTCGAGTGTCACAGACAGAGATGGACAGACGACGTGTGGAGGGATTGTGCTTCTACTGTGGGGATCTTGGACACCTGGCAGGGAGCTGCCCCAAGAAGAACAGAAGGGTTGGGTGGACTGCAGCTGTCCCTCAGCAACGCACTATCATGTCGGATAACCAGCACGTTGGTGTGGCCGTGATACCCCGTTCGCACAAGATAGCATGTGTTCGGGGGGTGTGGAGTCCCAGGGTGGATGCCCTGCCGAGTAAAGTAGAGAAATCTGACCCTGCGAACTCGCTTCCACCTCGGACTGTTCTACCTGTTGCATCCTGCACTGCCGTTTGTCATCCCGTGAGCAAGCAGTCTCTGATGCGGGATGCGCAGCGGGGTGATGACTGGGTGGAGCGACAAAAGGCGGAAGTAGGGCCGGTGTCCCCATGGATTTTGGAAGGGGATCTTTTGAAGTGTCGGGCCCGGCTCTATGTTCCCGCAGGGCACATCCGTCGACAGGTGCTCTCGCAGGTTCATTGTGCTTCTGCATCAAGACATTGGGTTTTTTTTCGGGCGTTGCGCCTGGCCTCCCGTCAGTTTTGGTGGACCCATCTGAAAAATGATGTGCGGAGGTGCGTGGAGTCATGTGCCCAGTGCCAAGGGGCCAGGTCTGCAAGGAGAACTCCACCTAGATTCCAGCCTTTGTCGACTCCGGTCCCCACAGCACTGGACTTTGTTTCTCGGTTCCCGGAGGGGTACCAGTGTCTTGGACCATGTTCCGTGGAGGCCTTCACCAACCCTTCTGGGCCGCACCCCGATCGTCGGAACTGGGGGAAGGGCTCTGCGGGAGGGGATTGCGTGATGGTTCGGCAGGAGTCAGTGGAGCTGCCGCCGGACTCCGACAGCAAGGGGGTATATGAGTTGGCCTTGGAGGAGGTGAAGGACCCTGGACAGGGTGTTAGGGCTCGGCCGGAGCTGGTAGAGCTGCCGTCAACCTCCGACAGTACGGGGGCTGGTGGGTTGACCTTGCAGAGGGTGGAGGACCCTGGACAGGATGTTAAGGCTCGGCCGAAGCTGGTAGAGAGGCTGTCAACCTCCAACGGTAAGGGGGCTGGTGGGTCGACCTTGCAGAGGGTGGAGGACCCTGGACAGGGTGTTAAGGCTCATCCGAAGCTGGTAGAGCGGCCATCAACCTCCGACGGTAGCAGGGCTGGTGGGTCGGCCTTGCAGAGGGTGAAGGACCCTGGATGGGGTGTTAACGCCGTGAAGGGCGGAAGAAACATGCTGGCTACCGGATACCTAAGGAGTTCCGATTCAAGGGGGCTATGCCTCCAGAGATTTGGGATTCATGAAAAAGGCACCAAGGGAAATGGGTGCGGGTCATCTTGTGGGCACATCATTCCGACCGCATCCTGACCATCGGAACCTGGGGAAAGGGCCCTGCGGTCGGGGATAGTGTTGTGACTCAGCAGCAGTCTTTTGTGAGTCTTTTCGGAATGCAAGATTAACGATGCAGCTGGGGCTCGCTAGTGGGGTTTTGGGGATAAAAGGACGGATGGTGCCACGTCCTGGTTGCAGGAGTCAAGGTTCCTTGGTTCGTTCAACATTGATTGATGATCAGTCGTGGTTTATGTAAGATACACTTGGATAAGTGCTTTGTTTTCTGTAACCCTGATTCGTAGAGACTTTAGGAGAAGTGCATTGCTTGTAAGAGTTTTGTTTTGTATTCTGTTATCTAGTCTTTATTTATGTTATTTTTGGGCTCGCAGCCAGTTTGAGCTGAGAACTGATAAAGAGAGTCCTTTTAAGTTTGTCTGCCTGCAGTCTGTTAACAAGCGGAGAAGGGGGGACAGAACAGGTTACTAACACTATTAGTTAACACTAAAGTAATTCCCTGAATCAACCAATCTACAGCAGTAATTCTCAGCTGGGGGTTCTTTTGAATTTGCTCACCACCAGCAAGTGGGAGAAAGCAATTTCACAGAAGAGGGGATGGAGAGGGCTGTGGGTGGTTTGTTTGGGGAAATTCACATCCACTCCCAGACCCCCCCCTGGGATCAACCAGGAGAGCTGCAGCCCTTCCTTGCCTCCTCAGGCATTGGAGTGTTTGTTTGGGGGTGCTTTTCAAAGAGCCACAAGGGGGCTGAGAGCTGTTTTCTGTCCCACCAGTAAGATTTGGTCCAACATGAAGGTCTTTTATTTGCTCCTTGTACTTGTCTTTGCATTTTTACCAACCTTTTAATTCCAGAAGACAGGCTCTGGATTAAATAGTACTCCAGACAAAAGATAGAGTATCTTGCTTTTAGACATAATAAAGGCTGCCTGTGGTGCCTATCTGCAGCTCCTCTGGGGGAAGGGAAAGAGGAGGGAGAAGCCAGGACCGAGAGGAGACGACCAGGAAAGGGAGAGAGAGGAAGAGAAAGGCTGGGAGGAGGGAGGGAGGGCCGAAGGGTGCCTCTGGGGCTCGTTTGTGAATTGCTCTGAGCAGAGACAGACAGCCTAGAGGGGCTGAAACTACCGCCCCTCTTTCCCCCTCTTGCAAATGCAAGGTGTTCCCTTGCTATAACTTTCAATGACCTGGCATTGAGAAAGGTCTCCCTGCTCAGTCCTTTACAGAGCAGGAACCTCCCACCCGCACAACTGAAATGTGAGGCAGAGGGCTGCATCCGCCCACAGCGACTCCCTCCAGCTCCAAAGCTACAGGCGAGAAAACAAGCCCTCTGCAAATTGTCAGAGTGCCTAGTTTTTTCCAACTTTCAGGGAGCTGCCTTATCCTTTTTAATCTTGCAAATGTCAAGTGACTCCAAGTGTCACAATAAGCCTAAGCTACAAATGCGACGGAGTGGTTTCCCTCCTCACCCGTCCGCCAGCCGACGCCTCCCTAGAGGAGCAAAGGAGAAGCCTCGGGCGGGCGAGGATGGGGGGGGGGGGAGCTCCAAGCTTCTTGCCTTCAGGCAGAGCTGATTTCCCTCATACCTTCGGCTGGCAGGAAGAAGAGAGAGAAGCTGATTCAGCCACTCTCTTCCAGAAGCCCCGCTGGGGCCGAAAAGGCGCCCTTTTGGCCAGGAAGTGATCAGCTGTGGATGTGGAACCGCGTGGTCTTTTCAAGTGCGTAAACTGAGCAGAAGGAACGGCTCTTCCCCACAGATGGTCTCACCCACTCCAGACCAACTTGTGTAAGACAAGACAGGCAGGGGGGCGGGTGCGTGACTGCCCAGGAAAACATAGAAGGTGCGAAATCAGCTGTGCCTGAAGGCAAAAAGGCTTGGAGCTTCCCCTACATGCCTGCCAACCAAAACCTCCCGGGAGGCTTCTGCTGGCTTGGGGGGGGGGCTTCTTGCTTTCAGGTAGAGCTGATTCCGCGCCTTCTATGTTTTCCCAGGCAGAATCACGCACCCTTCAGACTCCCTGTCTTGTCTTACACAAGTTGACCAACCGAAGCCTCCCGTGTTCCCTGAGCAGCCGGCATTGCAAGATTCACGCCATAGGGACGAAATGCCAGCCTTCAGGTTGCAAAGGTGAGAGGCGCCCAATGAGCCAAACAATTAAGTATGAATGGCTGGGCTCCTCCTCCTCCCTTTCCCCTCTGTGTTGGCCGGGGGTGTGAGGGAGTCGCTGTGGGCAGACTTGAGCCTTGCCCAGCCGCGGTCAGATGTAAACCTAGTCGGGAAGGGCTGGGGGAGGAATGGGAGAGGCCCAGAGGCGGTCACTTCAGCTCCTCTGGGCTGTCTGTCTCTGCTCAGAGCACCCACTTAATATTCACAAATGATCCCCACAGGTAATGACTAGGATTTATAAAATGGAAAATTAGAATTATGTATGTAACTATAACAGAGTGAATATGTATAAGAGAAGATCAAAGTAATATGGATGGAAGTAAGATGTCTCTATATTTTTAAATACTGAATAGACAAAATGTAAATAAGCAAGGTGATTATGATAGTTAACTTTATATTTTAGTATGTATGGTAAAGATATTGCCAGGACGGTTACACTGTGTCTAATATTTTATTGTGTGCTTAATAAAAAATCATTTTTAAAAAAATGAAATGTTCACGCTGATTTTAAAAATCTCATTTTTAGAAGTGACTGGAAACAAGATATTTTTCAGCTGAAAGTCTAAATCCGGGTGTCAAACTCAATTTCATTGAGGGCTGGGTCAGCATTGTGATTGTCCTCTGGGGACAATGAGGAAGTAGGGGTGTGGCTGTGGTGATTATGGCCGACTGAGTGTGGACTGGGGGCCATGGCCAGCTTGAAGAGCCAAGGTGGCGCAGTGGTTAAATGCAGCACTGCAGGCTACTGCTAGATCAGCAGGTCAGCGGTTCAAATCTCACCGGCTCAGGGTTGACTCAGCCTTCCATCCTTCCGAGGTGGGTAAAATGAGGACCCAGATTGTTGGGGGCAATATGCTGACTCTGTAAACCGCTTAGAGAGGCCTGAAAGGCCTATGAAGCGGTATATAAGTCTACTGCTATTGCTAAGTCTACTGCTATTGATGCCACTTGCATAGGGGGTTCCTGTGGTGCTGGGTGTTGTTGGGGAGGAAACCCAGAGGTCTCTGGCAGGAGAAGTGGTGGGCAGGAGGCTCATCCCATGGGGTGAGGCAAGGCAGGTAGTGGGGTGCTACAGCCAGAAAGCGTCAGCCACAATGGGAAAGGAATTATAATTTGACAATGGCAACAGCTTACGAGGGGAGAATTTATATAAAATGTTTTATAGATAGCACATGACACCTGAAAGATTAGAAAAAATATTTAAGGATAAATCAGCTGAATGTTGGAAATGTCACCAATTGCCAGGAACATATTATCATATGTGGTGGATGTGTAGGGATGCAAAAAGCTATTGGTTTAAAATACAAACATGGTTTGAGAAAATGATACATCATCCCGTAGAGTTTAAGCCAGAGGTATTTTTATTGGGTATTCTACCAGAGAAAGATAGTAAAGAAGATTCATATTTAATTGTACAAATAATAACAGCAGCTAGAATTGTATTTGCACAAAACTGGAAAGCAGACAAAATCTCATCGAAAGGAGAGATAATAAAGAAGATATTAGTCTCTGCAGAAATGAATAGGTTGACATTGAGAATAAAGGATAAAGAGGAATCAGTGTACTACAGGACATGGAGGAGATTTTATGAATGGCTTGAAAAAAGATACAAATAGAAAGTAAAAGGAACAAAACATGAAATAAATATCTCAGACAACACATGATTAAAAAGGGGGGAGGGGAAATAATAGAATATCAAAATGTAAATATACAGGTGGAAAAATGATATGAATTGACATATTGTCAGTGTCAGCCTCTGCTTTGCTGTTGCTTCGTCTGCCATGAAACGGGGAGGGAGGGCATGGTATTTGGGAGGGGTTACTCATTGTGCTGGAGGAAGGTTCTGGAGTTCAGCTGCCTGTCTGACTACGCATGCATAGGAGATTCCCGCCAGGACTAACGGCACCGACATTCCATCTTCATGATGCCTTTTGAAGTTATCTCACACCTGACACTTAGGAGAATTATGATTGGACTGTAGCTGTGATGCTAAGGGGTGGGGAATGGGCTATTCTATATATCAATTGCTTTCGCGCCTAAATAATCAGACTTCGCTTCGCTATGCCTTTAATCATTTATAATTAGTAAAAGTACACTTGATTTCTACTCATGGAGTCTCATTTTTTTCCCATTTTTTTTTCCATTTTCACTTTATTTGTATGCCACCCTTTTCCCTGGGGGGACTCAGGGCGGCTCACAGTTCAAAAGGGGGGGGGGGAGGACAAACAATTTACAACATGAAGACACTACATCATTTAAGAACACAACAGTCATACAATTCGAGTGGGGGTTAGAATCGTTAATCCCAGGCCAGCCGGGACAGCCAGATTTTAAGGGCAGCACGGAAGGACTGGAGGGTGGTGAGGGTCCGAATCTCCATGGGGAGTTCGTTCCAGAGGGTCGGAGCAGCCACCGAGAAGGCTCTCCTCCGGGTAGTTGCCAGTCTACACTGGCTGGCTGATGGAATTCGGAGGAGGCCTAATCTATGTGATCTTATCGGTCTAGTGGAGGTAATTGGCAGTAGGCGGTCTCTCAAGTAATAGCAATAGCAATAGCAGTAGACTTATATACCGCTTCATAGGCCTTTCAGGCCTCTCTAAGCGGTTTACAGAGAGTCAGCATATTGCCCCCAACAATCTGGGTCCTCATTTTACCCACCTCGGAAGGATGGAAGGCTGAGTCAACCCTGAGCCGGTGAGATTTGAACCGCTGACCTGCTGATCTAGCAGTAGCCTGCAGTGCTGCATTTAACCACTGCGCCACCTTGGCTCTTAGATCCAATACCATGGAGGGCTTTGTAGGTGACAAGTAGCACCTTGAATCGCACCCGGAGATCAACAGGTAGCCAGTGCAGCTCGCGGAGGATAGGTGTTACGTGGGTGAAACGAGGCGCACCCACGATCGCTCGCGCGGCCACATTCTGGACCAGCTGAAGTCACCGAATACTTTTCAAGGGTAGCCCCATGTAGAGCACATTGCAGTACTCCAGCCTAGAGGTCACAAGGGCACGAGTGACTGTTGTGAGGGCCTCCCGGTTCAGGTAGGGACGCAACTGGTGCACCAGGCGAACCTGGGCAAATGCCCCCCTGGTCACAGCTGACAAATGATGTTCGAAGTCAGCTGTGGATCCAGGAGGACTCCCAAGTTGCGAACCCTATCTGAGGGGCGTACAATTTGACCCCCCAGCCTGAGAGATGGAACACTTGGCCAATTGTGGGAGGGAAGCACAGCAGCCACTCGGTCTTTTCTGGATGAGCACAAGCTTGTTAGCCCCCATCCAGTCTCTAACAGCCTCAAGACCCTGGCTCATCACATCCATCGCTTCGTTGAGTTGGCACGGGGTGGACAGATACAACTGTAGGTATATCTGTGGTATTTTATCCCGTGCCGTCGGATGATCTCCCCCAGTGGTTTCATGTAGATATTGAAAAGAAGGGGGGACAGGACCGAACCCTGCGGCACCCCATACGTTAGGGGCCTAGGGGTCGATCTCTGCCCTCCTACTAACACCAACTGCGACCTGTCCGAGAGGTAAGAGGAGAACAACCGTAGGACAGTGCCTCCCACCCCCACCTCCCGCAGTCGTCGCAGAAGGATACCATGGTCGATGGTATCGAAAGCCTCCGAGAGGTCAAGGAGCACCAGGATGGAGGCATGGCCTCCATCCCTGGCTCTCCAGAGATCATCGGTCAACGCGACCAAAGCGGTTTCTGTGCTGTAGCCAGGTCTGAAGCCTGACTGGAATGGATCGAGATAACTGGCTTCCTCCAAGGACCGCTGGAGCTGAAAGGCCACCACCTTCTCAACAACCTTCCCCACAAAGGGGAGGTTGGAGACTGGACGATAGTTGTTTAAAACGGCTGGATCCAAGGATGGTTTCTTCAGGAGGGGTCTCACCACTGCTGCCTTTAAAGCGGGGGGAAAGACCCCCTCCCGTAGGGAGGCGGTAACAACCGCCTGGATCCAGCCTCGTGTCACCTCTCTGCTGTTTACAACCAGCCAGGAGGGGCACGGGTCCAGCACACATGTGGAGGCACCTACAGCTCTCATCGCCTTGTCCATGTCCTCAGGGGTAACAGCTTGAAAATCAATCCAGCGATGGCTTACCAGATTATCCCTTAGTGCCTCGGCTGGTTCTGCAGAATTGGAGTCCATGTCCGCCCGGAACCGAGCAACCTTGTCCGCGAGGAATTGGATGTAATCCTCAGCCCTGCCCTGCAGCGGATCGCCTGTATCCCTCCTGTTTAGGAGGGAACGGGTTATCCTAAACAGGGCGGCTGGGCGCGACTCAGCGGACGCAACCAGAGAGGCAATATGTGTTCTCTTAGACGTCCTGATTGCTCGAATGTACTCTCTGGTGCAGGTTGTTAAAAGTGCTCGGCTCGATTCGGATTTACTGGACCTCCACTGGACCTCTCGTGGTCTTCTTTCCTAATTATCTAATGGAGAGGTTCTGACAGTAAGCGAAGTCTCACTCACACCCCACCAGGAGATTTCAACCTTCCGTGGGGGGTGTACTTACAAGAAGAAATGAGGGAGATGTCTTTGTGAGCAAGCGATGAAGAAATTGAAAGGGAAACCGCTGACCCATCATTACCTGGAAGAATGGCTGGACTAGGAATAGCGGACCCTGTGATTCCCCCTCGATGGTCCTTGAATGTGGGGCGAAAAGAGGACAGCGAAAGTTGGGATGCTGGAGTTACCAGGAGAAAACAAAGGGCGAAGCCAGTCGAATTGGAAGAAATCTTGCCCGAACGAAAACCCCGAGAAAGAGACCAAATGGAAGACTTTGAACAAAGGTACTCTATGCAAAAATTTAGGGAGGGTGAAGAGGCCGAGGGAGGATGGGAGCAAACTAACCCAGAAACAGCTTCTCCCCCCACCCAGCCAGGGCGGTTGCCAGAGCAGGAGGCCCCCCCAGAAGACGCAGAATGGCAAAAGTCCCTCTCTTAACTGTAAAATATGACGGGAATCCCAAAAAACTGGGCCTCTTCATTATACAAGTTTATAACTATATGGAAATTTATGGACCCGATTTAGAATCGGATGAAATGAAAGTGCGAATGGTGTTACTTGCTTTGGAGGAAGAGGCGGCCGAATGGATGATGAGCCTGCACCAAAGCAATTCCCCCCTCCTGAGGAATTTTGACGCCTTCATGACTGCGTTTAAGAGAAGATTTGATGACCCCCTAATTGAGAAATGGGGAAAGTTGAAATTTATGACCCTCAGGCAGGGAGATAGACCGGTGATTCAGTATATTCAGGAGTTTCAACAACTCTCTTCTTATATGAGAGGCTGGTCTCAGGATGCCCTTTTGGACCAATTTGCATTGGGATTAAATGAGGACATTTATCAACAATGTGTTAACAGACACCTTCCCAAGCACGTTACAGCTTGGTATGAAAATGCAGCAGACATTGAGCTCGATTTGATTAGACTTCAACATGTGAGGGAAGAGAAAGCAGGAAAATCACCCACCCCCCAACTCAGAAGCCCCCTTTCCGAATCAGGAGTGAAGGAAAGGGAAGCTCCACCGGCAAAGTCAAGCCGTTCACATGCTTCCGTTGTGGGAGGGGAGGCCACCGCGCCCCAGAGTGCCGTGCTAAACTTCCCACAACCACCCCACCCCCTGCCAAGAGGGAAGGGAAGACAAGCAGGGCCCCAGACAAGAAGAAGTAAGAGGCTGCTTTCGCTGCTGATACCACCCCCCCCCCCCGTGCTTCAGGCAGGACATGGAGGAAGAAGCTGACGCCACTGCCAGCTCCTCTGATGACTCCGATGACGACGCCTCGCCTCGCTGGGTGAGTTCAAATAAAGGCCCCATGCTGATCCCAATAGAATTAAGGGTACCGCCCGATGGGGTGTCAGAACAGCTTCCCGCCCTCCTTGACTCGGGCTGTTCCAGATGTATGATCAACCCTGCAATGGTGGAAAAACTGGGCCTCAAATTAAGGACTTTGAAAACCCCTATTGTGTTTTGCCAAATAGATGGGTCCATAGCAGGGGGTGGCCCGGCCCATTTCTATACTGAACCTCTAGAGATGAAAATGGGCACCCACATAGAATTGATCTCTTTTATTGTGGCTCCTGGAATGGACAGACCCCTCATTTTAGGCCTCCCATGGCTTCGTAAATGGAACCCTCGCATAAATTGGAGGGAGGGATGGCTGCGCATTCACATGAGCACAGCTCCAGACGGGGAGGGGGTTTCCCCGGAGCCTGTTAGCTGCAGCCCCGCTTTGGCCGCCAGGGGTCAGGAGAGAATTGAGGGAGAAGAAAAGATTCCGAAAGTGTATTGGGACCTGAGAGGAGTTTTTAGTGAAAAATCTTCAGATAAACTTCCACCCCACAGACCCACTGATTGCTCCATCGATATTTTGCCCGGTGTTAAGCTTCCAAAGCCCCAAATATATTCCATGTCCCCTAGAGAGATGGAGGAAATGAGAAAATTCATTGATAAAAACTTGGAAAGAGGTTTCATCGAGCAAGCACGGCCCAAGGTAGCTGCACCCGTATTATTCAGAGAGAAGAAGGATGGCTCCCTGAGATTATGTGTTAATTTCAAAAACCTAAACTGTATCTCTGCCCAATACCTCTACCCATTGCCGCTAATGAAGGACATGTTAGCCCAATTGGGGAAGGGCCGCATTTTCACTAAATTGGACCTCAGAGAAGCATACTATAGAGTCCGCATAAAGGAGGGAGATGAGTGGAAGACTGCTTTCAACTGCCCCCTCGGTTGCTTCCAGTTCCAAGTGATGCCCTTTGGCCTGCAGGGGGTGCCTGCAGTTTTCATGCAATTAATTAATGAGATCTTGCATGACCATCTTTACAAAGGCGTTATCGTATATTTGGACGATATCCTTATTTACACTCAGACTTATGACGAACACGTCACGTTGGTCCTCACTGTCTTGAAAAAGCTCCGGGCCGCTGAACTGTATGCCAAGTTGTCCAAGTGTGAGTTTCACCAGGAGAAGATTGACTACCTGGGGTATCGTATCTCCACCGCTGGTATTGAGATGGACCCTGGTAAGGTGAAGGCAGTCACTGAGTGGGAGGCGTCCCGTACACGCAGGCAATTGCAGAAATTTTTGGGTTTTGCCAATTTCTATCGTCAGTTCATCCCTTCTTTCGCCAAAATTGCGCTTCCTATCACTAACTTGTTGAAGTCCAAAGGTGGGCCTAAACCTAAGCCTAGCAAGCCACTGGATTGGACCATGGAGTGTCAGGCTGCTTTCGAGAAGTTGAAACGCCTCTTTGCGGCGGAACCAGTTCTGAAGCATCCAGACATGGACAAGCCTTTCGTCGTCCAAGCTGATGCCAGCGACGTGGCTGTTGGGGCCGTCTTGCTTCAAGCCAACGACCAAGGTAATTTGCAACCTTGCGCTTACACCTCCCGCAAGCTCACGGACACTGAAAGATGTTGGGCAATCTGGGAGAAAGAGGCATTTGCAGTACGCTGGGCCTTGGCCACGTGGCGCCACTTTCTAGAGGGCGCTAAGCACCCCTTTGAGGTGTGGACTGACCATAAAAACTTAGAGGCTTTGAGGACTCCACGCTGCCTCTCCCCTAAACAGATGCGCTGGGCTCAGCATTTCAACCGCTTCAATTTCACACTCAAGTACATCCCGGGAGGGAAGAATTTCATGGCTGATGCTTTGTCCAGACTCCCTCAATACAACTGCTCTAAACTGAGTATTGTTCAGCCTGTCGTTCCCGCATCCAGCCTTGCCACTCCGGTGGTCACTCGACAGCAGGCGCGCTCTAAAGTGAAGGTGCCTCAAGATTTCCTTTCTGACCTCAAACGGGCCCTTCCCCAGGATGACTGGTTCCAGCAGCATCAGGGTGAGTGCACGATGAGGGACGATTTACCGTGGATCGGAGCTAAACTTTATGTCCCCGCCTCTCTTCGTCTCGTCGTTCTCCAATGGGCTCACGATTCCAAGTTGGCGGGTCACTTTGGATTTGTAAAGACATTGCATTTGGTGAAGAGGCAGTTTTGGTGGCACTCTTTGAAAAAGGACATTGAACTTTATGTTGCCAGTTGTCCGTTCTGTGCAGCCGCTAAACGGCCACCTGGGAAACCGCAAGGCCTACTCCAATCTGTAGCCCGCCCTGTCGCCCCTTGGAAGGAAATTTCTATGGACTTTATTGTCGAACTTCCTGAGAGCCAGGGGCACACCGTCATTTGGGTGGTTACTGACTTATTTTCAAAACAAGTTCATTTTATTCCATGCCACAAGATTCCTTCTGCGAAGGCACTTGCTAAACTCTTCATTTCTCACATTTACCATTTGCATGGGGTGCCTGATCGCATCATTTCCGATAGAGGTGTCCAGTTCACTTCTGTGTTCTGGAAGGAATTTCTTAAACGCATTGGCTCCGCCCAGGGACTAAGCTCCGCCCACCACCCTCAGACTAATGGGGCTTGCGAGAGGAGTAATTCTGTTCTGGAACAATATTTACATTGTTTCATCAATTATCAACAAGATGATTGGGTGGACTTGTTGCCGCACGCTGAAGTGGCCTATAATAATTCTGTCCATAACAGCACTGGGTTCACTCCTTTTCGTGTCGTTTTTGGTCAGGATTTTGTTCCTATTCCTGAACTTCCCCTTGAGCAGCCACAAGTTTCTTCTGTCTCTGAATGGAGCGAACGTTTGAGCCATGTTTGGCCTTTAGCTCTTAGTACTTTGAATGCTGCGCATCGTGCTCATAAGAAACAGGCTGATAAAAAGCGTGCGCAACCTTACCAGTACAGAGAGGGTGACCTGGTTTATTTGTCCACAAAGTTCCTTCAAACTACACAAAAGTCTAAGAAATTGGGGCCTAAGTACGTGGGCCCGTTTCCCATCATCAAGATCATCAATTCTGTTTCAGTTCGTTTGCAGCTGCCCAAGCATCTCAACCGTGTTTATCCTGTGTTCCACGTTAACCTCATTAAGCCCGTTCGTGTCTCCTCTTTACGTCCACCTGTGGACCCTCCACCTGCCCCCCTGTTGATTGATGGTGAACAACATTTTGAAGTTCGTGAGATATTGGACTCTCGACGGTGGCGGAATCGGATACAGTACCTAGTGGCTTGGAAGCATTTTCCTCCATCTCATACCGAGTGGGTGGATGAGTCCCATGTCCGTGCTCCCCGACTGCTTCGACAGTTTTATTCTGCTTATCCTGACAAGCCTTGATTCCCCCCCCCTCTTTTTCTCTTCTGTTCTTTGTTGTTCGTCTGTTTGTCTGTGTTTTGTCGTTTTCCAGGCCTGAATGCCTTTTTCTGGAGGACGGCTGGATGTCAGCCTCTGCTTTGCTGTTGCTTCGTCTGCCATAAAATGGGGAGGGAGGGCATGGTATTTGGGAGGGGTTACTCATTGTGCTGGAGAAAGGTTCTGGAGTTCAGCTGCCTGTCTGACTATGCATGCGTAGGAGATTCCCGCCAGGACTAACGGCACCGACATTCCATCTTCATGATGCCTTTTGAAGTTATCTCACACCTGACACTTGGGAGAATTATGATTGGACTGTAGCTGTGATGCCAAGGGGTGGGGAATGGGCTATTCTATATATCAATTGCTTTCGCGCCTAAATAATCAGACTTCGCTTCGCTATGCCTTTAATCATTTATAATTAGAAAAAGTACACTTGATTTCTACTCATGGAGTCTCGTGGTCTTCTTTCCTAATTATCTAATGGAGAGGTTCTGACAGTCAGCCTCTGTTTCGCTACTTGCTTTTGGCTTCCATAGAAACGGGAATGGTGGTATTTGGGATGGAAAATATTTGGTACAGGAGGTTAGTTAAAAAGGGAGTTTTGTTCTCACCATCTTCTGCGCATGCTGATGGCCGATGTTTGGAGTTGGTCAAGGCCAACTGCCCTGCATTCCAACCTGATGATACTTCTTGGAGAAGCTCCCACATGACACCTAAGGGATTTGCAGATTGGGCAATGGGGTGGGGGTTGTTGGGAGGTTGACGGTTGGGCAAATGTTTGATATGTATGCTTTTGCGCGTTTCTGTCTCAGACCTTGCTTTACTTCGCAGCTATCTTTTCATAACCAGTAAAATTAACTCCAATTCTACAAATGGAGTTAAGTGGTTTCTTTCTTGGTTGCTGAAGGAGGTGTGCTTGACACATATGTTGAATAACAATTATAAGAATGTATATTTAAGAATGAATTTGAAAATAAAAATTAAAAAAACTTTACAAAAAAAAGCTCACCACCCTTTGTTTGTGAGGGCCGATAGTTTCCAACTGCTGCTGCAGCCTGCTGTCCCATCAGTGGGCACACTCTGTGTCTCCAGAGCCCACTGCCACCATTGGGCTGGCCATCCAAACAGCAGGCAGAGATTGGGGAGGAACATGATGCAGACCACTGGATGCGCTTACTCCATCCCACTGTCTGTTTTGACACTGCTCATCTTCTCTTTGGACCATCTTGCCCTTGGCCTGTGCAATGGAGCTTCATGTTCAGTGGGCCTGGTGTTCTGGGCAGCGATGGCAGTAGTCTAGTAGACTGGTATGCTGGTGGCCTTAGTGGTGGCAGCGGCCCACAGCAGTGCTGATGTGCATGGGTGCGTGAGAGGAATGTGCTTCACGTGCGACCCAACAGGAAAACCTGCAATGGGGCAAAAGCCAACCTGCTCTCAAACTGCAAGTAAAAACAGATGGGATGGAGTAGGTGGGTCGATGGTGTCCTGCAGTAGCCACCCCACCTCACCTTGTCTTGGCCCAAGGCAGCAACAGTAGCTGGTAGCAGAAGTGCAGGGGGAGGCATGCGGTCTGACCTGCTAGATGTGCTGGGCATCTGCCTGCTCATCCCAGCCACATGGGATGGAGCAGGCACATCAGGTGGTCCACATCTCGTGCCTCCGTCCTGACTCTGCCTGCTGCCACTGCCACTACTGCTGCCACACCTGCTTCTTGGAGGGCCAACCCAGAGGTTGCAGCAGGCCGCAGAGCCCCTGCTACTGGACACCTCCCCCACAAACATGCATATGAGCACACACACATATGAAAGGCCAGCAAGCAGGACATGGAGATGCTGGTGCAGGTGTGGCACTGACCTGCAACCTGTTGGCATCCATCCATGCCAGACTGCAGCCAGCATTAGATCCATGGTGCCACCTCATCCCCGCCCCCTGGACATGCACATAGGAGGGGCGAGCGCATGAGGGCTGGCATCCTGAGTGAAAGGGAAGCTACTCAGAATGCAGTCCCCAGGAATGCCAAGTCCCACCCCCTCTCCACCTCCTGTGCCCAAGGGGTGGTGCCAAGTCAGTGCCACAGATTTAAGGCTGGCTACAGTTCAGCCTGGATGGATGCCATCAGGTTGCAGATCAGAGTTGGGTTGGCCTAGGCCAAGGCCAAGGCCCCATGGGCCAGTTCTTAGCTGTTTCTCAGTGGCACTGCAGGCCAGATCTAACTACCTTGTGGGCCAGACACGTCTGGTCTGAACAAAAGCATGAAATGTTACTTGCAAAAGATAAAACAAAATATCTAACCCCTTTTTCTGAAGATGAAATTTATAAAGAGATAGGATGGTCTATAAACACCATCACAATACTCTCCCATTTGGTGCCCTCCAGATATCACTTGCCCATAATCATGGCCCCACTTGGCTTTTGTTCAGGTTGGTTTAGAATTGGATTGAATGTTGCTTGTATAATCCTGTAAATATAGACTTGTATCTTAATTTTCAGTTGAAGTCTTAAATCTCCTTAAAGTTAGAGCCAAGAAATGCTTTCCCAACCTCCAATGATTATCAAGCAAGATTGCCTTCTTTTCTTGGATCCCATTAAAATAATAATAATAAAGTGATTTTTTTCTCAGAAGCTGATGTGCCAAAGTTGTTATTTGCTTAGGGACAATGACTAAAGGGCCATCTTTCTCTTAAATTAAAAGTACTGTCTTCAGTGGAAGCTTTTATCGGGTGATCATGTGCAGCGAAGCTAGATGATTTTAAAGAAGCCACTTAGAGATTTAAAGTACTGATGTGACAGAGATGCTTTGATTTGCAGCTTTTCAGTCTGCTTCTTGTAACCAGTGTTTATATACTGTATTTTTCGGACTATAAGACGCACCGGAATATAAGATGCATCATGATTTTGAAGAGGTAAATTTAAAAAAAACATTTTTTGCACTCTGCATGCCTCCCAAACCTTCTGCACGCCTCTTTTTTTTTTTTTTTTTGCAAAAAAAAAGGTGGCACACAAAGCTTTGGGAGGCTCTTAGAGTGGTCCTGGGGGATGGGGTGGAGCCAAAAATGAGAAAAAATGGCCTGTTTTTAGCAAAAATGGCTTGTTTTTTTCACAAAAAAAGGGCATGCAGAGCTTTGGAAGACTTGTAGAGTGCTCATGGGGGCTGGGGGAGGGGGAACTGAAAAGCTGCAAATCAAAGCATCTCTGTCACATCAGTACTTTAAATCTCTAAGTGGCTTCAGGAGCACATCTATTTTTGCAAAGGGGATGGGGTTTTGGGAGGCCAAAATGCTTTATCCAGTGTATAAGATGCACCCAGATTTTCAGCCTCTTTTTTGAGGGAAAAAAATGTATCTTATAAACCGAAAAATATGGTAAACCTGAGAAAAAAACTGCTACAATTGATCATCTCTCTCATTTTTCAACCTTAATGGTAATTATATTCCATGCATGATAGGAACTTTAGCATCACATTGAAGAACATGGTAAAAAAGGGAGCTGGATAATACTAGGATAATACTAACATAAATATATTACTGTTGCACGTTACATCAAATACAGTTCTTATAGCTGCAGAAATCTTGTAATTAATATGTAATATTTGCCTACCTTGTTTCTATTTCTGCATTGAATACACGTAAACCTTTGATTTACGACCATTCAAATTACAATGGTTCAAAGTTATGACAGCTTCAGGAAAAGTGTTTCATTACCTATACTCACAATTATGACCATGGCCATGTGACTGCAATTCAGGTGCTGGTCAACTGGCTTGCATTTATAACTAGTTGCACATCATGTAGTCACATGATCACAATTTTTTGCTGCTTTCTGGCAAAAAAAGCTAGATCAGACTTTGATAAGTATAAGTATAATCTTTATTGTCATTGTACTTAAATACAGCGAAATTGGTTTTAACCTCACTGGTGCAAAATTATAACAGAAACGAAAAAAGAAAGAAATAGAAAAAAAAACTAGCGTGTGCATGGAGTGATTGTGGCTGTATTTAAAAGTCTCACAGCCCAAGGATAGAAACTATCTTTAAACCTGTTTGTTCAGCTAGCTATACTTTGATGGTAGAAGTGCAAAGAGACACTGACCAGGGTGTGAATTATCTCTGAATATCTTCCTTACTCTGCTAAAGCAGCGAGATCTGGCAATATCAGCCATTATCATTTCCGTAATCTCTAGTATGTTGAAGGATTTTAGGAACTACTGTATAATATAACACATCTAAGAGGCACCAAGTAGCAGAAATGCATATTGAGTTGCTCTGAATACATCTAAAATAAAAACACCCAGAAAATAACATAATGCTGTACAATGTGATGATATCCAGAAGTCGAAATGGACTGTTCCCTTAAATTTCAATTATTTCCTTCTGGCAAAATTCAGACTCATTTGAAATAAAGAAGGGCATTTACTCTGCCAGTAAATATTTCCAAAAACCCAATTTCTTGTTTTACAAGACTCTACCTATATTCTGTCAATATTTGTGTTTGACTGTCTTCTTGAGACTACAAAATCATGTTCTCAGGCATTTCATCCTGCCTTCTGATTTGTATTATTAAGGATCATCTTGGGGAAATGCATTGCAAAATATGGGAAGAAGGATGTTTGTTTTTGTTCTGTTGTATAAGGGTGAAAAACATGTAGTTTTTCATGCAGCATCACATGCGACTCTCAAAAGGTTTAGGTGCATTTCCAGAAGTTGCACTGAATTCAAGGAGGTAATTCGCATTGAGGGTAATTCATAGAGATTCATTTGTATTTGTATTTGTATTTGGTTTATTTGTATGCCGCCCTTCTCCAGGAGGGACTCAGGGCGGCGAACAACTCAGGGGGGAAAGGGGACATAAACACAGTACACATAATTAAAATACACGAAAATCACACAGCCATACCAGCCATACCATTCATCATCTTGACTAAATAATTAATATTTTGTGTCATCCCCCACAATAGCCAATTGCTTCAGAAATCTTGGGTATTTTAATGCTTTTATTAATTTGATTTTTGTATATCCCCTATGACCATGATGGCGAACCTATGGCACGCGAAGCCATTTGTTAGGGCATGTGAGGCATTGCCCTGTCAGCTCCAGTGTGCAGCAGCTGACTTCTGAAGAAGCAAACTTCTTCTTCAACATGCAAACAGAAAATTTGGGAACGGACTTCCGGGTTGCTCATAGGGCTGTTTTTTGCCCTCCAGAGGCTTCAGGGAAGCCTCCCAAAGTCTCCAGAGGGCCTCCTGGAGGGGGCAGGAGAGGCCATTTTCACCCTCCCTAGGTTGCTAGAAAGCCTCTGGAGCCTGGGGAGGGTGAAAACGAGTCCATTGCCTGCCAAAAAGAGGGGAAGGGCAGGGGTCGTGTATGCCTACGTGCAGGGGGGTGTATGCATATAATTATGGGTGTGGGCGTGCCTGCACATGACCCCCCTGCACTCCCCCCACTTTTGGAATGCAATGGCAAAAAGGTTAGAAATCACTCCAAAACCAATTATATATTATGTAAGATTGCACAATTTTTCACAGCAGCTGAAAAATATTCCTAATCTGTTGTATGGTATGATGGTTAAGGTGCTTGCCTAAAAAGCAAAAAAGAGTTCGTTATGCATGAAAGCTGGCTGGGTGATTTGGGGCCTATTACTCGGACCAATCTAACGCACAAGGTTGTTACTTCAGGAAAAATAGGGGTGGAAGCTGGAAGCATTAAGTATGTTTGCCACCTTGTGTTGAGTTGAATATACAGGCATATATGTATACAGATGTACAGGTACATGTACAGTAGGTATATGTATGTGTGTATATATAATATAATGTAATAATAATGTCATTGTTCTGAGAAATAAAATGTAAATAATTTATTATTAGTGTTATTAAACATCAACATAGGGAAGTCATTGTTGGTATAATCCTATATCTGATTTATTATGCTTGATTTTGCTTTCTTTTAGAAATGGCATTTAGAATTTCAGTTCCAATATATATCTATTAACATGAAATCCCAGTTTTAATATAAATGTACAATATAAAATGTTATTTTCATTTGTAGAATTAGAGATTTACTTTTGAAATTCTATGTTGTTTCAAAGATTGTTTTAACTTTTTTGGTTTTGTTTAAGTTTTAATTCCTGCACAGCAATTTAAAAAAATAATGGAGGAGATGAGAGAGGAGAGAAACATTAAGAGCGGAAATATTGATTGATTTCTATAATGGATATGGAATCCCTGTTCATCCTAATTACTATGAGCATTATTACTGTTGTCATCAATGCTGTCATAATGCTACATAGGTAGAGATTGTTTGTACTTTTTTTTTTATTCCCAGCCCTCAGAGTCTTGGTCCAGCAGCTGAAAAAAGAAACACACTATCCTGGTCTTTATGTTAAAAAATGGATATAAAAACATTTTTTTAAAAAAATGAGTCAAAAAAGTTTACAATATTTTAAAACTGTTTCAGTCTTTTCCATCAGCAACTTTATCCCTAGAGTCTTCTTCCCCTGCAATTCAGAAATCTATACTGTCTTGGCTGTAGCAGGCCCAAAGATGATGTCATTTCAAGTTACCCATCAGATTGTGGGTTAAGATGTGAATGGGGGACAGAGATTAGAAAGACAACAGCTTGCAAAAAAAGTAAGATCAATATGGAAACATAACATGAAATATAATAAGGAAGACAACCATAAAGTCACATTTTTGTTTATTTACTGTATTTATCAATTTATATAACTGCCCATTTCACAAACAAGCGATTCTGGGCAGACTTTTGAAAAATCACTTTTGGGATGACTCTGGGCAGTGTAAAACAGAACTATAAACAGTAAATAAAAACACTGT
Organism: Thamnophis sirtalis; assembly: GCF_051295495.1. Taxonomy (NCBI): domain Eukaryota; kingdom Metazoa; phylum Chordata; class Lepidosauria; order Squamata; family Natricidae; genus Thamnophis; species Thamnophis sirtalis. Next base: position 66,943,296 of record NW_028261384.1, read on the forward strand.
GGGAAGATGGATCACCTATTGTACGTGTGCTGTGCCACACTATTTTCCCCTGAGATGGCTTCACCATGATCTGGCAATTAACAGGATGGCAAACGACCCAGCAAACCCAGTGAGAAGTGTCATGTTATCAACCGTGCTGCTGATTCCGAGAAGCAATCAAGACTTTAAAAAATATACCTCGCAGTACTGCTTGAAGGCACCCCATGTAAAATGGAGATTGACACCGGGCCTGCTCGGTCCATTATAGCATGGGGTAACCTCAAGCGGTTAATGCCTTCTGTTAGCAGTCATAATTTGAACTCATGTCCCTGCAAATTAAGAGACTATCAGGGCAATTACATCCGAATATTGGGTTGTGGGGTTTTTGAAATTGAATATGGGTCTTTTAAAGGGCGCCTGCCGCTTATTGTGGTGGCTGACCCCCTGGCTACATTATTGGGGCTTGACTGGTTTGATTCTTTAGATCTTTCTATTGCAGGGGTCCACACCACAAATTCCAAGGATGACTACGCCACCCTGACCAGGGAGTTCAAGGATGTGTTTAGTGACATACTTGGTAAATATACTGGGTCACCAATCTCCTTTAATTTAGACCCTACCATTGCCCCAATCCAATTAAAAGCCTGTCGCATTCCTTTTGCCTTGAAAGCTAAGGTGGACACTGAACTTGATAAATTGTTGGCCTAAGGGATATTAGAGCCTGTAGATTATGCCTGTTGGGAAACCCCCATTGTGATTCCTCTTAAGTCGGACGGATCCATTAGGATCTGTGCCGGCTATAAGATGACCATAAATAGGGCCCTTCAAGCTAACACTTACCCTGTTCCAGTCGTGCAGCATTTGCTGCACTCCCTGGGACAGGGTGAGCTGTTTGCCAAACTTGATCTGGCCCAGGCATATCAACAACTGACTGTTGATGCGACGGCTGATGCCCAAACTATAGTAACTCACTGTGGGGTTTTCCGGTGCAGACACCTCCAGTTTGGAGTATGCATGGCTCCGGGCATTTTTCAGAGTATAATGGAGCGAGTGCTCCAAGGTCTGCCGGGGGTAATACCCTATTTTGATGATGTTTTAATTGCAGCAGATAATCGTCAGGAATTATTATCTAAATTGAGGAGTGTCCTTCAGCGTTTTCTCAGCGCTGGCCTAACATTGAAAAAAATGAAATGTTTCATTGGGGTAGAATCCATTGAATTCTTAGGATTTCTGATAGATGCCCGAGGAAGTCACCCAACTCCATCCAAAATTGAGGCCATAAAAATGCCCCTGCCCCTATGAATAAGGCTGAACTGCAAGCCTTTTTAGAGCTCTTAATTTTTTATGCAATGTTTCTGCCGCATAAGGCTACAGTTGCAGAGCCATTACACAGGCTGCTTGACTGTTCAGCTACCTGGAAATGGGACAGCCATGAAGTGCATGCGTTCATAGCTGTCAAATCACTGCTTACGTCATCTGCTCTCCTTATGCAGTACAGCGATAAATTGCCCATCATTCTGGCTTGTGATGTGTCCCCTTATGGTATTGGGGCTGTTTTGAGCCATCGATGCCCTAATGGGACAGAGGCACCAATTGACCAATTGCTTATTTCTCTCAGACCTTGTCCAAGCCTGAGAGAAATTATAGTCACTTAGATAAAGAGGCTTTGGCAGCCGTATCTGGAATCAAGCGATTCCATAACTACTTCTACGGCCGCCATTTTTTGCTCCTTACTGTCCACAAGCCCTTGTTAGGGATTCTAGCAGGCGACCGCCCTACTCCGACCATCCTTTTCCCCCGCATGTCGCGGTGGACTGTTTTTCTGGTGGCTTATTCGTACCAACTGGAATACCAACCTGGTAAGAGCATGGGGCATGTGGATGCCCTCAGCCGCTGTCCTTTGCCATCCTTAGGCCCCAATCCAGCTCCAGCCGTGACAGTCCTCTTAATAGAAGACTTAGATTGCCTCTAATGGTCACTGATATAGCCATTCAGTCTAAGCAAGACTAAGTTCTTTTCAAGGTGCTGGATTGGACACTCAGGGGGTGGCCTAGGGAAAAGATGTTCGATGAGTTCCTTCCATATTTTAGGCAGCTGGAACCTTCAGAATTGAAAGATTGCTTGTTATGGGGCAGCAGGGTGGTCATTCCGCCTTTGCTCCGCAATACAGTGTTAGAATACCTCCATGAGGGCCATCTGGGCATAGTGCAGATGAAATCCGTTGCCCGTGGCCCAATCTTGATAAGGAAATTGCTGGGTGGATCAGCAGCTGTCAGCCATATCAGCTATCCTGACCGGCTCTTCCGATTGCATCACCACAGGAATGGGAATTGCCTCGTGGACCATGGTCTCGCATTCACGTGGACTTCGCGGGGCCAGTCCAATGGCAAACCATCTTAGTAGTAGTGGATGCATTTTCCCATTGGGTAGAATTGGTGCCTATGAAATCAACTACTTCAGAGAACACAGTAAGAGCCCTGCAGCACCTGTTCGCTACCCATGGATTGCCAGACACATTGGTGTCCGACAATGGGCCCCAACTAACATCAGCAATCTTCCAAGCCTTTTTGGCAAGATTGTGTATTAGGCATATCCTGGTGGCCCCTTACCATCTGGCCAGCAATGGCAGGGCCAAGTGGGCAGTTCGGTCAGCCAAGGAGTCGCTGTCGAGAATGGTCCTTGGTAAATTAGCAGAGAAAATAACTAACTAGCTAGCATTCTACTTCCTGTCCAGTGTCTGGCAAAAGTCCTGCTGAATTATTAATGGGACGGCAATTACGGACATTGCTAGACCAATTGCATCCCACGTAGGAAATGGAGACCCCACATGTTGAAATTGGTCACACTAGAAGTTTCATTCCTGGGGATAGAGTTTATGCCCGCAACTGCCAGGGGGATCCCAGATGGGTGCCCGGAGTTATCACGCATGTAACCGGGCCCTGTTCTTATAGGGTCCGACTAGATGATGGACGCCAGTGGTGCCGCCACATAAATCAGTTGCAATGCCAGGTCCTGCAACTCCACTCTGCAGATGAGTTACTTCCAAATAGCATTCGACAACGACCCAAACAACCCTTGGTTGCCGCCTACTGGCAAGACCCAATTCTTCAACCCAGGCCATGTTCCGATCCATTCTTGTCGGTTGGCTTACCTGTTAGTTTCAACACTCCGCCAAGGTGGAGGTTCCCGGTCACTGATGACGTCCATCACCCTGAAATGGAGGAGTCCAATCGACAACCTGATCTTCTGGCTCCTGCCCAGGAACTGAGACGCTCAGGGCGGAGCCGAAGTTGGCCTGCCTATTTAAAGGACTATATCTGTGCAATCCGGGGGGGGGGGAATTTTACGTCCTAGCATAGTTGCTGACAAGCTAAGAAGATCCCTATTGGCTGAAGCGCGCATGCCGGCTGGCGGGAGAATAACAAGCATCTGATTGGCTGCCTGTCTGACAGCTAACAATATAAATAGCTGTCAGACAGGGGGCGTATGTTCTTATTGTGTGGTTAACTAGTTCTGTTAATAAAGCCTTGATCATTACACAAGCCTCCTCTCGTTCCTCAGTAGCTTCGAATAAAGCAGGAAGCTTTTAAAACAGAAGCAGAAAGGGGTTAATTATTAGATGTGTGACATGTTTTCTTTTATATCATAATTGAAATAACATTGTGGACACTGTTATGCTTAAAAGAGACTCACTGTGTGAGAACTGTCTTTGGCATATCTGAAGTGTGATCGGTAGAATAACTATTCATGATTTGCTCTGCTTCATTATGTTCGGTATAAGTATTTGGGTGCCAATACAAGTATTTGGTCAGCCAGCTCACAATATTTCCAGATGAGTTTCCATTGTAGAGAAAAAGAAATGTACATTGGTTTCTGTCTTTTCTCTATCACACACATTCTAATTGAATGTAGTATAAGGGGAAAACAGAATGAGTTGATGTAGTAATTGTCAGCATTCAGTTTTGTAACCTTCAGGCAGAAAGAAAAGACCAATCAGAAAAAATTAAGGGTGATGAGGTTGAGGTTTAACTCTGATATGAAGTGATTTAACACTTGGTTGTGCAAAAGTGGGTGGGGAGCTTCCCTGTGCCTTCACTGAAGCAGAAAATAGCACTGAAATTATCTATGATAATGACACCCTTTAAGAGCTTTCAGCCACAAAGTTTTATTAAGCTGACATATCTTCATTTGGCACTTTGAACTTCATACACACAAAGATGTGTGGAGTTAGATGAAGAGCAGGAGTTTGGAAGGCAACTTTTCATTTAAAACTGCAGCAACAGTTAGGTCCAATAGTAAGTCTGATCCTCAGAAGTATGCTGCATTGTATCCAGAGTAGTTCTCAGGAAAAAAAAATATAGGATTGGATTTTTTAAAAACTAAAAGGAATTAGGATCTTAAGTTGGTTATGAATAAAGCAATTGCATAGTGAAGATTTTTAGTTCTTTGCCTGTGCACTATTGTGTAAAATAGAACAATATAAAGAATCCCTGACCTACTTCTCCACATTAACACAGTATTGCCTCTATTTACTTTTCATTTTCTTTCCTAAGTGGGATATCCTACAAGTCTTCTAGAATAATGAGAATTTATGCATATACCCACCACCCAATTCTAAGTAGTTTATAATAATATACTTTATTATTACATTATAATAATAAAATAGCTTTAAGGTTCACAATTTTAACTTCTGACAGTGATGAATATCCCTCTCTTCCATTCACGTATGGACCTGACAGATGTTACTTGATGGAGATGGCCCTTAAAGTACATCTAATTGTTGTTTATGAACCACAATTGGGAGCAGCAACTCAACCATAAAGCAAAGTGGACGCTAAGTTAAGTCATGACTGTGCTTACGATTGCATTACCTTTGCTTTAAAGATCAGCTAAGATGGTATATGCAAGGATTGGTTGCAAAGTTACTTTTTAAAATCACCATCATAACTGTGAACCATGACAATAAGAAGCAGTTGCTATAAAAGGACTATTTATATTCTGGTGGTAAACTATATACAACATTATAGGTCAAAATTGTATTTCAGTCTTTGAAAGTGGACTTAAATTCATATGGCAACCAGTATAATGTCAAGAGAATAGATCAGGGGTGGGCTGCTGCTGGCATTACTGCCAGTTTGGCACATACAAAAAAAACATTCCATGTGTGTGCGCATTTGCATCTAAAAAGGTGCATGCGCACAATGTTAGAAAAGGGAAAAAAATTACATTTTTGCAATGAAGATTGTTCTGCGCATGCACAGAACCAAAAATCAAAATGGTGCCACTGCCAATAGAATCAGTTTGGGGGTGTGGCAAGCCAAGATACTACCTACTTGGCTGAACCGGTCCAAACCAGTAGGAACCCACTTCTGGAATAGATGTCATACTGTAATAATCACAATTGTTCTACTTACCACATTTTGTAAGACCTGAAATTTCTAGGTCATTTACAAAGGCAGCATTGTTAGAATGAATTCTAATTATTTGAAAGCTTGAGAATGAGTTGTAATATTTTACTGTTGCCACAAATTCTCAGACCAGGTATGGTTGTCTGTGGTGCACAGTTCTTACCTGGGCAAAAGACATAGCTTCCTATCTATGTTCAGCAGAAACTGTGGGTCCAGGTGCACCCAAGTTGCAGACATGGCCTTTCAGTGGAAGTGTAAACCCATCCAGGACTGAGCCAATATATTCTCTGGGCCAATGTATTTTTGGACAGATAGTAACTTCATCTTGCTGGAATATAATCTAAGTTTGTTCCTATTCATTTACAACTGCCAATATTAAATAATATAGCTTGCCTGGAGTGAAACAGGTTGAGACCTGGTTATTTCTGCTGCTAAAGCATTTGTAAAAGATGAGCTTTAACATTCACAATATGTTGAAAATAACATTGGCTAGAAAATTGCTTCCCACCACAATGTCAAAGCTGGCCTTGTCTCTGGATTTAATCAGCCTGGTACAATATGGACAACAGTGAACCAAATTTGTAGTGTCCATGGTAGATGTTCAGATGCCCTTTAAAAGTGGGGCAAAATATCATCACCAAATTGTAACTGTGGGCCAAAAAACAAACTATCCAACATATAGTGACAGAGTACCAAAATGGAACCAATAATGGAGACTGCTGATTTCTGGATTGTGACAAATGAAACAGAAATTGTATGTGTAATCTAGATATACTGTATGCTTAAAATATTTTATATTTTATATTTCATATTTTTAATTTTATATGTTATTGAAATTTGATGTGAATATTTCATATTATAAATAAATATATAAATAAACACTCACGGTTTCCAGATACGAGTCATAACTTGTGCAACATCTTCAGTGTGGCATCTGGTAGTGATATACTTTTCCAAGTTCCAAGAGAGCAGCAACAGAGGAAGCATAGTTACATCGCTGGCAGAAAAGTTGCTACTAAAGTAAAATAAAATTGTGGTGAGGGAAAGATAAGTCATAGAAAAAGAAGAGACTTGAGAAAGGAAAAGGAGAGGAAGATTGGAAAATTAAGAGAGAGAGAGAAGCCCAGGTGCACCTGAGAGGCCTACCCAAGTGACTGGATGCCCATTGAAATGAGGTGAGTGGAGAGGCAAAATGACTGCATGCAGCAAAGCCAGTGGCAAATAAAGAGGTGAGCTGGTGAGCGAGTGGGGCCAGCTGTGGAGCAGGGTGGAAAAGCAGCTGTGGGGTAGAGAGGCCAGCAGACTGAGGGAAGCGTAATGACCAGCAGAGAACAAAGAGGTGAGCTGGTGAAAGAGCAGAGCAGGAAGGAAGGGAAAAGAGGAGAGCTTGCTATGAACCATCCAGGGCCAGGCGGTCCTATTTTCTGGTGGACGCAGTGTCTGGTGCAACTGGCAAATAAATGAGAGCCATGTGGCTGCAGGGCAAAAAGCAGCAACAGCACAGCAGGGAGGAGAGAGAACCACCAGCAACATGGGGAAGTGCAGTGAACTAGAGTCTAAGAGCAGCACAGAGAGCAACCAGGAAAGAGACAGTAGAGCTGACTGGAGGGCTGAGCAGACCAGACCAGACAGCGTAGCTGAACTGACCAGAAAGCTGAACAACAGGCCAAGAGAGCTGACCAGGGATAAGGCTGAAAAGACCTGAGCACCACAGGACAGATGGCAACTGGCAGAGAAAACAACAAGAGACCAGACCAGTGAATGACAGAAGTGAAGGTAACAAATGAAACCTGAAGTTCCAATAGGCAGAGAGGGAAGACCCTGGTAGAGAATGAAAATAAATACAGGACAGAAAATAAAAGATAAATAAATAGGCAAATAATAAGAACAAGAGTAAAAAAAATTAGAAATTAAGGAAGAATAGGAATAATAAAGATGAAATAAGTAAGGCAAATCTTAAATAATAAGATAGGGGGAATTGGAGCTCAAAATGTTTTAAAAATATAGGGAAGAAAGAGAGAAATAAAATAAAAAACTCATCTGAGATAAACAGAAAAGATTCTAGAAGTGAACCACTGGCTAGGATTGGTGTCACCAAAAAACTTTGGATTCCTGGGTCATGGTCAGCACTACCTCCATGATGGGCTTTTAGAAGGGATGGACTGCACCTCACAGAAATCAACTGGCTCAACGAATCAGGAGGGGCTTTAAACTAAAATTGAAGGGACTTCCTGCGGTAATGAGGAATGGCAACTCCTGTAACGTGTAATCCAAATTTCTTAGTTTGGGCTCACTTTTGAGCATTGCGGAACCTGAAGGGATCAGCAGATTCAGGGGGAAATGCTGAAGACACTGGGTGGTAAGGCAAACCTCCCAATGGGTAGGAGAAACCCACTAAACAGACAAAGATCTATCTTGTCACTTGGACAGGACTGGAGTGATGGCGACTGCATAAGAGGGGAGCGAATTGAGAAAGCAGTTGAAATCGAAGCATTTGTTAACATTGACAACTCAAAAAAGAAGGACAATGTGAAATTGGCGGAGTGGGTGAGCTGGAAAGAAAAAAACTCTGTGGTGAAGACTGTTTTTACAGTCTGAATTGATGCTGAAAAGCAGTGAGAGCTGAGGCAGAGAGCTGAAATTTAAAAATAATCGAAGAATTGACAGAACAAAACATGAAAGTTGACTGGCTAACTTACTTGCAAATCAAAGCTAAACACAATAATGATACTAAATTATACAGCATCCAAATAGAACCACACGAATTAGACAAAATAATCCAAAGCACAGAAAGAAAGATGATAGGGAGAGTATATAAATTTCTTCTGAAGTATAAAATGGAAGAAGAAATTGTGAAAGAGGAAATGGTAAAATGGGCACAGAACTTTGGCTACAATATTGAATTAGATAAATGGGAAAATTTGGAGGGATAAATTTAAAAATGATACTATCGGTTGTATACAAAGAAAAACAGTACAAAATGGGGAGTGGCTGGGGTGAGACGGGGGGAAGATGTTGGGGAAGAGGGAAGAATCAGAGGGGCTGCTAGAAGAATGTGCACAGGCTGTGAGTTTTAAAAACATCTGAGTGAATCCAGGAAGAGGGAAGAGGCAGAGGGGCTGGAAGTGTATGCGTGTGCATGGGCTGTGAGTTTTTTATTATTATCAGCATGGATTAATTGTAATATTCTGTTTGTAGTTCTTGCACTTTTCTTACAGGATACATTTTGGCTTTTAAATATATATATTTTATTTTTCAACAAACCTAGAAAGACAAGACATGTAACATAAAAGTATCTTCCATTACATACAGTGTATCGATTGATCACAGAGATTTTGTGCATCCTTTCCATAGCCATCACTTACATTTTATATAGAATCACATATTTTCAGTCAAATATATTTATATACATGAATTATATATAATAAATATTATATATAATAAATATTATAAATATTATAATGCTGCATTTGTTTGACTATAACTATTATTTCTTCATCTTAAATGAGATATGATGAGTATAGGTTCATTTATATTATAATAATTATTACATCATCTTCAATACTTCAATAATAAAGTATTTTTATATCTTATTCTAAGTCATTCTATTATTCTAATATTGGTGACATTCTTCAATAATTTTCATTTCCATGTTTTTTTATCTAACCACTGATAAAATAATCCCATATCCCATAAAATTGTTTATCTTCCTGTTCTCTAATTTCAAATGTCAACTTAATTATTTCAGCACATTCCATTATTTTATGAATAACTTCCTCCTGTGTTGGTGTTTTCTCATTTTTCCTGTTTTTAGCAAATACAATTCTAGCTACTGTTAACACATTTACAATCACGTATTTCAGTTCTGTATTGTATGTTTCTGGTATGATTCCCAACAAAAAGATCTCTGGATAGTCATAATGTTTTTTTATCATTTTTTCCAACCAAGTATGGATTTTAGTCCAATATCTTTTAGCTTCTATGTAAGTCCACCACATATGGTAATATGAACCCGATATCTGATGACATTTCCAACACTTTTCCTATTTATTCCTGAACCTTCTTGCTATTCTCGTCGGGGATAAATGCCACCTATAAAACATCTTATACAAATTTTCTTTATACACTGTTGACATTTTCATTTTATAATTTTGAGACCACAATTTCTGCCAATTCTCTAAATCAATCCCATGTCCAAATTTTTTCCCCAAAGCAATCATAGATTCTTTAACTTCTTGTTCTTCTAATTTAATCTCTAATAAATATCTGTATAGTTTTTAATCACCTTTTCATCAGTACCTGTCAAAACTCAGTCATTTTATCATGGAAACTTTCCATTTTAAGATCTTTATCATATCTAGAATGTATTTGCACATATGAAAACCAATTCATCTTTATACTTTGCTGTTCCAATTCTTGCGTAGATTTAAGTTCACCCTTTGCATTCAATATTTCACCATATCTAACTGTTTGTTCCTTTTTGTATGTTATTGGATATAAAAATGCCTCAATAGTTGATAACCAGACTGGAATTTTAAAATAATGTCTTTTAAACTTTTCCCAGTTTAATAAGAAAACCTCAAGTATGTAATGTCTTCTAAAATACCCTTGCATTTTAGTTCCCTTGTACCATAGGAAAGTGTTCTGACCCCCCTTCATACGCCAAGGCACTCCAAGACAAGATTACTGCTAGACAATTTATTCACAGTAAATTAAACACACCAACAAGACTTTGGCAGCAATCCAGACTTCCAAGATAAGAAATACACATAAGAGCTTCTCCAGCGTTGGTATATTAGTTGGCTGCAAACAGCCTCCTCACAAAGTCTCTCCTTATATACTCGGGAGGAGCCTAATTACAACCTCCTGGGTCCAATTATCTTCCATATCTGCATAGTTGATCTCTGTGTTTATCTGCTCACCTTTGCCTGGTGTCTGGGACCAACTCCCTTTGGCTTTTACTGCTGATCCACACCTCAGGTGCCTCCTAGTGGCTAACCAGCCTCTCTGGTCCCTGCTCAGAGTCTGAACCCTGTCCAGAGTCCTCCACATCTTCCAGAGCTGACTCATAGAGTCCCTCGCTGTCGGAGTCTTTTTGCAGCTCCACCAGCTCCTGTGGGCCATAACACTATCCCTCACTGCAGGGCCCTTCCCCTGGGTCTGGCGCCCGGGGTGTGGCCTCAAGGGATATTGCGCATGATAGGCTCGCACCAAAGCAGGGGCATGCATGTCTGTTGCATCGGTCCAGGTCTCCCCACCCGACCCCTCATCCTTTCAGTCTACCAAGTACTGGAAATGTCCCTTTAGCCATCTTGAGTCTTGAATCCGGTCCACTTCGTGTGGTAGCCGCATCTCCACTACACGCGGTGACAGCTGGGTGGAGATGGTTGACAGAGAAGACAAGCCGACTGCTCAGGGATCAGGAGCAAGCAATGGAACACTGGGTGCACCCACATCAAGCGTAGTAGGGAAAGGCAATAGGCCATTGATGACGGCCTCCATGGGGAACAGCCCAAGATACTGGTGGTCCAACTTTTTAGCTGGCTGGTGAAACGGGAGATGCCGTGTGGACAGCCACATGCAATCTCCCACAGCCAACTCCAGCACCACACGCTGAGACCTATCCGCCACCCTCTTGTAGTCCTCCTTTGCTTGATTTAAATAGCGGTGCACCACTTGGTGGACCGCCTGGAGCTCCGAGAGGAATTCCTGCACTGCGGGGACCGGGGAGTCCACTGGGGTAAGAGGGAAAAAGCAAGGGTGATACCTGACGTTAGCCATGAAGGGCATCATCCGTGTGGAGGTATGCTGCGAGTTGTTAAATGCAAACTCCGTCACGGCCAGGTACTCTGCCCAGTTGTTCTGCTGCTGATTCACGAAGCAGTGCAGGTACTGTTCCAAGATCCCAATCACCTTCTCCATCCCCCCGTCAGTCTCAAGGTGGTGCGCCGAAGACAAACAAACCCGGACGTCTAGAGCCTCTAGCAGCCCTTTCCAGAACTGGGCCATGAATTGCGTCCCATGGTCTGACACCACCCAGTCGGCAATCTCTGACAGAGGATGAAATGCACCATCTTGGTGAGCATGTCCATGAGAACCATGGTAAACCCCAAAGACAGTGGCAGTTCCATCAGAAAGTCCATGGACACAGCTCCCCAGGGTCTGTCCGGGGTCGGCAATGACTGCAACAAGCCTGGAGGAACTCCCGTCACTGACTTGGCCTATTGACAGTATACACACGACATGATGTACATCTGCACATCGTGTCATAAGCAGGGCCACCAGAAAGTATGGGAGACCAGGTTCAAAGTCTTGAAAAGGCCAAAATGTTCTGCCACTGGATTGTCATGACACTGGGAGAGAACAAGTCCACGGAGGGGCCCTGCAGGCACATAAAGCTGATCCCGGTACCTCAAAAAGTCATTGTCGAAGGTCCACGGGGAAGCCAGCCCTACCTCTGCCCTCCATTGCTCCACCCACTCATTGTCCGGTTGCACATCCCAAATCAGAGACCGTAAGTCCACGGGATCGTGAACTGCAGTAAAGGATTCGACGGATAGAACGGTCCGGGGTGGAAGTGAGTCTGCAGTGTCAGAGTACTCTGGTTTCCTGGACAGGGCATCCGCCCTTTGGTTTTGCATACTAGGAATGTAAGTCACTTTGAAGTTGAACCAGGCAAAGAACAGAGACCACCGGATCTGGCGCTGGTTCAACTTGCGTGCCGTTGTCAGGAACACTAAATTCCTATGGTCCTTGACTTGATGCCCGGCCCCCTCCAGGTGATGCCTCCAGGCCTCAAATGCCACCTTGATAGCCAGCAACTCCTTCTCCCAGATGGTGTAATTGCGCTCAGAAGGATTGAGTTTCCATGAATAATAAGCGCAAGGGAAAAGGATACCATCAGGGGCGTGAGCCTGCAGTAACACCGCAATGTCAGACGCGTCCTCCTTCACCACAAATGGACGATGGGGATCAGGATACTTCAGGATTGGCTCCTTCATGAAGGTGTGCTTCAGGGCCACGAATGCCTGTTGCTCCATGGACCCCCAGTGAAATGACACTTTCTTCTGCAGGAGTCAAGTGAGAGGCACGGTCAAGAAAGCAAAGCTGGGGATGAAGGTCCAGTAATAGTTGACAAACCCGAGGAGTCTCTGAACATCCTTCATACGCCAAGGAGGTTGCCAACTGCACAACACCTCCACCTTGCCCGGCTCCATCACAATTCCTTCAGGGGAGATATGGTGCCCCAGACACTTGATGATAGTCTGTCAGAACTGACACTTCTCCAGCTTTGCGAACAAACAATGCTCACAGAGTCGTTGCAAGACCAGGCGTAAATGTTGCTGATGATCCTTCCCAGATGTCGAGTAGATCAAGATGTCGTCCAGGTAAATGATGACAAACTGATCCAAGAGGTCCCAGAAGATATCATTCATGAAGTGTTGGAAGACTGCCGGGGTATTGGTCAACCAAACGGCATGACCGTGTTGTCAGGCCTGCAATTATATTCCTTTTAGAATTTTGGCCTGCCACACTTTCTCTTATTTCATTATTCTGTTTCGCTAGTATAGTTGATGGGAGGGGGCAATAGACAGGAGTAGAATTGTGGAATGTATTGTTGTCATTCTTTTCTAGAAGACCAAGGTCATCTTTTGTCTCCGCACTTTTACCCCTGACGGGAAGCAGCTGGGTGGAGATACCAGCGTGGAAGAAGACGATTGGACCATGTGATGGATTTGTGGGTGTGGGGACAAGATCATGAACTTTTAACTGGGTGGGATTCTGATGTAATTTCCAGAATTGGGATTCCACAGATGTGCTAAAATGTCTGCTTTATTAAATTGGAACTTTAAGGATCGTTTTGCCTTGGACTCCGATTTAATTCTACATGATACTTGGAATGCTGACACGTGTACTAGAAATGTCCGTACCGGGTGCCAAAGACCGTCTTCCATTCATCCCCCGCCCTGACTCAGACCAGGTTATAAGCCCCATGCAAGTCCAGTTTCGTGAACACCTTCGCCTCCCAGAGCCGCTCCAACAACTCAGGAATCAGGGCTAGAAGGTAATGGTTATGCACCGTGTTGGCATTCAGGCAACGGTAATCACAACAAAGTCTCAGATCCCCGGTCTTCTTTTTAACGAACAAAACTGGGGCAGACAGTGGCGAAGACGAGGGATGGATAAAACCCCAGCGAGGTTGTTGTCTAGAAAATCCCGCAATGCGGCCAACTCTGGCTCGGACATGGAGTACAGGTGACCCGTAGGGAGCTTTGCATCTGGTACCAAGTTGAGAAATAGGTCAATAGTTCTTAATTTGAAGTGGGTCAGTCTCCTCCTTTGGGACAAGTGTAATATATGCTTCTAACCATAATTTGGGTATTCTCCTTTTTAACATCACCTCATTCATAACTTCTAACAATGGGAAATACAACGGTTCTTGCAATGTTTTGTAAAATTCCACTGGTAAACTGTCTGGGCCTGGAGTCTTTTCATTATTTTGTTTTTTAAGTGCTTTAGTTAGCTCCATCATCGTTATATTGCCTTCTGGCATAATTTTAGTTTCTTTAGATATTTGGGGTAAATTGACTTTCTGTAAATTTAACTCCTCCCTCTTCTATAATCTCTTGTTCATACAGTTTGCAATAGTAATCTCGTATAATTTTTTTCTTCTCTTAATTTCCATAATACATTTGCCCTTGATCATCTATTCATTGTAGTATCTTTCTTGATTCTCTTTTTTCAATTTATATGCTAACCATCTTCCTGGTTTGTTTGCATTTTCGAAGTAATTCTGTTTAGCATTTCTATTTATTTGTGCTAATTCCTCCTTTTCCATTAATCCCATTTGATATTTAATTGTGTCCATTTTTATTTTAATGTCCTTTTTAAATAGAGATTTGAAAAAGAGTTACAGAAATCTCCTCAAAAAAGGACATTAAAATAAAAATGGACACAATTAAACATCAAATGGGATTAGTGGAAATGGAGGAATTAGCACAAAATTTTTTTTTGTGATTTTGCAGCTACTTCATAGATGCATATTTTTTCTATAGTATTAGTATTGTTAAAACTAATCTTTAATACTAATCATTAATACTGATCTTTTTAAAATCATCTGCATTAATAAACAATCTTAATCTTGCCCACTGCTGGAAATACTCCAGAAAATGTGTTTTAAATTAATAATAATTTTATAGCATTAGCTGGCTGGCTGATCTGCTAAAAGAGGGAGGCACGTTTTGTTCAGAATAGTTTGTGGAATTGAAACAAGTGGTTCTCAAGCATTGACACACCTATCAAAAGTAGCTTACAGTGCAGTTTAGCATCATGTCCTGACTACATCCTTGTGTTTCCCCGCAAAATGAATTGTCATTGCCCTGATCTCATTCCCAGTAATGACTGAAATATCGTTAATCAACCTATCAGCAACCTATTGTGGGGAACAAAAATGCATTTGGGAAGTAGCACATCTCTCCAGGGTTGGGAGGCACTGGCACATCTCTCTAGTGTTCATAAGACAGGCACCTCTTGCATTCCTGAAACAGCACACTTGGTTTCTGGCTTTGTCAGGCCTAAAGAACCATGAACAACACATGGACTTACTTCTGAACAGTTTCTTTATTGTTGCTCACCTACAATCTTGCTAGACTACAGCAATTACCTGCAATAATTATAGATATAATCATAGTCCTAATCGAAATCGACTCCAGATTACTGAATGTGATGATTTAAGACTCCTGCTAAGTGACTTGAAACCAGACATTGGGAAACTGGTATCACTTCATCAAGCTCATCCATCACATTAAGAATTTACTGAACAGTGAAGTAATTACTAAATTTTACTGAGTTTACTAAGTTACTAGTCATTAAGGTTCTTGATAAATGACTATCAGACTTTGAAAACCTAGTATCACTGGATCATATTCAACAATTTTGTTGAATTAATATTAACTGAAAAGTTTTTTAAATTGGATTTGGAATAAATGTGCAATTAATTGTTACAATTTTGAATTTTACTGTCACTATCATCTTTCCATCATGCAAACCGCCCAATCACATGACCCCCAAGCCATGCCCACCAAGCCATGCCCACAGAACCGGTAGTATTGAATTCCACCACTGGGTGGGGGGCACTGAGAATCAGTTTGTAGCATCAAGGGGGCGGTGGATTGAAAAAAGTTTGGGAACCACTGCTCTAGTGGATCTCGGTTCTCATTGTTCTCTGATGTTAATGCTGCTTACAGCACCTTCTTCTTTCTCAGTCCCAACTGTACACTCTTCTAGAAGTTCAATCAGTGATTCTTCTTTTCCTGCTTCGTCAGCTTTCCCTCTCAAATGTTCTGCAAAGAATAATTCTGCTTTATCAGTTGTATCTATTCTGTATCGTTGTCCTTGCCATACAAATGTGAGATCTTCTGGTATCAGCCATCTATAATTAACACCTTTTAAAAGTAGGATTTTAGTCAAAAATTGGTATTCTCTTCTCATCTCTCTCACTCTTCTTGGTACTTGTTTCAAAACTACAATCTCCTTTCCTTTATATTCCAGTTTTTTTTTAATCTCTTGCCTTCTGTAGTATTTGTGCTTTAATTGCTTTCTTAGTAAATCTTATGTGAACTTCTCTTGGGAGACTGTTTCTCACTGCATATCTTGTATAGTCTCAAAACATCTCGTCTATACTGTCCACCATCTTCTCATTGGTTATTTCCAGAACGTCTGCCAAAATTTCTCTCATTATTTGTGCCAAGTTCTCTCCCCTTTCTTCTATGTTTTGGAATCTAAGAAAAAATTCTGATCTTTCGATATCCCATCCCAGTATTCCACTGCTATCTTTTTCCACCAAACACAATCTGCTGTCAATATCTCCAAATTTCTTATCTCTTTGACCATCTTTTTCTTCAGTCTTTTGCAGTCTACCCTCGTATTTCATCATCATTTGTTGAATGCTATCAATTTTTTCTGTCTTCCCTGCTTTTTGTTCCATATTCTCTGTTCGTTGTTCTATTTTCTCTATTCTCTATTCTCTGTTCTTACTTGTATTTTCTGCATTCCTTGCATGATCATATCTAATGTTACTCCCTTTTTTTTCCTGTTGCAACATTGTCTGTATTGGTCTTGTCCTCCAAATGCTGAAAAAGAAGAGCCAGTAGCATTATTTTTTTACTCATCTTCAGGTTCTTCTATACCTAAATCTACTTGTATGGAAGGCAATTATAATCCCAAATGACCATGGAATAGAAAAATGAAGAAAAAATATATTACCACTACTACTACTACTACTGCTAGTAGGTCTGTGGTTCACAAGGCTCCCCTCATCCGGGACTTAATTTTAGATGAGGGGGCAGACCTGGCATGTATTACTGAAACCTGGCTGGGCCCAGAAGGAGGAGTCCCCCTCACTGAGATGTGCCCAGAGGGTTTTCAGGTGCTTCATCAGCTGCGACCCCAGAAAAAGGGGTGGGGGAGTGGCTATTGTTATCCAAGGGTCTCTGGTTCCTCGTACGACCCCTGCTCGGGAGCTTGTTGGGTGTGAGTCCTTATTGGTGAAGTTGGACTTTGGGGGACAAGTGGGCTTGTTGTTAACGTACCTGCCTCCCAACAGCGTTGCAACAGCCCTCCCCTCGCTCCTCGAATCAGTAGCCGAGCTGGCGGTTGAGTTCCCCAGGCTTATAGTGCTGGGGGATTTCAACCTGCCTTCGCTCGGTGAACACTGACGGAGCGCAGGAGTTCATGGCTTCAGTGACAGCCATGGGCTTGACCCAAGTAATTCGGGGTTCGACTCACTCAGCGGGGCACACGCTCGACCTTGTATTTCTCTCGGAGCAGTGGAGTTGTGATCTTGGTCTGAGGGGTATCGAAATCTTGCCCCTGTCATGCCACTGCCTACTGAGGCTTGACTTTCGGAGGCCAATCCCCCACTGTAGGGAGAAGGAACTGATTAGGTGGTTCCACCCCAGGCGCCTTATGGACCCTTTGGGTTTTTAGACGGTGCTTGGTGTTCTACTTGATACTCTCGTCCACAGTCCAGCTGAGACCTTGGTCGCTGCTTGGAACTCGGCGGCGGCAGAGGCTCTCAACCAGATTACGCCTTTACGGCCTATCTGAGGCAGCAGATCCAGGAGGGCTCCTTGGTTTACTGAGGAACTCCGGGAGATGAAGCAATAGCAGTAGACTTAGCAGTAGACTTATATACCACTTCATAGGCCTTTCAGGCCTCTCTAAGCGGTTTACAGAGAGTCAGCATATTGCCCCCAACAATCTGGGTCCTCATTTTACCCACCTCGGAAGGATGGAAGGCTGAGTCAACCCTGAGCCGGTGAGATTTGAACCGCTGACCTGCTGATCTAGCAGTAGCCTGCAGTGCTGCATTTAACCACTGCACCACCTTGGCTCCACCCCGAACCACCCCGAACCTTGGTGCCAAAAGAGATGCCTGGAGCACCGCTGGAGGTCCAGTAAGTCTGAGTTAGACCGAGCACTGTTAAAAGCTTGCATAAGAGCCTACCTTCTGGCAATTCAGACTTCAAAAAATACATACATTGCCGCTTTGATTGCATCTGCTGAGTCACGCCAAGCCGCCTTGTTCAGGATAACCCGCTCCCTCCTGAAAGGGAGGGATGCGGGCAATCCTTTACAGGGCAGAGCTGAGGAGTTTGTCCAATTCCTCGCGGATAAAGTTGCTCGGCTTCGGACAAACCTGGACTCCAATTGCGCAGAGCCTGCCGAGGTACCGGGGGAAGGTCTTGAATGACATCTTTGGATTAACTTTCAGGCTGTTACTCCTGAGGAAGTGGACAAGGCCATCGGAGCAGTGAGTGCCTCCACGTGTGTACTGGACCAGTGCCCCTCCTGGCTGGTCGCGAACAGCAGGGAGGTGACACAGAGCTGGATCCAGGTGATAGTTACCGCCTCCCTCCAGGAGGGGTTCTTTCCGCCCCCCCTAAAGGCGGCGGTGGTGAGACCCCTCTTGAAAAGGGGTCTCTTTGGATCCAGCCATTTTAAATAACTATCGTACAGTCTCCAACTTCCCCTTCGTTGGGAAGTTTGTTGAGAAAGTGGTGGCCTCTCAGCTCCGGTGGTCCTTGGATGAAACCAATTATCTAGACTCCTTTCAGTCTGGATTCAGGCCTGGCTACAGCACGGAAACTGCTTTGGTCGCACTGACCGATGATCTCTGGAGAGCCAGAGACGGGGGCGATGCCTTTGTCCTAGTGCTCCTTGACCTCTCAGCAGCTTTCGACCATGGTATCCTTCTGCGACGACTGCGGGAGGTGAGGGTGGGAGGCACCGTTCTTCGGTGGTTCTCCTCCTACCTCTCGGACAGGTCGCAGTCGGTGTTGGTTGGAGGGCAGAGGTCGACCCCTAGGCCCCTTAAATATGGGGTGCCACGGGGTTCGGTCCTGTCCCCCCTCCTGTTTAACATCTACATGAAGCTGCTGGGTGAGATCATTCGGCGGCACGGGATAAAATATCACTAGTATGCGGACGATATTCAGTTGTATCTGTCTGCCCCGTGCCAACTCAGTGAAGCAGTTGACGTGATGTGTCAGTGCCTGGAGGCTGTCAGGGTCTGGATGGGAGTAAACAAACTTGCTCTCAATCTGACAAGACCGAGTGGCTTGTGTTTTTCCCTCCCAATAATTGGCCATGTTCTCCAACTCTCAGGCTGGGGGGTGAAATTATACGCCCCTCAGACAGGGTTCGCAATTTGGGAGTCCTCCTGGATCCACAGCTGACCTTAGATCACCATTTGTCGGCTTTGACCAGGGGGGCATTTGCCCAGGTTCGCCTGGTGCACCAATTGCATCCCTACCTGAACCGGGAGGCTCTCACAACAGTCACTCACGCCCTTATGACCTCAAGACTGGACTACTGCAACACGCTCCACATGGGGCAGTCCTTGAAGAGTGTTCGGAGACTTCAGCTGGTCCAGAATGCAGCCGCGAGAGCGATTGTGGGTGCGCCTCGGTACACCCACGTTACACCTATCCTCTGCGAGCTGCACTGGTTGCCTATTGGTCTCCGGATACACTTCAAGGTGCTAGTCGTCACTTATAAAGCCCTACATGGTATTGGACCTGGATACTTGCGAGACCGCCTCCCAAAGACCCATTAGATCCCACAGATTAGGCCTCCTCCGAATTCCATCTGCCAGCCAATGCCGGCTGTCAACCACCCGGAGGAGGGCCTTCTTTGTGGCTGTTCCGGCCCTCTGGAACGATCTCCCCGTGGAGATTCAGACCCTCACCACCCTTCAGGCTTTCTGTAAAGCCGTTAAGACCTGGCTGTTCCAGCAGGCCTGGGGCTGTTGAGTTCCATCCCCTACTCGAATTGGTGTGCTTGTTGAGACCTTTTAAATTGTTTTGTATTGTTGTCTGTTTCTGTTGCCTTCCCTTTTGTTTTGTCCCCCCCTCCCTTGGTTTTGTTAGCCGCCCTGAGTCCCTCGGGAATAGGGCGGCATACATGTTGAATAAAACCTAAACCTAAACCTAAACTTACTATTACTACTACTACTACTACTACTACTACTACTACTACTACTACTACTACTATTATTATTATTATTATTATTATTATTATTATTATTATTATTATTATTATTATTATTATTATACAATTGTATCACAGCGGCCAGTTGTTTCGCCGGATTTGGCATTGGTTACTAGTCGGGCCCCACCCAGGGGCCTAGGACGTCATAACGTATTTTCTTAATATGCGTGCAGATCCAAGCAGTGCGGCTTTTTGCATTTGACTGATGGTGATTTTGTCAATTTTTAACTGTTTTAAATGTAATTCCAGTGCTTTTGGAATAGCACCCAGTGTGCCAATTACCACTGGAGTTACCACTGCTGGTTTGTGCCATAGTCGTTGAATTTCGATTTTTAAATCATGGTATTTCGCGATTTTTTCATGTTCCTTCTCGGCGACCCTGCTATCACCTGGTATTGCGATGTCTATGATTGTGACCTTATTTTTCTCAACCAGTGTGATGTCTGGTGTATTATGCGCCAGTATTTTGTCGGTTTGTATACGGAAATCCCACAAGATCTTGACCATCTGATTTTCGGTGACTTTTTCAGGCTGATGTTCCCACCAGTTTGTTGCTGTTTTGATATTATAATTTTTGCACAAATTCCAATGGATCATTTGTGCTACTGAATTGTGTCGCAATTTATAATCAGTCTGCGTGATTTTTTTACAGCAGCTGAGTATGTGATCAACAGTTTCATCAGCTTCTTTGCAAAGTCTGCATTTGGCATCATCAGAGGATTTTTCGATTTTGGCCTTAATGGCATTTGTGCGGATAGCTTGTTCTTGCGCAGCCAGGATTAGTGACTCTGTTTCTTTCTTTAATGTACCTGTTGTTAACCATAACCAAGTTTGTTCACTGTCCACTTTATCTTTTATTTTTTCCAGAAATTGGCCATGCAGTGCTTTGTTCTGCCAACTCTCCATTCTTGATTTTATCACATCTTTTTTGTATTCTTGTTTCGTCTGTTGGGCCTTCAGTAGATTTTTGTTCTTTACTTCGATTAATAGATGTTCTTGATTTTCTTTTAAATAATCAGCCAGTGCATGTTTTTCTTCTTCAACTGTTTGCTTCACTTGTAATAATCCTCTGCCACCTGATTTTCGGGGCAGATATAGTCTATCAGTATCACCACGTGGATGTAAACTGTAGTGCATTGTCATTAGTTTCCTGGTTTTTCGGTCCAAAAGGTCCAAATCAGCTTGTGTCCAGTTAACTATACCAGCTGTGTATCTTATAACTGGTATTGCCCAGGTATTTATGGCCTTGATTGTATTTCCACCATTCAATTTAGATTTTAAAATTTTCCTAACTCTGTTGGTGTACTCTCGCCTGACAATAGTTTTTACTTCTCCATGCTTGATGTTATCCAACTGCAGAATGCCTAAGTATTTGTAGGCTTCATTTTCTTTGCATTTAATTAATTGGCCATTGGGCATTTCAATTCCCTCACATGCAGTGATTTTGCCCCTTTTTATGGATACAGTGGCACATTTTTCCATGCCAAACTGCATTGAAATATCGGTGCTAAATACTCGGACTGTGTTTGTCAATGATTGGATTTCTATTTCTGACTTTCCATAGAGTTTCAAATCATCCATATATAGTAAATGTGAAAATTTTTCAGCTTCTTTGGCTGTTTGGTAGCCTAATTTCATTTTTTTTAAGATTACTGATAGTGGGATCATTGCGATGATGAAGAGAAGAGGTGAAAGTGAATCACCCTGGAAAATTCCTCGCTTGATATTAACCATTCCGTAGATCTCATTCCCCACTGCCAACTCAGTTCTCCATTGTTTCATCGCCTTTTCAGTAAAGGATGTAATATTTTTGCTAATGCCAGTTGTTTCTAAGCATTTTATGATCCAACTATGTGGCAGTGAGTCAAATGCCTTTTTGTAATCAATCCAGGCCATATTCAAGTTCGTTTTTCTGTTCTTACAATTTTCTAATATCATTTTATCAATTAGAAGCTGATCTTTTGTGCCCCTGCTCCTTCTTTTGTTGCCTTTTTGCTCTACTGGCAAGATGTTGTTTGTTTCCAAATAATCCATCATGTTATCTGCAATAATGCCTGTGAGTAATTTGAAGGTTGTTGGCAAGCATGTTATTGGTCTGTAGTTTTCAGGTGTTGTTCCTTTAGTTGGATCTTTCTGAATCAAGTATGTTTTTCCAGTTGTCAACCATTCATCAATTTGGCCCTTTTGTAAAATTTCATTCAGTTGCCTGGCCAATATTGCATGTAAACTGGTCAGATATTTGAGCCAGAAACCATGTAATTGGTCCTTTCCAGGTGATGTCCAATTCTTTACCTTTTTAACTCGATTTTTGACCATCTCAGTTGTTATTTCTAATGCTTGCATTTGTTTGTTGCCAATGCTTTTCTCAAAGTCATGTATCCACTTTGCTTCCTTGTTGTATTCCTTTGCATTTTCCCACAATTCTTTCCAGAATTCAACTGTGGCCTGTTTTTCTGGTTTTTCACTTTTGGTGTCACCATTTACATTAAGACTTTGATAAAAACGCCGTTGGTCTGATCGAAATTGCTGATTTTGTTTATATTGGATGATTCGTGCCTCATATCTTTCAATTTTTCTAGCTGTTGCTGTTATCTGCTGTTTTACAATCTCTACAGCTTCATTGATGTTTCTTGTATCCAATCTATATCTCCTGATTAGCCGATCTATGATTTTGTTGTTTTAAGCCGTTGCTCATGCATGTTCTTTAAGTTACTAGCATCTGCCCTTAATTTTTTGATTTTTTGTTCTAAACGGATTTTCCACTTTGGCTTTGATGCTTTTTCTGTTGTGTGACTAGGTACTTTAATTTTAATGCCTAGTTCATTAGTGACTATTACAGCTGCGCTGTACATTAACTGGTTTGTTTCCAAGATTGATCCCGGTTCAATTGTTGAAAACACTGCATTAACCATTTTCATGATAGGGGCCAAAATT